>NC_141622.1:34510170-34851420 GCF_047967505.1 Dipteris shenzhenensis
TTCTACGGTTTTTTTGGGCTTTATTTTTATAAACAGATCCAGTAGACGACAATCTCTTCATTGGCAAGCATAAAGCCCATTAGGCAGGCATAAAGCCCGTTTGGCTGGCATAAAGCCCTTTCAACAAGAAAAAAGAAATTTTTTTACAAGCGAACCTACTTTTCTGGCAAATGGTTTTTTGGATAGCAATTTTTTTTCTGAGCAACGACTTCAGCAGTTAAGAGGCGAATCGGCTTTAGTGCCTTGCTCACGAACGAACACACGAGACCTAGACGAGTGACCGGAAAGCTTGAAGTGACTTGAAGACTTGTAGCTAGAGGAAGCCAAGGCAATCATTCTAAGGAGAGCTCAAGCATGGAGGGAGAGTGGAGCCCTTGAATTGATTTATAGCCATGTTGGAGGGGGGTAAAAGCCACACGCAAGCTAAAAGCTGAAAAGCGAACAACCATCTAAAAGTAGAGGTTAAGAATTTTAGAAATTCCAAATAAAAATTCCTTAAAAACTAAGAATAATCACAAAATTCCCAGGAGAGCTAGTGCTAATAACGGTGGGGACGTGCCTATTTTGGCAAGATTAATATAAAGGTAGTGTCATCCAAGAGACAAAGAGAGCTTGTATCTTTAGAGAGAAATACCTAATAAAAGATAAAACCATTTAGGATCTCCACAACAAAAGACAAGAACATTTAGGACCTCCACAAGCCAACAAAAACCTTTAACCTTTAACACATTAGAAGCTCTTAAACTACTACTAACGCCACACTTAAAGCTCATACTAACCACAATTTACATGGTCAGATTGACCAAATGAACTGACTTCAAAACTGTGGACCTAATTAGCAACTCACCAACCAAGGCATCCCTTAGGGACCCTTGCAGGGCCCAGAAACTAATCTGTCCATCTACCCGTGCAGGGCAGGGCAAAAGATCGCGAGCTTTGCATTCAGCATGCAACCCGGTCTGTCTTGCAGAAATCCACAAAGGAGCAGTAGACCCTCTGCTTCCGTGCCCTAGTGTCCTCAACGATACACACTTAAGTGTGAGTATGTGCACCATGGTCCAATGATCATGCCGAAATCTAGCCTGTCCCTTTGCTGTGAGTCGCTCAGAGGTGAGGCCAAAAAAAAAAGACCACGTGTAAAGACACACGTGGCGGCGCCAGGCCAAGAAATGCACAATCCAATATGCTGCCAAGTCATCATCTTCATAACATCATCTTCATCTTCACCATCTTTATTTTCATCATCTTCAGCTTCACCTTCGTTTTGAGCCAAGCATTCAGGACCTCCAAGCGAAGCAGCCATGGTGGCGACCTGCTCCTGCAGCACCAGCACCAGCACCAGCAGCGCCAGCCGCTCCTTCTCCTCCGCCTTCTTCTCCCCTTCCCCCTCCTCCTTCTCATCAGGTTCCTTCTCCTTTTTCCTTTCATCCGCATTTGCCTTGCTTCCTTGCAAACAATTCTGATTGCCATCATTTTGTGATTGTACAATGGAGCATATCATAGAGAGAAAGTAGATCGATTGCACGATTTTCATCTTCGGAGCATCTGGCCGAACGGGCCTCCTTTGGCCTTTTCAAAGCTTCGTATGTTTTTTGCCTAGAGACAGCAGATTCGGTTCTCAAATCTTTAGCTTGCTCTGCTCTCATGAACCCCAGACGGGTGCATTGCAGAATTAGATAAGCCTGTTTGAATTTACCGTGGAGCCTTTATTCCCAAATTGCAGTTCGGCTTCAACGACCCTGGGGCTGTAGAAACTTCCCTTCCAAGCAGCGGCTTGTGGTCGCTACTCAGTTGTCATTTTCGTCCAACCTTGACACTGACCTCCCGCTACGTGAAATTTCCCAGGTAACTGTTGACTGTATTCGATTTCACGTTAGCAGAGTTTCGGTTATTATAATCCATCCTCTTTCAAATTCTTTGCAGGTTCCCTTTCCAACTTATATGCAAGATCGGCAAAGAATATTTGAAGCCCTTTTTCCTGACAAACGACGTTCTGAGAAGCTGAATGATGTAACCTTTTAGTCCACTACAGCAGGCTCGCAGTTTCCACCTTTCTTCAGCGATTACCCTGATCATTGCTCTTTTTCTGGCAATTAATTTCCGAAGAATTTTCCTTGGCTTGCAGGAGGAATGGCGTATTTATATGCTTCCTCTCGAGTTTTTGTTTTTTTCTGTGAGTCCTGTGGTGGACATGCGAATAGTTGTCCGACCGCCAGGAAGCGGACTTCCCACTGTAGTCTCGAAAGGCGTTGAAAGGGTGCTGACTTTGGAAGCAGTAAGTGAAAATTGAATGAACGACAGTTCCCTTATGGATCGATGTTCGAAGTCTTTGAGTTTACACGATTTTGCAGACGAAATGGGAGTTGCGTGGCTTGGATTACGTTTTGAAGCCTTCAGATTTTGTCTTGAGTATTAATGGCGTCTTGTTCTCGGAAAAAAGAGGCGTCTCCTCACGTCTTAAGGGGTATGTAGAAATGGGCGTTAAGTTTGCTGTCCCTCCCTCCCTGGCGATGATACCACAAGAAGTCTGCAAGAGCGTCGGGGAAACGGTCAGTACATATTCTCAAGCTCTGCATAGATGTTGTTTTCAAACCATCGATTAGCCTGTCAACGTGAACAATTTCAAATGCAGGTCCTTATGCGGTTGCTCGAGTCAATGAAAGACAGAGTCAACAGCAGGCTTCTTGATGATTACAGGGCTTATGCAAGAGAGTTGTCCAAAAAGACTGCCGAACGTACACGTATAGTTACTCCAGCAGCTTGAAATGGAACTTGTATCTAGATGTTTACCGAGTGATTGGAAACCTGCAGGCACTTCAGAAACATTACTGCTCTTGGCCAAGAGGTCTTCGGTGACCAAGGTATATTCGGTGCCTCCTCTGAATCTGTTACTTGATGTATATAACCTGCACATTGTTTTGCTTTGGATCTTGTACAGTGTAAGGTACCTGACTCTTTGATGTGCCTGAAGTTTTGCTATTGAGCAGTAGAAGTCGAGATACCAGGTCTGTTGAGATGGCCTCATTCAACTAGTACTCACTTCTTGTAGTTTGATAGGAAATGCGAGTAAATTTCTTTCGTTCACAACACTGTGCATTGACTCTCGGGACTGGCATCTATAGCAATAAGAGACTATTGACTCTAGCCAGAGTATATTTCTCTGCAGGAAATTTGCAAAAATGATACAATTGGCCATTTTTTGCATTCGATATGCTAACCTTCTTATTGAATTCTATACGGTTAGCATATAATCAATTGTACATTGGACCGAAAATGGCAGTTTATTGAGTATGCTAGGAATTCTTTATGTTGGATAGAATGGCTGTGATTTTTGGTCGGCTCACATGAAATATGGATGACGTGATGTGTCTCTATAACTTTTGTGGTGTTATGTATAAAAAAAGTCTCCATAACACATTCATGCAATGCATACACATATATATAAATACCAATAAACGAAACTACACATCACACATACATGTGTTTGTACGTATCTATGTACCCACACATGCATGTGCATGCTCACACACACGGATACATGTACATACATGTTCAGTGCTCCTTCCCCTTGGATGTTCACCTAGATCTAGATGCTCAGCATGTATGATGAGAATTGAATGAGCAGTAGGTAGGTGATTAATTCAGCCATCCATGACTGAGGCACATGGCACATGGCACATTAAGGCCACACAGTGCATGAATTTGTGAGGCATTGGAGGTTTCATCAGTGATCCTGAATATGCATCATCAAATGATACTTATTTGGCCGCCGTCTATCGGCTGATGACCTGGCAGACACAGCACACTTGGCTACCACCTGGCAGTAATGTGGGAGGTCAGCTGACCCAAAAAAAACGTGGGGTGGAGGGAACCTACCCGAAAGAGAAATATATTTTCTAAATACTATTTTTAAATGTTAAATTGATTTTTCTTTTTCATGGGTAGGGAGGTGCTTGAGGTTTACATTCAAGGACTCCATACTGAAGTTTGTAATTAAAGTTCCAATTTGTTTTGATATTAGGGCTCTTATATTTTAATTTGAACAATTTCTGGTAAACCTTAAGTTTCTCATTCAAATTTGATACATCCCTCATCTTGCTGCTTCAAATGTATTGTGTGTTATAGGTTGTGATGCACAAACAGTTTATATTGTTTATGACAATATAGTTTTATAAATTGTATACATATTGCAAGTTTTGCTTCAGAAGTTCCAAAAACTTTCCCGACATTCTCTGAAATTTTGAAATTTGTTTCTGAAATGTGTTTTACAATACACGCTTCAAAGTTTTTGGTAACACTGATCCTGTAGGAGAGTTGGGGAAGGGGAGGGTAGGAGGAAGGGTAGGGAAGGGAAGGGGAAAAGAAGGAAAGGGGAAGGGAAGGGAAGGGGAGGGTGAGGAAGGGGGAAGGGGAGGGGAAGGGGAGGAAGGGGGAAGGGGGGGGGGAGGGGATGGGTGAGGAAAGTAGGGGAGGGTGAGGAAGGAGGAAGGGAGAGGAAGCCTAGGGAGGAAGGGCAAAGGAGGGGCGGGGGGTGTAGACTACCCCTCTTCCCTTCCCTCCCCCTCCCCTCCCCCTCGTGAGGCCGTAGCTAAGGGAAGGAGAAGAACAAGGAGAGGGGAGGAAGAAGAGAGAGGGAGACGAGAGGGAAAGGGAAGAGAAAGGGAAGAGAAAGAGAAGAGAGAGTGAGAGGGGAGGGGAGGATGGAGAGAAAGGGGAAATGAAGGGAGGGATATGGGAGGAGAGAGACTCCTTTGGGTTATACTCCTATGTCCTTCAGTATTCATCTGAGCCATATACACTTGCATCCTGTCAAGCAAGCTGCCCTGTATTCTACCTTTGTAGAAGATAGCGCAATTGTAGGTTGCTTCTTGTGTTGCCATGCCTCCGCAAGCATGAAGCAGCAACCTGAAGTTGAGCGCGGTGTATCCCAATCTTCAGCCCAATCCAGATCATAGAATCCTCCAAGCTCACTACCGAAGCGGTACGTGATCCCATAGCTAGATATGCTCTTGAGGTACCTTAAAACCCTGAAACCTTGACAGAGTACTCTAACTGCTAAAGCTATGTCAGGCCTGGTATTAGTTAAGTACAACAAACTACCGACCCTCCTCCAGTAGACGGCTGCATCAATGAGCTAAGATGTGTGCTCATTGCTTCGCTTCAGCCTGACCTCCATTGGAGTTGGTGCTGCTTTGCAATTTTGCATTTGAAACCTTTTCAACACCTCCCTGCAGTACCTTTCTTGACAAATAAAATGCTGTTATTTTTCTGCCAAATTTCAATCCCAAGGAAATAATGGAGCAGTCCCAAATCTATCATTTCAAATTTCTTCAAGAGTCCCTTGACTCCTGGATCTTGTTCCTCCTCCTGAGAAAATATAGAGGCTAGGATCCAATTGACTACGAGACAAACAAATCTTATGGAAGTAGTCATAAATTCTTTGGTACCATGCCCTCAGGGCCTATTTCAGCGCATACAATGCCTTGCGAAGTCTGCATACTTTCTTCTCATTTCCTGGATGTCGAAAGTCTTGTGGCGGCTCAACATATACGTCTTCTTGAAGTTCTCAATTTAGGAAGGCTGACTGAACGTCCATCTAATATATGGGGGACAGATGGTGGGCTGCCATAGCTGTCACTGTGCCGATAGAAGTCATCTTGGCTGTAGGAGCAATGTCTCTCCATAGTCCACTCCTTCCGCCTGTGCATAGCCTTTAACCACTATCTTGCCTTGTATTTGTGCAAAATGCCATCAGACTTGTACTGGTGTACTGGTGCTATACATGCATTTAGTTCCGATCTCTTCCTCTTCATAGGTCTCTCAACAAGGTCCCAAGTATGATTCTTCAAAATGGCATCCATTTGCTTGCACAACAGCCTGCCTCTCTGGGACTCTGAAACCTAAACTAGACTTCAAACCCATCGTTTACATACAAATCCCAGCCTTCTGATCAATTCGCACTTTGGAAAATGCACCCACAAGCAGCTGGAAATCAATTCACAGCAATAGGAATCAATTTGTAGCTTCCGGGAATGAACCACCCTTGCTGGAATACTTCGTCTGCAGGCTGGAAATCATGAATAGCAGAGAGAAGCTTAACGATTGGACTGGTATATCGTTCACTATAGAGGGAGGGAGAGAGGAAGAGAGAAAACACAGCACTTGGGACCTTAAATAAGGGCTGGAACCCTCCCACCCTTGGAAGGATTTAATTGCAATACAATAACTTTGTACAATTGGCTCAATACAAACTGGGAGCCTAGACTAGGCCAGCCAGCTAGAAAGCATTTGTTTCTAAAAGCATTTATGGTCCATATCCCATCATTCCCGTTCTTTGATCGTGGGAGATCAAAGATAAAATCCATAGCACTACTTTCCCATGGCCCTTGTGGTATCAGAAGCGGCATCAAGAGTCCTACAGTTTTTTGTTTGTTGAACTTATATTTTTGGCATGTGAGACATTTGGTCACAAATTTGTGGATATCTTTCCGCATTCTTGGGCAAAAGAAGTATCTCTTAATAGCTTGGGTAATAGAAGAAGTACCCCGATGACCTGCATGTGGAAGGGCATGACATTCTTTCAAAACTTTTGTTCGCATGTTCTAGGTCACACAAAGGTGATCATCTTTCATGAGGTACCCTGCCCTAAGTGAATACTGGCTCAATGATTGTCCTTGCTGAATGTTCCTCACGATCTCTCCAAGGTAAAAATCCTACAAATAAAGATCATTCATTTTCTCAAGGTCCCTGTGATAGGCTATAGTTAACTTGTTCACATAGGGCCTTCTAGATAAAGCATCCGCTACTGTGTTTCAGGCTCCTGGAGTGTGGACTATATGAAAATGAAGCATGGACAAGAAGTTTGCACTGAGGTGCCTCAGATAGATCTATGTAGGCACAAAACTTTTTGTTGCCAAGGAAGTTTCTAGATTGTTGGTGGGTGCAAGTGACTCGAGCAGCGAGCTAACTGGTAAAACTCAATCTGATGTTTTGTATGTGTTGCAATTCGCTTTTAGGTTCTACCATGACCAGGAACAACGTGGAGGTGGAGTTTGATGACAAGCAGGACTTAGTGAAATCGCCAAAGCAAATGATATAGTAGCTCGAGAGATTGAGGATAGTGCTCAAAGAAATGCGTTTTTTGCCCATTATTAGGACTGACAAAGCACATTGTGGCATACGTGCTTTGGGCATGTATCCCTCACCACATTCACGGAGATGCATAAGAACACAAGCTTCATCCACATTCTCCTATTTGGAAGCTTGTAGATATTTTTTGCTACTGTATAAAGATTAATAATGATATTTTTTATAGGCAGATGTATATATATTGTATCGCTTCACGTAAAGGAGTCTTATCATGGAGAAGGCGACTATGGTGAGGCTAGGAAGCGGGAGTGAGGCAACTGGTAAATTCCAAACATGGTCAGTGTACTAGAGAACATTGCGCTCGTATCATTGTATCTTGTGGAGCCCCAGCTTAACGGCTCAAAGGTTAGAGCAGTTATGTGGTGCCTTTCGAAGTAAACAGGTGAGATGGTGGGAGCCAGATGCGATTTGAAATATCCAAGCTTTTAAGGCACCGCCAAAATTGTATGGGATCCATTTCCTAATTGAGGTATATTCTAGATAAGCTGAGTTCAATCCTCATAATCTTAGGAGAATTAATTTGTGGTTCATGACTTTACCGTCCATGAGGATGGATGACCACTAGTTCTCTAGAACTCGTGCAACTTCTGATTGGGTGTCACATGGACAAAGACAAATGAGATTGAGACATGTTATGTCTTAGGCATCCCTTTGTAGAAATCATCACATCACTCTGTGACAACAGCTTTAGCATTAGTATCATTATTGTTAAATTGATAAGTGTTCTTGGAAAGCCACCTGAACCATAAAGCATGAGGTCTAAGCTTGATTTTTGTCCTAACAATTAGGTTTCCAACTAATAGGTTCACCTAGCTGCGTTTGGGTCATCTTCCAAACTCTACTAGCATTAGCATTAGGGCATGCAAGAAAGAGGTGAAATATATCATCTTTGGACCAGGGCATGTTCTACATTGACCATCTCCCTTTCCAATCCCAAGTCCTTTGTCATTTGTGCACACTACTTTGTGTAAGATGAGCCACATCAGTTTAGTCATTTTCTCAAGGACTTCCTTTAACCAAATTCTTTTGAGTCTGTTTTTCCAAGTTTTGTAAGTTGTCCCCTAGCTTCCACCTACCATTTAGAACGGTTCGAATGGCAGTTTGAACAATGCCATCAGCGTTGTCTAGGAGCTCAAATTGTGTTTGTAGAAAACTTTCAGGAGGAGTTGGTATGGGTAGCAAATAGGGGGATTCAACCCAATTGAATTCCTTATCATGATTTAAAACAATACCACCCTTCCACTACAAGTTGTTGTCCCAAAGAGCTAGTCTTCCTAAATTTATTAAATTCATTGCTTGATTTGATAGTCTGAACTGTCTTCTGATCTCAAGCCACTTTATCCATCTAAATTGATCCTTTAACTGTAACCCCTTTTTGAACAAGAGACTAGCAGTTGGTGAAGTCATCATAAGACAGAGGGGAGTTCCTATGCATTATAGAAAAACAAATGGAGTTAAGGCTCATAAAATCTCCCTCACCAAGAAAAACTAGATAACATTTAATATTCTCAAAGGTATTCCACAATGATTTCCACAACTAGCTACCCTTAGTTGAGAAGGGTGCAGAGAAGCAAACTAAAACAAGTGTTAAATAATTATTCCACTTCAGGGCTCTGATAGGTCTAACAAATTGAAGATTCTTGGCTAATAGTTGAGCCCAATCCAAATTAGGGCATAAAAGCATTTTGAAAATCCAAGTAGTAGCTATTTTTGTATCATCTTACTTAATATCAAACAATGACCCCTAAACCTCCCTCTTGTTTGGGTCTAATGTAAAACTCCCATCTTACTTTAAATATTCTTTTGTTGCCACCCTAGAGAAAGGATTTATGCTTACTAGATAAATTTATCCAAACCACTCTTAGAAGCGTGCCATGAAGATAAGTAGAATATAACAATGGGGTAAATACAATGGTTGAAGACCACTTTCCTCCTAGCAAGATTGGCTTGAAAACCTCTCTAGTTATCAAGTTTCTTATTAGAACTCTCCATAACTCACTCCCATCTATCTTTCAAAGAAATGTCAAAACCCATTGGAATGCCAAGGAGTCTGCAAATAGTCCCACTAGGGATTCTTTGACATGCTAACTAGTCAAGTGATTTACTAGACAAAGTGGCATAATCTGTATTCAGATGATTTATTTGAGACCATGAGCCTTTACAGAAAATGTCAAGAAAATCAAGCACTTAACATCTGGAGAAGTATTCTTTGGAATCGTGAACAAATTGTTGATTAACTAGATGCTTACCTAAAGGGAGCTCAATACCATGTAGGGCCCCCTTATATACCTTATCTAGTAAAAGCCACCCTAGAGAGTCTGCTACAATCGTAAATAGAAGAGGTATAATTGGGCATCCCTGTCTACTTGATCTCCTTAAGAGAAAAGGTTTTTTCATAATCCCATTCACACCCACTTTATCTGAAGCATTAGCTAAGAGAACCTAAATTTATGAGATAAAGGTGGCTCCTAATCCCATGTCTTGCAGTGACCAGTCTAAAAATCCGAATCAAGCCTATCATAGGCCTTGTAAAGATCAACATTTAAAAGCATATTTCTTGCTTTCTTTCTTTGGCATATTCACTCCCTTCCCACAAATTGACAATGGCTTCCACAGGTGTCTACACTTAATGAATCCCTTTCGCTCTTGTAATATCCAAGTGTCCATATACTTCTTTGAATCCTTAAAGAAAGTGATTTAGCAAAGATTTTGTTGCTGTAGTTTAGCCTAGTGAGAGGTATCAAGTCTTAAAAATATCCTTTCTGCCCTCTTTAGGAATAAGCTTGATTAATCCCTCCATTAATTTGAGAGGCAAGGGAAAAGATGATAAAGGTTGACATCAAGGATGACCCAAGATTGGATGCTTTTTCTATGAGGAAGATGGGCATACCAAGGTCAAATGTAAGCTATAGCTAGAGTACATCAAGCTACTCAAGAGTAATGTTGAACCATGAGAGATTGATCTAGATTGTTAAGCAATCAATGTAGAGGCAATGGAGATAAGTTATAGCAATACAATCACTAGTTCTCAAGGGATAATCCCTTTCATCAAGAATGGACCACCTCCAATCAAGTATGTCAATGAAAATACTAGAAACAAGTGGCCTCCAATTGGAAAAGGAATTGAAGGGAAAGGCCCCGAGCAGAACCTGATTGGTTCCATAAGTGACTAAGCTAGTCGAAGCCTCAATGAGCAAGCCCCAATTTGAGAAAAGCCAACTAGATGGAACGAGGTATGTCAATGAAAATACTAGAAACAAGTGGCCTCCAATTGGAAAAGGAATTGAAGGGAAAGGCCCCGAGCAGGACCTGATTGGTTCCATAAGTGACTAAGCTAGTCGAAGCCTCAATGAGCAAGCCCCAATTTGAGAAAAGCCAACTAGATGGAACGAGGTATGGAATGACATAAGCATCGAAATCATTCTAAAATATGAAGGTGGGACTATCAATGAATTATTTTTCTCTTCTCTCCATACTTCCATTATTTCCTCCTTGAGAAGATTAAACGTGAGTAGAATGCACCACGGGTGGATTCCTTGGTCACCATCCCCCGTGATTGATACCCTTGCGTTCGACAAAGTAGTCCCAAACATCCACACCAAGATTAAAAAGCAAAAAGTTCCTAGGTGTCAATTATGGATAATGGTTCAGGAGTGAAAATCATCTCACAATGATTGTACAATGATTAAAGTTCAATAACTATATGTCTTCTCTATTCTTACTTGTTCTAAATAATTTCTTGCGAAATTTCCAATAGCTTTGGACAAATAGCCTCATAGAATACCTTATAAAATTCAATAGGCAAGCTGTCCTCACCTAGAGCTTTACCATCTTTAATTATAAAAATAGCCTCTTTGAGTTCTTAAATATTCATAGGGGATTCAAGAAAAAAAAGCCTCTTTTGAGTTCTTTAATATTCATAGGGGATTCAAAGAAAAATTTGTCAAAAGTTTGTATTGATTTTTTCCTGACCTCTTAACAAGTCCCAGTAAGCTCTCCATCTCATGCATTTGTTTAATTTTTTTTGGATTGAAGGGAGCCTCACCATCTTCTTCTTCCCCGCTGATTCACCTCGCCGTCCCTCTCACATGCTACCCAATCAACATGCAAGCAGCTCGATCAATCATATCATCGACTAGGCGCTTTCCTAGTCGATGATATCATCGATGGGCTTCTAGCCTGGTGATGATATCATCAACCGGGTGCTTGCCCAGTCGATGATATCATTGATGAGCTTTAGCAAGGCTTTAGCCAAGGGAGAGGAGAGAGAATTAGCAAGAGGAGAGGGAGAGATAGGGAGAGGGAGAGAAGGATAGAAAAAGAGAGAGAGTTAGGGAGATGGAGAGTGAGTAACAGGGAGAGAGGGAGAGGAGAGAGAGAGTTAGGGAGAGAGGGAGAGGAGAGAGAGAGTTAGGGAGAGAGGGAGAGAAACAGAGAGAGAGTTAGGGAGAGAGGGAGAGAAGGAGAGAGAGAGAGTTAGGGAGAGAGGGAGAGGGGAGAGAGAAAGATAGAGAGAAATAGGCAGAAAGAGAAAGAGAGGGAGAGACAGAGAGAGAGATATATAGTGAGAGGGGAGAGAGAGAGATAGGGAGAAATAAGGAGAAAGAGAGAGAGAGAGAGAGAGAGAGAGAGAGAGAGAGAGAGAGAGAGAGAGAGAGAGCTGAAAGGGGTAGATGGTAGAGGGAGAGATGGAGAGGTTAGAGGATTAAACAAGAAGGGATTGAATGCTTAGAGGGTAGAATATAGAGTAATTTATTTTTAAAAATGTTTCTTGCTATTTTTACTAGATAGGATAGACTAGCAATCAAAGCAATGTGTTTTCAAAAAAGCAAACATAAAGTACTTTAAATCATATGCAAGCACACCACCCCCATTTTCAAAATACAATTAATTATATTGAAGCACGCCGTAAAATTTAATTTCATGACTGCATTAAAAATAAAAAACACTTAACCAGAAGAAAATTGCACATACCTGGTGATTTTTTTAACTCTTGGGCGTATTCTAGAAATAATGAGAAACAAATGTGGGAATCTCATGTTTATAGAGAAAATTTTCTATTTTTAGAAATATCTCTATGCTCAAAACCCTAAACCTAACCTTGAATTTTATGGTCAGGCATATAATTTCCACCTTTCATTGTTGCATGGCACTTTTCGGGCGTCCCCTTTGAAACTTGTCAAAGTTCTGCATGGGAGGTTCGTTCGACACTACGTTTATCTCAATTTCTTCTTCTCATAGTTCCAAGGGTGCTTCCTTTGCTACATTGGATGTATCTTGTACTATTGGTGGAGCCTCTTTTGCCACCTTGGATATGTCTCCTACTCCTTCACCTAAGCATGATGGTGGACATAGAAGTCTAGGTACTCAAATCCATGGACTTGATATTCCCATTGAAGAGAATGAAATAATAGATGTCACCATAAGCACGAGAGGTCAACAAGTGTTATCAGGTATGTGGTTCATGTCTATTTTGTTTTGTTTTTGAAGCTAGAAATTATTTCTTACAAGGGACATCTAATCCAGATGGATCTCAACGACTGTCTCGGCTATCACAAAAGGGGAAGCAGAATTCAATCTTGTCTATTGAGGAGAGACTAAAGCGAAGACCAATGAATGTGGACCTCAAAAAGTCTAGCTACACAAGAGAGAGAGCTATCATAATGCTAGACAGCGCACATGTGAAAGAGACATGCAATACTCTTTGTTGTAGCAGAATGTGCATGGCACTTTTGGGGTTGCAAAATTAAGGGTGTTACAACAAAATTATGTTGAAATGAATAAAGATGATCAAAAAATTTTATTTAGCATGGTCTGTAAGACCTAAGGAAAACAATATGAACAAAATTGTGTTTGAGTACTCATTGGGTTCAAGGATTGTTTGTCGCAAAGCATATAGACTTACACATTGTCTTAGCAATGAAAGGCTAAAAACATTACATGCCCGCCTTTATAAAGACCCCCGCATTTGTATAACAGGTGCAAAAACATGCATGGTGAGAGTGCTCACAATGGAAGTAAGAAAGGAAGAAGGAGAGAGAGAGATAGAGAGCCACTCAAGTTTTGGTGGGTGCAGAACCACCCTAATCTTCTTTTTCATTCATTTATATATGTGTTTGAGTATTGTACATAACCGGGGTAAAGGCACAGTGACCTTTAACCCCCACAACCTCCCACTTAAAGGACAATGTGCCTTTAAGGGAGAACAACCAGTGAGCATACTATCCAATGCCCATCAATACACGACAATACTCAAACTGATGACTAGGTAGACTCTTCGTTAGCATATCTGCAGGGTTATCATCTGTATGAACCTTGACAAGCTCTATGTGCTTGTCCTCAAGTACCTCCCTGATAAAATGGTACCTGACCTCAATGTGTTTGGTCTTTGCATGAAAGACCGGATTCCGTGCTAGCTGAATAGCACTCATGGAATCACTATGCAATGTCGGTACACCTGAATGAATCCCCAAATCTCCCACTAGCCGATCAAGCCATATAGCCTCCTTGCAACCCTCTGTGGCTGTAACATACTCAGCCTCTGTGGTAGACAAAGCAACGCATTCTGTGCACGAGACATCCACGACACTGCACCACCTACAAAGGTGAACACATAACTAGAAGTGGATCTCCTACTATCCACATGCCCTGCATAGTCTGAATCTGTGTACCCAAATACACGCATGCCTCCTTTACCAAAGCAAATGCACATCTCCTTGGTACCCTTCATGTACCTCATGATGCACTTAACTACCTCCCAATGCCTTTTTCCTGGATTAGCCATATACCGGCTAACAACTCCCACTGTAAATGCAATGTCTGGTCTAGTAGCTATCATAGCATACATAAGACTCCCAACTGCTGATGCATAAGGAACCTTGGCCATCATGGCCCTCTCCTCATCTGATTTGGGACTATCTGTATGACTCAGTTTCACATATGGAGGCACTGGAGTACTCACTGCCTTCCCCCCTCCATATTGAAACGCTGCAATACTTTTGTAACATACTCTTTTTGTGAAAGCCAAAGGAGTATCCTACTCCGATCACGCGTGATGGGCATACCAAGAATATGACGTGCAAATCCCAAATCCTTCATATCAAAGGCCTCATGCAACTTGGCCTTCAATGCATCTAGCTCATAAGTATTCTTGCTAGCCAATAGCATACCATCCACATATAGTGCCAGGATTATCAGGCTACTATCCTTAGCCCTTTTAGTGTAGAGGCAGTGATCAATTTCACTCCTTCTAAAACCCTGGGACCGAATGAAAGCATCAAACTTCTGATACCATTCTCTAGGCGCTTGCTTAAGACCATAGAGACTCTTCTTCAGCTTGCAAACTAAATGCTCTTTGCCCTTTTCTTCAAAGCCTTCTGGCTGCACCATGTAAATTTCCTCATGCAAATCCCCATGCAAGAAAGCTGTCTTGACATCCATCTGCATAAGCTCCATATCCTCTGCTGCCACTAGTCCAAGCATGCATCTAAGTGTGGTCATCTTCACAACTGGAGAGAATATCTCATCAAAGTGGACACCCTTCTCTTGCTTGAACCCTTTAGTAACGAAACGGGCCTTGTACCTAGGCACATCATCACCTGTGACCATTATTTTGTAGACCCATTTACATGGCAATGCTTTCTTTCCATGTGGCAAAGAAACCAAGTCCCAAGTCTTATTCTTCATAAGTGAACTCATCTCTGATTGCATAGCATACTCCCACTTGCATTGATCCTCGCGCATCATAGCCTCTTTGTAGCAAGAAGGCTCCCCGCAATCAGTAAGCATCACATAGTCTACCCCTAGAATAAACTTATCAGGTGGTCTAGACACTCTAGAAGATCTTCTCAAGGGCATTTCAGCTTGCTGTCCCACTTGCATATCAGCCACATTTGGCTCATCGTTTCCACCAATAGATGATCCATCATCTACCCTTGATTGTATACCTGTGGGAGTACTTGGTGGTACCATTTCTTGCACATTTGGTGCATGGACAGCTTGCTGTCTATCAACATATGCAGGTGGATTCACATCCTGGAAAGTGATTCTCCTCATTTCCACATCCCTCATGGGTGCCTTATGCATCTTCTTCTCATTGAAGACTACATCATGGTTGCGTATGATCTTCTTTGCTTGATCTTCTTTGCTTCTGGATCCCAGAGACGATAGCCCATCTCTCCACTTTCACCATAACCCAGAAAGATGCATTTCCTAGACTTAGGATCTAGCTTCTTTCGAAGCTCTTTTGGCACATGTGCATATGCCTCACACCCAAATATACGCAAATGAGAGTAAGAGGGCTTCTTGCCACTCCATGCCTCTTCAACAATACCACCATCCAAACTCTTACTAGGTGATCTATTGATCACATGCACTGAGTCTTCATTGCCTCAGCCCAAAAACCACCAGAAAGACTTGCATTGGAAAGAATGCATTGCAACCTTTCTTGAATGGTACGGTTCATCTTTTCTGCAACTGGATTTTGCTCTGGAGTACGAGGGGATGTGAGCTCCCTCTTAATCCCATGTGTATCACAGAAATGCTGAAAGTCATGAGAGAGATACTCTCCACCATTGTCAGTCCATAGGCATTTAAGCGTTCTACCTGACTAATTCTCAACCAAGGCCAGCCATTTCTGAAATACCTGGAACACATCACTCTTTTTAGCTATAGCATAAGCCCACACTTTCCTAGTTGCATCATCAATGAATGTCACATAGTATTCAGCCCCACCTAATGACCGTGTAGGCATGGGACCATGTTAAAACCTTCTTGTTAACTATTCCTTTCCTAGCGCAATCACGGGCGATGGCAAGTTATTAGTCCACCCAGCCAAACTCTCAAGGAAGGATTCGACTCATTTCGTAATTCATCTTGATTATCCCTCATCCTTATCCTTGAGACCCCAATCTCCCTAGATAGTTCTTAGCTACATGTCACATTTTAGGCCCTTACTTAGATGCATCCTTTTTTCACCCCTCTCTTGGAGTTCCCTTTTAAAACAATTGCCCCTTGGCAATTTACACATTAGATGCACCTAGGCCCTAGCCCTATTAGAACTATCTAGTCAATGCCATTACGCCCTCACCTAGGACCTTGGCAGTTACTTCTCTTGACCATTTAATTACGCACATTAATTATTACAAAAGTTGGTCATCTAAGAGAAAATGCCCACCGATCTATCCGAGGTCATGCTATCTCGACTAGAGCATAACATTCCTTCCCTCTTCAAGCATCAGCGTCCTCGATGATGAAATCTGGGAATGCTCTCCGCAACTGGTACACGGATTCCCAGGTAGCTTCCGATAGAGGCTGACCATGCCATGCAACCAACACCGTGGGTATCTTCCGATTTCGTATTTGCATTGTTCCTCGATCCAGGATTCTTGTTGGTTTGCGCCTTGCAATATCCTCTATCTCCTGAAACAAAACCACACCTTCGATTAGTGAGTCACCTGTATGCAAAAATTTCTTTAAACGCGCAACATGAAAAACCGAGTGCACCTTACACCCCTGTGGCAATTCTAATTTATAGGCTACACTGCCTATTCTCTTTAGAATTAACCACGGCCCACAGTATCGAGGTGATAACTTAGCACACTCTCCTGAAGTCAACGACTTCGAGTGCGAAGGAATTCTGAGAAAAACTTTTTCTCCTTCTTCAAAACATAAAGCACATCATTCATCTTGAATTGATATACGTGCTTTTTCCAATCAATGGCTGGATTCTTCCTAGAATGCCACGCCATTCCCAGGGCTATATCTGCATGAGCAAGCTTGGTCATTTCAAAATCAAGCTTCTCAGCATAGTCCTGAATTCGAAGCTCCAACTGGGTAACCCTTTGGTCCCATACTTCAGTTGAACTTCCATCTGCCATCCTGACTGTATACGCATAGTCAGATGGACTTGTCCTTAGTTTCAGCCTCTTCACGAGCTTGGAGTTAATCACATTGTGAGTTGACGCTGAGTCAAACAACACAATGACATCATGACTGGCCACTTGCCCTTTCATCTTGATTAACTCCGTATCATTGAAGGCTGTATACCCCGTTGCTGCGGGCTTAGATAGGATGTTATCAGGTGCACTCGTCACTAACTTAGCAACAGATACACATAACAAACAAGGTACTAACCTCTGAGAAGGTCCCGCCAGCTGCATCTGCATATGTTCCGCACTGGGACTCTCCTGCATTTCTACGTCGCATTCAGATATTATCATATTAGCCGTGCGACGATCTTTGTTCAGTGGACAATCCTTCCACTGATGTCGTTGAAGGCAGCCGAAGCACAATCCTTCTTTCCTAGCTTTCTCTTTTTGTTCAGGGGTCAATGAGGACTTTGACCAAGCCCGGGCTGCCATTGGAGTTATTTTCCTTTTCACCCCAACAGTGGTACTTGTTTTCGTTGGTCCCTCAACCGGCTTCACCTGCTTGGTTTGGCCACTTGGCTGCGAGACACTTGTCTTTGAAACCCATTTCCTCTGAAATCCCCCTTTCCTCGGGTGCTCATACTGAGTCCCTGCCTGCACAAATCCACCAGATCTGCCTCTGGCATCCTCATAGTTCAGGGCTACTGCTATAGATTCATCTAGTGTAGTCACATATTTAGCCCGAACTTCCATTTTTATTTTGTCGTTCAGTCCATAGATATAGTCTTTTAACTGAACCGACATACCAAGTGTTATCTCCCTAGATAGTTCCTACCAACTTCCGTCGGTCTCTTCGTCGTCACGGCGACCCTCTAGATCCAGCCACCATTTGAGAAGTCCCGACTGCTATGATCGACGACGTACCTTCCCACTAGACTTCTGTTGTTCGTCCGTAGCTTCCCTCAAAGCTCACGAACCTCTTCCTGTTCCTTGCGCTCTGATACCAAGTGTTAAAACCTTCTTGTTAACTATTCCTTTCCTAGCGCAATCACGGGCGATGGCAAGTTATTAGTCCACCCAGCCAAACTCTCAAGGAAGGATTCGACTCATTTCGTAATTCATCTTGATTATCCCTCATCCTTATCCTTGAGACCCCAATCTCCCTAGATAGTTCTTAGCCACATGTCACATTTTAGGCCCTTACTTAGATGCATCCTTTTTTCACCCCTCTCTTGGAGTTCCCTTTTAAAACAATTGCCCCTTGGCAATTTACACATTAGATGCACCTAGGCCCTAGCCCTATTAGAACTATCTAGTCAATGCCATTACGCCCTCACCTAGGACCTTGGCAGTTACTTCTCTTGACCATTTAATTACGCACATTAATTATTACAAAAGTTGGTCATCTAAGAGAAAATGCCCACCGATCTATCCGAGGTCATGCTATCTCGACTAGAGCATAACAGACCACATATGTCTGAATGCACCAAATCAAGCTTTTCAAACTCTTTCTTTCCCCTTCTTTTATGGGCTGATTTAGTCTGCTTCCCATAGAGACAATGCTTACAAAATTCAAAATCAGAGAAACTCAAATGCGGTACATAACCCAAACGGCATAAGAGTTTCATTCCATTCTGGCTCATGTGCCCCAACCTGCAATGCCACAAAGAAGTGCTTGGCTGCTCGGTTATTACAACAACATGATCAAATACCCCTGATACACATAAGGGATACAAAGTCCCACACTTGGCACCCCTGGCCAAAAGCATAGAGCCCTTCTGAATTTTCCAACTTTGAAAGCTAAAAGTGGTGTGAAAACCAGCATCATCTAGCTTAGGATGCAAAGTGACAATAGCTAATAGAGTATCATCACTTTGAGATCTCATAAATAACATAGGATGCAAAGTGACGATAGCTAATGGAGTATCATCACTTTGAGATCTCATAGATGACATACGATGCAAAGTGATATTGGTTGTATATGTGTTATGATTTTCCTTGTATCCTTATAAAGTCTCCATCTAGATTACTCATCAAGGTTTCTTTGATTAGGGAATAAAGAAGCTTGATAAATATATATTGTTAGCGTGACACCAAAAAATGGATCAGTTTCCCTACATGTGCCCCTTGTCCTTAAGAAGGGGTAAGCATAGAATTCTTTCAAAAAAATTGAATAGGTTTTCTCATGGAAATTTAGTTCTTTTGTCTCCTATTTTGGGTATAGGTGTTTCTACTAGATCACTAGTTGAGTAAAAAATTGTCCTTCTCTTTTCACTAACTTTTGCAATTGGTCATCATGGATTTTAATTACTTTATGGAAATGCAACAATAGATTTGGAGAGGTTTCAATAAAAGTTGGGAATGTGCTTCTTGAGGTTTTCCAAGTGCACCATTATGCCCAGTACATGATAATCCATCCCATACATTTCAAATAATCCAAGGCATGAAGTATATGTGGGAAATCTATTAAATGTAACACATACTACAAGACATACTTTGTGTCACTTGTTTACAACTTGAATTGATAACCACATTTGTTATTTCTACATAATGTTATCATGAAACCATTTCTTGCCTAATCTACCTTGATCCTGCCAACATGGGAGGCTCCCATAGAAGGTGCCACCATGTCAAATTGGTGCATCGGTTACGAGGGGTACCAATCCGTTGCACCCTAGTTGTCCATGCCCTCTCCAACTCTAAAAAATCTAGTGGGATGAAAGAGAGGGGTTTCCACCCTACATATATCCAAGGCTAACAAGAGTATAGATTTGCATATGGGACTAGTCAATGCCACTACATTACATGAGTCATCCAAAAGTGCCATGGGTTCCTTTTCAACCCTTTGATAATTTAATCAACCAAGTTTGTGAGACAAGAGGGGACCAAAGGGGTCAGCCCAGATCTCAACACCCCCAATGGGCAAAGCACCTAAAAGTATTGGCTAAACCAAAGGTTAGCATAACAACCAAGGGTAACATAGGACAAATTGTTGAGAGTTCACGCTCAACATCATGTGATCATGTGTGCATAGCACCATCACGTGATCATATGTGCATAGCACTAACCTTATAGATTGCTATAAAGGAAAGGGTTAGATCCCCTAACCCTAACCCTAAAAGGGTTTGTATATATTCTATTTTTTCAACTAATTCTAGTGTACAGTTAGTCATTTGTGGTGTGCTCTCTAGCTATGCCCTCTCTCCTCATCTCCACTCTTCTCCTCTCCCCTCTTCATATTTTGTCATGGTATCAGAGCCCCCTTGTCTTTCGCTGAGACATTGAGTTTCTTGAGAGTGTGAGAGAGATTGTGAGATTGAGAGTTCTCTTGAGTGATTGTGAGATCTTTCCCTTCACTTCCGTTGAGAGAAAATTCCGTCCATTAACTTTCTTGAGAGTTCTTCTTATGATGAAAAAGAGTTCTTCATTCTCTTGAGAGATTGTTAAGAGATCTTGTTGAAGAGGATTGTGGTTCTCAGTTGTCCATTCTTTTTCACTGTTTGTTGCTCATCTTCATGGGCGGCTGGGTATTGACATTAGTTGGTTCATGCGCACTCGCGGCTGCGTTATACTCCTTCACCATCTTCTCGCCTGCCTACCTAGTCATCTAAGAAGAGCCTTCTATCGCAGAACTAGTCCAAGAATGGCTCGGCGCCTTCTTCCTCTGCAACAGAATATAGAGCGATTTAAATACTTGCAGACTACGCTGGTTTGCCGCCGCATACATATCCATATATTATTGCTTCTGCCGGCCCCCATGGCTACCTTCCTTCCGGCTGCCAACCAACCAAATGGGAATGCACACTCACAGATTTTCAAAATACACGAGTCGACAACAACAACAGTTGGATTGCCTTCTACAGATCACAACTGCACCGCTTCTCCAACATCGAGCCTCGGCCATGCAAAAGGCTCCAACGAAGCCTGCAAAACGTTGCACGTCGTCTCCAGCCACTAAGGCCAGCCCACCGATGGCTCCTTAGCACAGCGCCTACAAAGCGCTCCAACGGCCGGCTCCTTGATAGACTCCCAACCGACGCCAGCGCCAATACAACACCCCTTTGTTCATAAATCGCGTACGTTATCTGTGCGATTATGTCTTTGTTCGTAAATCGCACCACGAATCGGTACTTTGGAGTGTTATACTTGTTTGTGTCCTGAGAGATCAATCGAATGCGGGCACGATAATCGGTTTCGACTTCTTCTTCGCAACGACTAGGCTCCCACCAGCATGCTCTCGCTCCATGCAAATCAAGCTTTCCCTAGCCGAAGGCAACCGACGAGCATCTCCCACAACACTGCTAGCTACAAGCTCTCAAGAGGCTTGACTAGCGTATCAAGGCGACTCCAACGAGCTGTCGTTCTCCATTGCATCGCCATCGCTCCTCGACGTCACATCGCCTCAGAAATCCACAAAGTCTCCTAAGGTCTCCCTCCTTGAGACACGTGGCCTTATCCCCAACCTTATCCACCCAGGGTCACCACACACACAGGTGTGGTCAAGGATCAGCCACGTGGCACCCTTATCCACAGTGCCATGTCAGTTGCCATGTCATCACTGCCACGTCAGCTGCCACATCATCATTGCCACGTCAGCACTGCCATGTCATCTGCCACATCAGCACTGCCACATCAGCACTGCCATGTCATCAGTGCCACGTCACCCTGCTGACATCATCTGTGCCACCTCAGCACTGCCACCTCAGTAGTCCAGTCACCACTGACCCTCTGCAGGCACAGTCCCTTGCCAGGCACACTGTGCACACACTGCATGTGCACACTCCTGCCAGCTCAGCACAGAGCTTCACTGGCACACCTCTTGCTAAGCACAGTGCCACATCATCACTGCATGTGACTCACAGTGACACATCATCATTGAGCACCATTTGCACTCCTTTTGCCCCTCCACCTAGATCAAGTCATATCTCTTGATCCAGGAAGAATTTGAGGGTGCTCCAAAAAGGAAAGTCGCTCGATTTTTTGTGCTCTACGCACTCGTTACATCACGTGCACATTTTGGCGCAAGTTACACTCACATTTGAGCCTCGCCGACAAAACCACTTCCTTCACGCACATTTGCCTCTACATCGACGCATCTGACCCAGCACTTAAAAAGAACAAAGGAAAAGGAATTATTTGCTGCTCTTTCATCGATCGACGGTTGGTTTAGATCTAGATCAGAGTAGACTAGATTGCCATAGAGGGGACGCTTTGAATTCCCCAAGTTGCCAATCTAAGCCATGCCCGAAATTCCCGACTAGTACCTACTTGGAGTCAGTCCATACGCTCACATCCGATTTCACATCATTACATTACCTGAAACCTTACGTTCATCAGTTCAGTGAGCAGACTTCAGAGTTCAGAGGCATTGCAGATTGATTCAGTGGGCAGATAGCACTTGATTTCACACACACATGCCACCATTGTAAAGCCTATTTGGCTATCTCACGGCATCGTGCACATCATTTTTTCAGCCTTGTAAAGCCTCTTGGCTATTCTCGGCATCATTGCCACAAGCCTTGTAACACAGGTCAGATCTTATTTACTGCAGTTCTATCTTCACTGACAGTACAAAGATTTCACTTGGCATCTTCAGTGTATTTGCAGTTGATTCATACAAAGTTTTTCAGGACACTTTTGAGTACATTGTTTGCACCATGTCGACTAGCAACCTCAATCTGGAGGCATTTGCTAAGTTAGACAACTCCAATTACGGTACATGGAAATACCGAATGGAGACCATTCTTGTGCTTCAGGACAAATGGGAGTATGTCGATGGATCCATACCTAGACCATTGGCCGATCCAGCCACCAGTAGCTCTACTCCATCTGTTGTCACAGCACCAGCAACGGGATCTACATCTACACAGACAGTTTCCACACCAGTAGCAGATCCTGCCATTGCCCGAGCTCAAGCAGAATGGGATAAGAAAGACAAATATGCCTATCACTTGATTAAGCAGAATGTGCAAGATGTCATGCTAGGACAGCTCAACACAGTCAAGACATCAAAAGAAGCATGGGATATGTTCGCAGCTCTCTACGAGTCCAAGAACACATCCAGGATTCTCACCCTGAGAAACCAGATCAACCAGAGTTTCCGCAACAGCAGTGAAACCGGTCATGCTTATGTACTCCGCATCAAAGACTACAACAATCAACTTGCAGCAGCAGGAGAGATTATGAATCCCACAAAAATGGTTCAAGTAATCCTGAATGGACTAGGAGAAGGATATGAGAATCTGGTCAAGAGTATTGCCATCCAACGGCAAATTCCAACACTTGAAGAACTTCAGTCAGCTCTACTTGGTGAAGAACTCAGGACTCAGGCCATTCAAGCACATAAAGGTCATTCTAATGATCAGGCATTCACAGCTTCAGACAGAAGTAGAGGCAAAGGCAGAAACAGAGGTAGATCATATCAGAAAAGTGGTCATCATCATTAACAAAATCAAAGTCAGAATCAGCATCAGCATCAGCAGCATCCTCAGCAACATCAAAATCAGCAAAGAGGAAATCATTCCAACCGAGGAAGATTCCAAGGACGAGGGAATGCATCCACCAATGTGTCAAACATTCAATGCAACTATTGTCACAAGTTTGGACACTATGAAAGAGATTGCCGCAAGAAGCAGTATGACCAAGGCGGTCAATCCAGCAATAATCGAGGGAATTCCCGAGGAAGAGGAAATCATCGTGGTGGACATTCTAGTCACAGTCATTTTGCAAATGAACATGGAAATATGTTTCTTGCAAGTGAGGAATTGCATCAGACTGATACAATGCACCTAGACACTGATTTCAATCCCAAAGAGGATTTCAGCTATCAAGTCGACCAAGTGGAACAGGATCCTTGGTACATCGACAGTGCTGCATCATCTCATATGACAAATCATCAGGAATGGTTCACAGAAATGAAGCCATTAGAAGGTCAAAAGAATGTCATCTACACAGCAGACAATACACCGAATCCGGTTCAAGGGACAGGTGTTATCCCTATGAACAATTTCACTGGTACAAAAGATTAGTCAAAGATGTGCTCTATGTTCCGAAGCTCAGCAAGAACCTTTTGTCAGTAGGTCAAATGACGGAACACAACTACAAAGTCATCTTCGATGGTGATGAATGCACTATCAGAGACAAATCCAAAAGAGGTCAGCTAGTAGCAAAAGGTGTCAAGGAAGGACGCTTATACAGGATGCTAGCTACAGTACCAGATAAGCATGCCATGTCAGCTCAAATGCAACAGATGCCACTATCTGCAAAATGGCACAAGAGATATGGTCATGTCAACTTCAAGTACTTGTTAGATCTAAGGAATCAAAATATGGCAATTGGGATTCCAAAGCTATAGTTTCTTGGAAAGGTTTGTGAAGCATGCTGCTTCGGCAAACAAAAGCGAACCAACTTTGTCAGAAGTACCTCTCGTGCACGAGGTATTCTTGATTTAATTCATACAGATGTATGGGGTTATGCCCAGACCCGCAGCATCAATGGTTCACTTTATTACTTGACCTTCATCGACGACTACAGCAGATATTGTTGGGTCTACTTTCTGAAAGAGAAATCTGAAGTGTTTGCCAGATTTCAAGAATTCAAAGCCATGGTAGAAAACCAAACAGGCAGAAAGATCAAAGTCATGAGATCAGACAGAAGAGGTGAATACATGTCTTCAGCCTTCATGAGCTTTTGCAAAACTCACGGCATTCGAAGACAATTCACATGTGCAGATACTCCTCAGCAAAATGCAATAGCTGAAAGCAAGAATGGGACTTTAGCAGACAGTGCTAGAGCAATGCTTAGTGAAAAGCATCTTCCGAATCAGTATTGGGTAGAAGCAATAGCTACAGCTAACTACTTGCTTAATCGGCTTCCTACCGAACCGATACAAGGTATGACTCCTTATGAAGCATTCACTGGACACAAGCCACGCATTGGGCATCTCCGCATATTTGGTTGCATAGCATATGCCCACATACATGATGATCATCGCAGGAAATTGGATGCGAAGTCACGCAAATGCATCATGGTAGGCTACAGTGAAGAAAGTAAAGCATACAAATTGTATGATCCCATCAACCGCAAAGTCATTATCTCCAGAGATGTAATCTTCGATGAGGAATCAGAATGGAAAACCTCACCTACACAGGAGATAGAAGCATCGACTTCATAGTCATCTACAGAACAGGTTGATGAAGAAGAGCAAGAATTGCCAGCAACACCCCAATCAGCATCACAGCAGCTCAGACGGTCTACTAGGGAAAGCAGACCACCAGCCAGATTGACATATGCTCAGAAAGGCAAAGCAATTCAGGTGGAAACCACCAACTATGCTCTTATGACTACCATCATGGCTACAGAAGAGCCCGTGTACTTCGAAGACGCAGTAGACAAGCCAGAATGGCAAACTGCCATGAATGAAGAAATGGATGCTTTGTATAAAAATAACACTTGGGAATTATGCGACCTTCCACCAGGCAAGAAGGCCATAGCCAACAAATGGGTATACAAAGTAAAGTACAATCCAGATGGCAGTATTCAGAGATACAAAGCCAGATTAGTTGCAAAAGGATTTGCACAACAATATGGCCAAGATTATGATGAGACTTATGCTCCAGTAGCAAAGATGGATTCCATACGGTTCTTGATATCACTAGCGACACTCAGTAAATGGAATGTGTATCAGCTCGATGTCAAGAATGCCTTTCTCAATGGTTATCTAGACGAGGCTGTCTACATGCAACAACCAGCCGGTTATGTTGAACCAGGAAAAGAGAACAAGGTTTGCCATCTCAAGAAAAGTCTCTATGGCTTAAAGCAAGCACCCAGAAGTTGGTACAGCAGAATTGACAAGTATTTTGCTGATCTGGGATACATAAAGTCCAATGCAGATCATACTCTCTACTACAAAGTTCAAGGGGAAGATATTACTATTGCACTTTTGTACGTAGATGATCTGATTGTGACAGGAAGCAAGGATAGCTTCATCAAAAAACTAAAACAAGACTTATCTGCAGAGTTCGACATGAAAGATCTTGGACTTATGCACTATTGTCTTGGAATTGAGTTCTGGAGAGATTCAGATAGCACATTCATGAGTCAGCTCAAATATGTTGACAGTCTCCTGAAGAAGTTTCATATGGCAGATTGCAAGATTGCAGCCACTCTCATGGAACAGAGTTTGAAACTTACTAAAGATTCAGAAAAGCCTACAGTCAATGACAGATACTACAGGCAACTCATTGGATCTCTTATATATTTGACAATCACACGGCCAGATATTTGTTATGCAGTAAGCTCACTAGCACAGTTTATGGCAAATCCAAAATAGTCTCACTGGAATGCAGCCAAAAGAGTCTTGAGATACATCAGAGGTACAAGATAATTTGGGATAGAATATAGAGGAAGTCATCCACGGTTGCATGGATACTGTGACAGTGACTATGCTGGAGATCATGAGACCAGGAGATCGACACAGGGATATGCATTTTTCCTTGGTCAAGGTGCTATATCATGGTTGTCAAACAAACAGCCAACTGTTTCTTTGTCTTCGACTGAAGCAGAATATAGAGCACTCACTACAGGTGCATGTGAGGCTATATGGCTCAGAAGACTATTGTCAGAAACAGATTACTTTGATGAGTCAAAGCCAACAACAATATACTGTGATAATCAATCGGCTCAAGCATTGGCCAAAAATCCAGTATATCACTCCAGAACAAAGCACATTGATGTCAGAGAGCACTTCATTAGAGAAAGAGTGTTACTTGGTGACATCACACTGCAGCATTGTGATAGCAAAGAAAATGTTGCAGACATCTTTACCAAACCACTCGGTAAAGAGCTATTCGAGAAACACCGACTAGCTCTTGGTTTGATGCAGAGGAAGGACATTCCCATTAAAGGGGTGTGATGGAATGTAATGTAATGCTCAGTCCTTCTTCGATTCCCCAGAATCATCATCTTGAGGGAAGGCCTACTTCATGATGTTGATCTTGAGGGAAGGTGTTGAGAGTTCACGCTCAACATCATGTGATCATGTGTGCATAGCACCATCACGTGATCATATGTGCATAGCACTAACCTTATAGAGTGCTATAAAGGAAAGGGTTAGATCCCCTAACCCTAACCCTAAAAGGGTTTGTATATATTCTATTTTTTCAACTAATTCTAGTGTACAGTTAGTCATTTGTGGTGTGCTCTCTAGCTGTGCCCTCTCTCCTCATCTCCACTCTTCTCCTCTCCCCTCTTCATATTTTGTCACAAACCGCATGGGGTAGGACAAATCAAAGCCCTCCCAAAGTGTATTTTAAGTCAAGCCATAGTGCAAGAAGCACTATAAAATCAAGTTGCACTCAATGCTGCCATGGTTCATGACATCTCCATAGCATAGTCATAGTCTGCCAAAGATAGCTACCATCGAAATAGCCCATGACCATGGGTCACCACATCTTGTAAGACCAAAGAAAGATGCCATGCATTAATAGTATGACAGCCACTACCAAATTCCATAGTGTCTTGGCTTTGATACCATTGAAGGCTCCCACAAAAGGTGTCACATGACAAATAGGTTGCATTAGTTTTATCAAGGGTCCTAATCCCTTGCACTCAAGCCATGCATGCCCTCTCCAACTCCCAAAAAGTTTATAGGATGAAGGAAAGGAGTTTCAACCCTACATATATCCAAGGCTCACAAGAGTGACAATACCAAGGCACATTTTCAATCCTTTGCCAATTCTATCAACCAAGACACACAAGGGGGCATCAAGGGGGGTTGGTCCATATTTCAACAAACCTTTCTCAATGAGTCGGTACTAAAATTTGAGCTAGTCATTTTGCTCAATTCTAATAAAATAAAGCATTTTAAGCTTTGCTCAAGCATGTATTACCATGATTCAAAAATTTCCCATCCACCACCATGAGATCATTGCCGTTTTCTTCAAATTTCGAAGTGAACTTTGTAAGCGACAATAAGAGTCTATCAACTAAGCTATTAACCAATCCCAAATTTCTTCTCTTCACTTGCAGATCCTTCTCCCTTCATCTTCTCTGCCCTTATCTCTCTTCCACTACCTCTCTCTCTCTCTCTCTCCATTTATCTATCTATCTATCTATTGTTAAAAATTTTAAATTTTGTTGATGCAAAATCGTCACTAGGAAGTGACTGTGTGGTCAAAAAACCACTTTTGTCAGGTTTGCAGATTTGCCCTTGGGAGGCAAAAGCTGTGTTTTTTGCAGTGATAGAATATTTTGTAGTGTTCTGTAATGGCGTCTGATTCTCTTTCATAGATTGTCACTGAAAAGCTTGACAAGAACAATTTCCAAGCATGGAAGTTTAGAATGACGAATTTCCTTATGGGAAAAGGCTACTGGGAGTTCATTACAGGAAATGAAGAAGAACAGTTCTTCCTAATGTTCCCAATCAACAGGAAATGCAGGCATTTAAAGGATGGCATGAGAGAGCCAGAAAAGTTATGTACTGGCTGTCTATCAGTATTTCAGATTCAATGATTGTGCATATTCAGGATGCAAGTACGCCAAAGGTGGCATGGGATACTTTGGCTAAAAACAGCACAAATACGCAGGCCAGGAAAATGCAGCTCAAGCAAGAGCTGCACAATGTGCAAAGAGAAAATATGAGCATCAATGACTACCACATGAAGGTGAAGAAAATTGCGGATGCACTTGCTTCCATTGGGTCCCCAGTGGATGATGACGATTTAGTTTCTGTGACCTTGAATGGTCTAGGAAAGGATTATGCACAGTTCCGGACATCCATTGCTGTCCGTGAAAAATTTACTGATTTTGAGGAGTTGATTGCTCTTCTAATTTCTAAAGAGCAGAGAAATGGTGGTGCATCTTCTTCAGGAGGAACCTCAAAAGAAACTATCTTCTACTCAAATGCTGGAAGGGGTAGAGGCAGAGGTAGAGGAGGCCGATTTGGAGGCCGTGGTAGAAATCAGAATATGCAGCAAACTCAAGAAAACCAGTCCTATGCAGGAGGACGTGGTAACTCTAGAGGCAGGGGGAGCCAAAGAGGTCGTGGTGGATGGCAGAGAGGCCAAAATGCAAATAGCAATGTTGAATGCTACTACTGTGGTAAAATGGGGTATATGGCTAAAGACTGCTACAAAAAGCAGAATGACATTATGAATGGAAAATTGCAGCAAGGCAATTATGCATCCTCTAGTAGACAGGGTGATGACAGAAATGAACATTTGTTTATGGTACAGCATATGACCAATTTTGTGACAAGTGCAGAAGAAAGCAATGATGTGTGGTATGTTGACTCAGGTTCATCAAACCACATGACAGGTCATGCTGAATGGATGCAAGATGCAAGGAAAATGGAAAAACCAAGATTTGTGGAGACTGGTGATGATACTGCACATCCTATTGTGTAGATTGGCAAAATTCCTTTGTCTATGTAGGATGGGAAAAAGAAATACTTGTCTGATGTATTTCATGTCTGGAACATCACCAAGAACCTAGTTTCTGTTGGTCAAATGGTTGAGCAAGGCTTGCTGGATAGATTCAATCCTCATGGATGTTTTGTTGAGGATATGAAAAATAATGGTCGCTTGATAGCAAAAGGAAAGAAGAAAGGCAGGATGTTTACGTTGGATGCGGACATGCCTGAATTGAGTGTAGCAATGTTTGCACATGGGACCGGTGTAGTTGTAGATATTGATATTTGGCATAAACGCATTGGTCATGTTAATGTACAGCGACTTAAATCAATGCAGGCCTAAAATATTGTTGCAGGATTGCCTAAATTCAAGGTTGCAGAAATGCATAAGGTGTGTGAAGCCTATCAATTTGGAAAACAGGCAAGAAAACCATTTCCTAAGCATGTTTAAGAGAGTAAAAAGCCATTGGAATTAATCCACTCTGATGTGCGGACTACTAAAGCTGCATCTATTGGAGGCTGTCACTATTTTGTCACATTTATTGATGACTTCAGCAGAAAACTTTGGGTGTATTTTATGAAAAAGAAAAGTGAAGTGTTTGGGCACTTCAAAGCTTTTAAAGCTATGGTTGAAAAAGAAATAGGCCTGCAAATAAAATGCCTAAGGTCAGATGGAGGGCGAGAGTACCTCTCAAATGAGTTTGCAAGGTTCCTGCAAGAGCATGGCATAAAGCAGCAATATTCATGCAATCATACCCCACAACAAAATGGAATTGCAGAAAGGAAAAACAGGCATATTGAAGAGGTATCTCGGGCCATGCTAAATGAAAAAGATCTACCAGATTATTATTGGGCTGAAGCAGTTGCTACAGCAGTTTATATAATGAACAGGACTCCCACTGCAGCAATACATGGCATGATGCCAGAGGAGATGTATACTGGTAGGAAACCAGACATTTCTCATTTGAAAATTTTTGGTTGCATTGCCTATGTTCATGTGCTAGATGAGTTGAGGTCCAAGTTGGATCCAAATGCTGAGAAGTGCATCTTTATTGGTTATTCTCTGCAGTAGAAAGGGTATAGATGCTATAACCCTTCTACACATAAGTTCACAGTGAGCAGAGATGTTGTTTTTGATGAGACGAGCAGCTGGTATAAACCAGTAAATGTGATGATTGATGTAGATGCACAAAATGGTAATGCTGCACAAAATTCACAGCAGCAATCACAAAATATCAGTGGACCTGCAGTGTCGTCTAGCAGTGGTTCACATACTTCACCATGGACAGGTAGATTGAGATCAGGAGAATCTCCTCAAAGCAATGCAGATAGTGGTATGCAGGTATCACGAAAAGGAAAAGAGAAGGTAGATCAGCCCATGTTTGATGTGAATGCAGGTCACTCTTATGGGGATGGTGAATCCAGTGGCTCAGAGCAGAGCATTGATGATGAGTTGGGTATTCCTTCTGTTGTTACACCTGGAGTAAGGAAGACCAGGGATGTTTTGAGAGCACCTGGAAGTGAGCCTATTTTGCGCAGGTCTACCAAGGTTAGGTATCCTATGGATAGGTTGAAATATGATGGATTTACAACCATTCACTATGCCTATATGGTCAAAGTGATACAGGAACCAGAACCCACTTCTTTTGAGCAAGCCATGGGAAATGAAAAATGGGAGAAAGCCATGGATGAAGAAATGGATGCCTTGGATGCAAATGCTACATGGGAATTGGTGCCTTTGCCTAAAGACAAGAATGTAATTGGCTGTAAGTGGGTTTATAAGATCAAGCACAATGCAGATGGTTCTGTGAATAGATACAAGGCAAGATTAGTTGTCAAGGGGTATGCACAGAGATATGGCATTGATTATGAAGAAACTTTCAGCCCGGTTGCAAGGATGGCAACCATAAGAGCAACCATTGCTATGGCTGCATCAAAGGGATGGTCTTTACATCAGATGGATGTAAAGAATGCCTTCTTGCATGGTGATTGCAAGAAGAGGTCTTTATGGAGCAGCCAGCAGGTTATGTTCATGCTATTCATCCTGAGTTTGTTTGCAGGTTGAAGAAAGCCTTATATGGCTTGAAGCAAGCACCTAGAGCATGGTCTGACAAGATAGGATAGTATCTTGTCACTATTGGCTTTCAGATTTCCAAGGCAGATTTCTCACTCTATGTGAGAAAAATAGAGAAAGGGATTATGCTGCTTGTCATTTCTGTTGATGATTTGATCATCACAGGTGATAGTGATGAAGATATCCTTCATGTGAAAATTTTCTCAGTCTATGTGAGAAAAACAGAGAAAGGGATTATGCTGCTTGTCATTTCTGTTGAAGATATCCTTCATGTGAAAATGCTATTGAGGCAGAAGTTTGAGATGAAGTATTTGGGAGATCTGCGTTATTTCTTGGGCATTGAGGTGATTAGATCACCAAGTGGGATACAGCTCTTGCAGAGGCAGTATGGACTAGACATGCTGTCCAAATATGGGATGATAGGCTGTAATCCTATTTCAGTTCCTTTAGAGCAGAATGTGAAGCTGAGCGCAGATGCAGGTGAGCTTCTGGAAGACCCTACTATGTACAGATGCATAGTAGGAAGTTTGATTTACATGACTATTACTAGGCCAGATTTGAGCTATGCTGTTGGGTTGGTAAGTCAGTTTATGCAGGCTCCAAGGAAACCGCATTTGGATGCGGCTAGACGCATACTCAGGTATGTGAAGTCCACATTGTAGTATGGACTATTTTATGAGGCTGGGGTTCAGATACAATTGCATGGATACACTGATGCTGATTGGGCTGGTAGTATTTTTGATAGACGATCTACCAATGGATATGTGTTCTCTTTTGGGAGTGCTGCAATCAGTTGGAGTAGCAAGAAACAGCCTACAGTTGCCTTGTCAAGCACAGAGGCTGAGTACAGGGGTGCAACAATGGCTGCATGTGAGGTAGCTTGGTTGCATAAGGTACTCTATGATATGCATCAGTCTACAGATGGGCCAGTTGTCATTTATTATGACAACATGAGCAGTATACACTTGGCAAATAACCCAGTCTATCATGCTAGAACAAAGCACATTGAGGTGCATTATCACTATGTGCGGGAGAAGGTTTTACTAGCTCTTATTGATCTAGTTTATGTCAGCACAGAGGATCATGTAGCTGACATATTCACGAAGGCATTGGCCGCAGAGAAGCTACGCAAGTTCAGAGACCTGCTTGGTGTGCAGGAATTGAAATTGAGCTCGAGGGGGAGTGTTGAGATATCGAGCTCCACTCGCGATATGCCAGGGTGACCGTTGTGCATTTATGTCATCGACTTGTTAGCTACAGATGCGGTTGGTACACCGACCACGAATAATAGCTGGATGACAGCTATCCTTATCTACACTAGTTTGTGGCTCAGTTAGTATGCCACCTTAGTTAGTTGAGTTTGGTTTGAGACCCACATATAGGGTTCTTCTATTTCTTTGTACTAGAGTTCTTTTTGGCTTTCACAACTAAGAAGAGGAAAACTGTTTTCAGCCTCCACCTTTGTGTGTATTCCCCCATTGTGTATGTGAGAAAGCTGCAAGTGAGACTCCTTCCCTCTCTCCCACTATCTTCACAATAGAGTGATCCAGGGGATGAAAATATGGGGCTGAAGGTACATTTATGATACATTCCTCTGCTAAATAAGAGGCCCAAAAAACTGACAAGGCATGGTGGCCTGTCAAACCTGTATGTTCAACTATCATGAGCTGAAGGTTGTCTGATGAGTGTATGGCTAAACATCCATCGGCATAGGATGTAGCATTTGTCCTAGGCTCGAGATGACATTGTAAAGGCATAGAAGCCTAGAAGTCGGATCCATGCATGGAGATGATTGCTATACATCATAAGAATCAGGTTGTGTTGATGGAGATGAGACTGAGGATTGTTGTTAAATATGCCTCGTACTAAGAGATTACTGTTAAATATGCCTCATGCTGATGGCTTACCATCAAATGTGCACCATGCTTAGGGTTTACTGAGAAGTGTTCATGATCAAAAGCTATGGTATGATCCATTATAACATGTGGTACATCTGCATCCGATGTATCAAGACTAATGATCAAGGCAGCATCGGATAGTGGTACATATCCTGTGGCAATAAATGGTCGAAGAAGGTTCTCTTTCCACTCACAGATCTTGTCCGAAGTCATGACTGGTGTATCATCAATTGTGTGATGAGAATAACTCCATGCTGGAGGCAGTTTGGTGCTCTATACAAGATGTTTACTTGTGTACCAGCAAGAGTGTCTACTCATGTGAACACTTTGTGAGAGCTACCCATCGTGGGGCTCATGCTAAACTGTCAATCTGAACCAAGTCATGTGATGGAAGAACAACTATGTGCCAATGATTAAGCCTGTAATAAAGTGATGAAACTAAGTGTTGGAAATTGCCAAGAGGCTGTACAAGGATGATGTGTATGTGTATGGAACCAATGCTAGAAATAGTCAATGAAAATGACTATACATGGGTGGCATGTGTGTGTGCAAATGTGTAACAATCTTGAATCTAAGGAGAATTCTGCCAAGTGTCATACTATGTGATGAATTGCCAAATGCCAAGAGTACTAAACTGGTGTTAGATGTGAGAGTGTGTACACCAATGATAGAACCAAAGGGACTGATTACCAATGCGAACGAGTCAGGTAATGTGGCAAATGCTTATTTGGCTTGGTGGAGTTATGTCTCCTCTATGGTTGTGATAGTCTTATAGCTAGACTACACGTCACAATGCAAAATACAATAAATGAATTATATTTGGATTCATTTTATGTGCTGGGTATGCTACAATGGATCAGGATGTGGTTTTGATGATGAGGATTGCATGATGCTAACATGTGGAAAAGTTAGATGGAAAATTTGAGGTGCTCAACGCATAGAGCACGATCTGGCAATAATTTTTGCTTTTTGGATCACCATTAAAACCCCCTAGATCAAAAGTTATGGCTCCCAGAAGGGTGATCAAAATGATGATGCAGTGATGTGGAAGTGTGACATGGTGATGGTGGTCATATGCTGCTTACAAGGCTGTGCCTATGTGTCACTATGTGCTTAGGTGGCACATGGGTGCACATGGGAGATGCCAAGGTGTGCCTATGGAGAGGCTGTGTGCTTGGATGGTACTGTGCCACATGGCACTACTAACTAGGCATTGCTCTAGTGATGACTTGGATAGTGGCTAGGCACTGCTAGTGCTGATGTGGCACTGCCAACATGGTAGTCCACATGGTATGGTAATGTGTTGAGTGAGCAGATGTGGCTAGTAAGCTGGTAGAGCTGACGTGTTCTTTGTGTGACATGACACTATGGCTAGTGTGTTGATGTGGCATTAGGCCACTTGGGATAGTGTGGCATCTATTGATAGAGTGCCACATGTCATCGATGACATGTCATAGGGGTTTAGTCAAGGAAAACCATGGTTAGTTGACCTAACCTTGGCCTCTTCTATCTGCCATGTGTCACAGTTAGAATCTAAAAAGATTTTGTCAAAATATTTAGAGATTTTGACTCTGTGTGGAGCAAGGTCTTGGTCAGTGGAGTCTGCACATAACATCCGTGTTGGTAGAAGCTTTGGAGATGGTGGCACTTTTCTTGCAGTTGAGGAGGTGGAGTTTGAGACCGTTTAGTGCGCCTTTTAGTTATTTGCTACGTAGGAGGCTGGAGGCATAGAAGCTCGACTTGTTAATGGAGGCGATGTGCTATCAATCATTGCCAGGCATTGTGGGAGCCTCTGTGAATCTGGTCACTAGCTCGCATGTGGACTGTGTGCCAACCCTAAGGTTGTTGATGCCAATGTCATTTAGTTGGTACTTGTCAACCGTGCTGCTATATTGGTCATTGTGGCTTTGCAACTCGGAGGAGATGAGTGGTATTTGGAGTCGAGTCATTGGTCCTCGCTTGTAGAGTTGCTATGTAGTTGTTTGTCATGCTTAAGTGCTTGGAGGCATTGTAGCTTGTCGTAGAAGCCACCTAGTAGAGCCACTTATGGAGTCACTACTTTTGTTGTTGGTCAGGCGGAGCTATGGAGGAGCGTTCATAGGCTGAGTGCATTGCATGAGTAGTTCCATGGAGGCTTGAATGGCTAGAGTTTGTGGTTGGAGTCATTCACTTGAGAGCCTTGTTGAAGGTGCTTAGACATCAAAGTAGCCTCCCTTTGTAAGGTCGGTGTTGATTCAGGGTAGTTTGCCTGAGTAGTCACGTGGGATGGCAGAATCTCATTGTTGTCAAAGTGCTCTGGAGCTACATAGGTAGTCGAGTTGATTTAGTTGTGCTTTGGAGTTTGCTGTGAGGTATTGTGTGGCCATTATTCTGAGTTGGATGAGCCTTCTTGTTCACTTCTTGCATGGGAAGAGGCATGGCATTGCTAGACCAACTTTGAGCATTGAGTAGTTATGGGCTTGCTTTTGTTGAATCGAGTCTCAGGCTGTTGGTAGAAGAGCAAGGTTGTGTGTGGTTGGGTTTGAGGACCTATGAGGCTATGCTTGTGGCTTCCTTGACTTCTCTAGTGTGCTATAGGGGGACCTCTCAAAAATTGATAAAGTGGACCTTAATCTTTATCTTTTAGATCTCTCTCTAATAAAATATTTGAACTAAGTGTCTCTCAAGGAAAGGAACATAATGCTCTATCCATAGCTTAGAATGATGAGCTTTTTGAAGCAAATCAAAGATGTGAATGAGCTCTACAAGAGAGGTAATGAAGGTGCCTCAAAGAGAGGGCTGGTGCCTTAATGGAAGCAAGGGCTTCATGCCTTGATAGAAGCAAGGGCTTGACTCTCTCTCAACAAAAATTCTCTCAATGGAAGATGCCTCATGCAAGGAGGGCTTGACACTCAAAGGGAGTGGGAGCACCATTGGCTTTGAAACCATGATAACAGAAGTCAGAGACGGAGAGAGACAGGAGTACACATGATATAGCTACCTGTACACTAAGTTGTGTTGAACATGAACATGAAGATATACATGTTAACCCCTTAGGGTTAGGGTTATGGTTTTCCCCTATGCCCTAGAGGTATGGTGCAATTTACACCATCCTTAACATGGTGGAGGTTGGGAGAGAGAAAGTAAGGGGGGAGAGTGGCTCACATGTGGCATATACAATAGGTAGGGCAGAGTGCAAAAGAGAGAGGGTGAAGGACAGAGAGGGAGGGTCAAAAAGATATGGGGTGAAGAAGAGGGGGTAAGAAGGTGAGGGACTAGGAAATAGAAAGTAAGAAGATTGGGGAGTAATTAGTCCCCGCCTTACATATTAGGGGTTGGGGGATGGTGGAGAGAAAGTAAGAGGGTGGGGGAGAAATTATAGCCCCCCCTCACCTATTGCATGTGCAACATGTGGGATAGGGGGAAAGAGTGGGTGGGGAAGAGAAATTGATGGGGGGGGCACATTTAGGGGGGATTGGAGAGAGAGAGAGAGAGAGAGAGAGAGAGAGAGAGAGAGAGAGAGAGAGAAAGGGGGGGTTGAGGTTGGAGGGGATGAGGTTGAGAGGAGGAGAATGAGGACAAAATGGATAGTTTATAGTGGGGATATGTAGCTTTTTAGATTTAGCTCATTTTTTAAAATTTAGAGTTTTTTTTTTTGCCTTCCTCTTTTAAGATTTGAGAGTTTTTTTTTGCCTTCCTTTGCTTTTTTCATTTTATCTTTTTGATGAGAGGTTTTAGGTCTTGATTGAACAACTACCACACCCCTCACCCCACACTTCATTCCATTATCTTGCATGTTCTCATTAAATTTTTTTTTTTTGAGATCTAGAAATAGGTGAATTGCCTCCCAGCCTCTTGTGTATCCCACTCATGTGTGTGATACCTTCAACCAAAAAGAAAGTTTAATTCATTTTTTAAACCAAAATTGAACTTGCAACATTTTTGTTAGAATTTTTCTCCCCACATCTTGCATACACAATACCTTTGGGACTCCTCTCAATCCATAAGACGCTAATACTTTTCTTCATAAAGTATAAAAATATTACTACTGATATTGATTATTCAAATAAAAATAAGTTAGAATGTTTTTTTTCCAAGAATATGATAGCATTCATTTAAAGAAAATTCATACATTAAAAAAGGGAAAATCGATATGACATGTGAGGGAATCATTAAAAATGCAATGAACAATATTTCACATTTATTGGTTCATAATACTATCAAATGGGGCTTACCTTTCTTGAAATTTCCTTTCCCTAAGACATTTTCCTTCATGCGGTGGAAGACACAAGAATGCATTATAAGACACAATAGATATAACCCTATTCTTAAAGATTTTTCTAAGCTTAGAGACAAGACTCTAGAGATGACTCTATGAACCTTGATTGATACCCATGGTCAATATGATATGGATTTGCAATTGAGGATGGGTAGACTTGAAAAGCAAAGTGTTTCATAAAGTTCATAGAAATACTTTCAAGTTTAAACTATGATGAAGCACCACAAATGCAACAACAACATAAAGACAATTGCTTCAAAATGGTGCATTCCATTAGCCTCAATCAATTTGAGATGGAATTCTATTATGCCAACATCATCTTCATCTAGGAATGATTTCAATGTGTGTGGTAGAGAATATTATTAAAACTTTACAAGATAGAGAAGAAAGCATGATTTCAAGCTTAACCTTATATAAAATTTGGCATGGATAACTTTGCAACCCAAAAAACCATTTAAAAAAAGTATGTCAAAATGTAAGCTTTGTGATAAGTTTAAAAATGTCATTGATTATATGTTAACCTTGTGGCAACAAGGGCCAGAAGTGTAGTCTAGGGCAACAACTACGAGAGCATTGTGTGTGTAGAGTAGCGACAAAGCTCCGCTTGTAATATATTTAGCCTAAAAGATGGTATTATGTATCTTAAAGGATGAGGATAACCAAAATCCTCTCTAGAAAAGATCCAATCATACTGAAAAATTAGGTTCTAGAGAGAGAAATACTAAAAGCCTACACTTTTTAAGGTCCCCCCACTTTGTGTAGAGACCCAAAAGGTCCCCCCCAAAAGTGGAGGGACTCTTGTCCAAAAGGTATCCTACAAAAGAGCTCCCACCAAGGAGGTACCTACTGATTGTTTAGAGACCAACATGTATAAATATCTGTCAATGGAATGAAGCTTCAACTCTTTGGGGTTCAGTGTTTAAGCTCACTATTGTGTTCATGTGATTGATCTCCATTGTGTCCATGCTCTCTTACACTATCGTTTTCTAGCATGCCCTTACCCTTGCGCACTCCCTACCCTTGTAGTCCCTCCTCCTCCTCCCTCCTCCTCCTCCTTTCTCCCTAGTCCTCCCTCCTCCTCCTTCCTCCTCCCTTCTTCCTTCCTCCCTCTTCCTTCCTCCTTCCTCTTCCCTCCTTCCTCCCTCCTCCTCCTCCCTCCTTCCTCCTTCCTTCCTTCCTTCCTCCTCCTCCTTCCTCCTCCCTCCTCCCTCCCTCCTCCTCCCTCCCTCCTCCCCCTCCTTCCTCCTTCCTCCTTCCTCCTTCCTCCCTCCTCCCTCCTCCCTCCCTCCTCTTCATCCTTCTTCTCCTCCTGCCTCCTCCCTCCTCCTCTCTCATCCTCAATCATTACCCCTCGAATCTGTGAAGGAGACTAGTTCTCCACTCCTCAACCTTGGGATCCTCCTAAACCCTCCAACCCTCTCTGAACCCTGGAACTCCGAGATAGCTCTCTCAACCTTGTCCCCTTTTGGAACCCTAAAATGCCCTTCTAAACCCTTGAACTCCCATGGAGGCAAGAGCCTTCATCAAAACAATCGTTGTGATCAAGCCCTCTTTCTCACCCACATGCACATGAGATCTGCTTTCCACACTTTACTGTAATGGTGTCTGATGCTCTTTCATAGACAATCACTAAAAAGCTTGACAAGAACAACTTCCAAGCATGGAAGTTTAGAATGATGAATTTCCTTAAGGGAAAAGGCTATTGGGAGTTCACTACTAGAGCTAAACAAGAACCAGTTATTCCTAATGTTTCCAATCAACAGGAGTTGCAGGCATTTAAAGGCTGGCATGAGAGAGCCAGAAAAGTTATGTATTGGCTGTCTATTAGTATTTCAGATTCTATGATTGTGCACATTCAAGATGCAAGCACATCGAAGGAGGCATGGGATACTTTGACAAAAATGTATAGCACAAATACGCAAGCCAGGAAAATGTAGCTCAAGCAGAAGTTGCATAATGTGCAGAGAGAAAATATGAGCATCAATGACTACCACATGAAGGTGACGAAGATTGTAGATGCACTTGCTTCTATTGGGTCACGAGTGGAAGATGATGATTTAGTTTCTGTGACCTTGAATGGTCTAGGAAAGGATTATGCACAATTCTGGACATCCATTCCCCTCCGTGAAAAATTTCCTGATTTTGAGGAGTTGATTGCTCTTCTAATTTTTGAAGAGCAGAGAAATGGTGGTGCATCTTCTTCAGGAGGAACTTCAAAAGAAACTGTCTTCTACTCAAATGCTAGAAGAGTAGAGGCAAAGGTAGAGCAGGCCGATCTGAAGGCTGTGGCAAAAATTAGAATATGCAGCAAATTCAAGAAAACTAGTCCTATGGAGGAGGACGTGGTAACTTTAGAGGCAAGGGGAGCTAAAGAGGTCGTTGTGAATGGCAGAGAGGCCAAAATGCAAACAGCAATGTTGAATGCTACTATAATGGTAAAATGAGTCATATGGTTAAAGACTACTATAAAAAGTAGAATGACATCATGACTAGAAAATTGCAGCACGGCAATTATGCATCCTCTAGTAGATAGGGTGATGACAGAAATGAGCATTTGTTTATGGTGCAGCACATGACCAGTTCTGTGACAAGTGCAAAAGAAAGTAATGATGTGTGGTATGTTGACTCAGGTGCGTCAAACCACATGATAGGTCATGCAGAATGGATGTAGGGTGCAAGGAAAATGGAAAGACCAGGATTTGTCGAGACTAGTGATGATACTGCACGTCCTATTGTGCAGATTGGTAAAATTCCTTTGTCCATCCAAGATGGAAAAAAGAAATACTTGTTTGATGTATTTCATGTCCCAAATATCACCAAGAACCTGGTTTTTGTGGGTTAAATGGTTGAGTAGGGCTTGCACGTCAGATTTACCTCATGGATGCTTTGTTGAGGATATGAAAAATAAAGGTCGCTTGATAGCAAAAGGGAAGAAAAAGGGTAGGACATTTACATTGGATGTGGACATGCATGAATTGAGTGCAGCAATGCTTGCACATGGGACCAGTGTAGTTGCAGATATTGATATCTGACATAAACGCATTGGTCATGTTAATGTACAGTGACTTAAATTAATGTAGGCCCAAAATATTGTTGTAGGACTAAGTTCAAGGTTGCAGAAATGCATAAGGGATGTGCAGCCTGTCAATTGCATCTATTGAAGGCTGTCATTATTTTGTCATTTTTATTGATGACTATAGTAGAAAAGTTTGGGTGTATTTTATGAAAAAGAAAAGTGAAGTGTTTGGGCATTTCAAATCTTTTAAAGCTATGGTTGAGAAAGAAACAAGCCTGCAAATAAAATGCCTAAGGTCAGATGGAGGGGGAAAGTACCTCTCAAATGAGTTTGCAAGGTTCCTATAGGAGCATGGCATAAAGTAGTTATATTCATGCAGTCAACGAAAAAGACCTCCCATATTACTATTGGGCTAAAGTAGTTGCTATAGCAGTCTACATAATGAATAGGACTCCCATTGTAGCAATACATGGCATGATGCTAGAGGAGAGGTATACTGGTAGGAAACCAGATATTTCTCATTTGAAACTTTTTAGTTGCATTGCCTATGTTCATGTGCCAGATGAGTTGAGATCCAAGTTGGATCCAAAAGCTGAGAAGTGAATCTTTATTGGTTATTCTCTACAGCAGAAAGGGTATAGATGCTATAACCCTTCTGCTCGTAAGTTTATAGTAAGCAGAGATGCTGTTTTTGATGAGATGAGAAGCTAGTATAAACCAATAAATGTGATTGATGATGTAGATGCACGAAATGGTAATGCTGCACAGAATTCACAATAACAATCACAAATATAAGTGGACTTGTAGTGTCCTCTAGCAGTGGTTCGCATACTTTGCCATGGACATGCAGATTGGGTTCAGGAGAATCTCCTCAAAGCAATGCAGATAGTGGTATGAAAGTATCACAAAAAGGAAAAGAGAAAGTAGATCAGCCCATGGTTGATGTGAATGCAGGTCACTCTTATGTGGATGGTGAATCCAGTGGCTCAAAACAGAGCCTTGATGATGAGTTGGGTATTCCTTCTATTGTTACACCTGGAGTAAGGAAGATAAGGGATGTTTTGGGAGCACTTGGTAGTGAGCCTATTTTGCGCAGGTCTACTAGAGTTAAGTATCCTATGGATAAGATGAAATATGATGGATTTACATCCATTCACTATGCCTATATGGTCAAAGTGATACATGAACCAGAACCCACCTCTTTTGAGCAAGCCATGGGAAAAAAAAAATGGGAGAAATCTGTTGAGATATCAAGCTCTCCTGGATGACTATCATTTATGTCACCGCCTATGTTAGTTGTACTCGTGGTGTAGTTAGACTACCACGTATGTTTTTGGTTTGGGTTCACATATGAACCACGTATTCTAGGTTTCGACATATAGGGTATTTCCCTCTTCTATTGTATTGTTGTTGTGTGCAAAAGTGAAGAAAGGCTTCACCCTCCAACCTTGTGTCCTCTCTCTTTTGTGTGTTGTGAAGAAAGCTGAACTTGAGTCTCCTATCTCTCTCCCTTATTCTTTACATGGTATCAGAGCCTTGTTCGTGGTAAGGAGCTCAAGAAAGCAAGCCAAGTTTGTGGTGTCCTGGTAAGAGGACCAGTGTAGCTTTCCTATTTCGAGTTTGGGAGCAAATCTCTGCAGGTAGCACAGCCAGAAGTGCAGGAGTGCACTGTTACAGATTGAGAGGCCCTTCGTGGTGTGGCGAGAGCGCAGTATATGCTGCGGGGAAGGGCGAAGCCCTGAGTGACTTTATTTTTTGGATTTGAGGCCGTTTCGGGGCCCGTTTTGAAGGCGCAAGTTCTTCGCAGGCACTCAAAAAAAGGCCCTGTTTTTCGCTGTGCGACCACTGCACGGCTAGTCGGTGGAAAGGTGCCACAAAAATTGCATCGTATGCCTTTGTGCAGAGATATTGGGAGTTGTAGTTTCCTGCCTATTGCCTGTTGATGCAAAATCGTCACTAGGAAGTGACTGTGTGGTGAAATACCACTTTCGTCGGTGTTGCAGATCTGCCCCTGTGAGGCCTTTTGCAGAAGTTTTGCTATTTGCCCTTGTGAGGCATTTGTTGTGTTTACAGGTTGCTGTTGCAATTCGTGATTTGTAAAATGTCTGAGAATCTGTCTACCATTGTCAGTGAGAAGCTTGACAAGAACAACTTCCAAGCATGGAAGTTCAGGATGACAAACTTCCTTATGGGAAAGGGAGTTTGGGATTACATCAGTGGTGAAACTACAGAACCAGTTTTGGCTCCCACTCCTGCTGAATTGAAGGCCTTTAAAGAATGGCATGAAAAAGCTAGAAAATGCCTGTATTGGCTATCTGTTAGCATTTCAGATTCTATGATTGTGCATATACAGGATGTAGAGACGCCTAAGGAGGCATGGGATACATTGGTGAAGCTGTATAGCACAAATGCCAAAGCACGAAAGATGCAGCTAAAGCAGGAGTTGCACAATGTGCAAAGGAAAAATCTGAATATAAATGAGTATTCTTTGAAGGTGAAAGGCCTTGCAGATTCTCTTGCACCTGTTGATGATGAGGACTTAGTGTCCGTGACCTTGAATGGTCTTGGGAAAGATTATGCACAATTTCGGACATCCATTGGAGTCTGTGAAACATTTCTTGATTTTCAGGAACTTATTGCTCTCTTGCTGAGTGAAGAGCAAAGGAACGGTGGTTCAGCCACCTCAACTTCTCAAGAGACTGCTTTCTACTCGAATACAGGTAGAGGCAGGGGTAGAGGAAGAGGCCGTTTTGGTGGCCGTGCAGGAAATCAGAACCAACAGCAACAACAGGAAAACCAGTCCTATGGAGGAGGACGTGGTAGTTCTAGAGGCAGGGGGAGCCAAAGAGGCCGTGGTTCATGGCAAAGGAACCAGCAAGTAAATAGCAGCATAGAATGCTATTATTGTGGAAAGCCTGGACACAAGGAGAATACATGCTATAAAAAACAGAATGACATCAAAAGTGGGAAGTTGCAGCAAAGCAACTATGCATCATCAAGTGGGCATGGTGACGACAGAAATGAGCACCTTTTTGTGATGCAGCATATGGTTAACTCCATGTCAGGAGATGCTGCAGCTTGCAATGATGTTTGGTATGTTGATTCAGGTGCCTCTAACCACATGACCAGTCATGGTGAGTGGTTTCATGATGTTAGAAATTTGGATAAGCCAGGTTATGTTGAAACAGGTGATGATACTGCGCACCCAATTACGCAGGTTGGTAAAGTGCCATTGGCTATGCAGGATGGCAAAACAAAGTACTTGGCAGATGTACTTCATGTTCCAAAAATCACTAAGAACCTGGTTTCAGTTGGCCAGATGGTTGAGCAAGGTCTGCAGGAGGTTAGATTTAATCCTGATGGATGCTTTGTTGAGGACTTGAAAAATAAGTGCCGCTTGGTTGCGAAAGGCAACAAAAATGGCAGAATGTTCACCTTGGATGTTGATATGCCTGAGGTGAAAGCTGCTATGTTTGCGCATGGGAGAGGTGTCATTGCAGATATTGAGATATGGCACAAGCGCATTGGGCACGTGAATATACAAAGGCTGAAATCTATGCAAACGAAAAACATTGTTGCAGGTTTGCCTAAATTCAGAGTTGAGGGAATGCAAAAGGTATGTGAAGCATGCCAAATGGGTAAGCAGGCCAGACATGCATTTCCCAAAAATGCTAAGGTGAGCAGAAGACCTTTGGAAGTGATCCATTCAGATGTTTGGACAACCAAAACTGCTTCTATTGGTGGATGCCATTATTATGTGACGTTTATTGATGACTACACTAGGAAGGTGTGGATTTATTTTATGAAGCACAAAAGTGAAGTGTTCAGCCATTTCAAGGCTTTTAAGGCCATGGTTGAAAAAGAGAAAGGTGTGCATATTAAAGTGCTAAGATCTGATGGAGGGGGAGAGTACTTTTCAGAAGAATTTAGTGAATATCTGAAAGAACAGGGAATTCAAAGGAAGTACTCATGCAGGTCTACCCCTCAGCAGAATGGGGTTGCAGAAAGGAAGAACAGGCATATTGCAGAAGTAGGACGGGCGATCCTAAATGAGAAAAACATGCCTGATTATTTTTGGGCTGAAGCAGTAGCAACTGCTATTTATATCATGAACAGAACCCCCACTGCAGTTGTCCATGGCATGACGCCTGAAGAAATGTATACAGGCCAAAAACCAGATATTTCTCACTTGAAGGTATTTGGTTGCATAGCTTATGTTCATGTTCCTAATGAGAAGAGAACAAAGCTGGATCCAAAGGCAGAAAAATGCATCTTTATTGGGTATGCTCTGCACCAGAAAGGGTATCGCTGTTATAACCCTTCCACCCGCAAAATGCAAGTGAGCAGAGATGTTGTTTTTGATGAAATGAGCAGCTGGTATGCACCAACTGTTATGGTAGGAGATGCAGATGCAGGAAATGGGAATGCTGCAATAAATCCAGAGCAGCAATCTCAAGCCTTGAGTGGACCCAGAGAGTCCCCTACTAGTGGATCTAATGCATGGACAGGGAGATTGAGATCTAGTGAATCGTCACATGGCAGTCCTGATAGTGTTGTGCAGGTATCACATAAGGGAAAAGAAAAAGTGGACCATGCTCCAGTGTTTGATGTGTCTGCTGGTAGCTCTCATGTTGATGGAGAGTCAAGTGGCTCTGAAATGAGCCTTGATGAGGAACTTGGGATTCCTTCTGTTGTTACACCTGGTGCAAGGAAAAGCAGGCATGATTTAAAGACTCCTGCAACTGATCCAGTTGTACGGAGGTCCACTCGTATTAAGTATCCAGTTGACAGGCTGAGATATGATGGGTATACAGCACATCACTATGCTTATATGGTCAAGGTTCTAGAGGAGCCAGAGCCCACATGTTTTGAGGATGCAGCAGGGCATAAAAATTGGGAAGCAGCTATGGATGAAGAGATGGCTGCCTTGGATGCAAACCACACTTGGGATTTGATGCCTTTGCCTCGTGATAAGAAGGCTATTGGTTGCAAGTGGGTTTACAAAGTAAAGCACAATGCTGATGGGTCTGTTAGCAGGTACAAGGCAAGATTGGTTGCCAAAGGTTTTGTGCAGACATATGGAATTGACTATGAGGAAACTTTCAGCCCAGTTGCAAGGATGGCAACCGTGAGAGCAGTAATTGCTATGGCTTCTGCAAAGGGATGGTCTTTGCATCAGATGGATGTGAAAAATGCCTTCTTGCATGGTGATTTGCAAGAAGAGGTTTATATGATGCAGCCAGAAGGTTATGAGGATAATTCACACCCTGATTTTGTATGCAGGTTGCGCAAAGCCTTATATGGCTTAAAACAGGCGCCGAGGGCATGGTCAGACAAGATAGGGCAATATCTTGTCACTATTGGATTTCAGATTTCCAATTCAGATTTTTCACTTTATGTGAAAAGGACAAACAGAGGGATTGTGCTTATAGTCATCTATGTTGATGACTTGATTATTACAGGTGATAGTGATGCAGACATTAATGAAGTGAAGCTGCTGTTGAAGCAGAAATTTGAGATGAAGGATTTGGGAGAGCTGCGTTACTTCTTGGGCATTGAGTTATTAGATCCCCGAGTGGGATATGGCTGTTGCAAAGGCAATACGGTTTGGACATGCTGTCCAAATATGGGATGACAGGCTGTAAGCCTATCTCTGTTCCATTGGAGCAGAATGTGAAGCTCAATGCAGAGTCAGGTGAGCTTCTTGAAGATATTACTATGTACAGGCGCATAGTAGGTAGCTTGATTTACATGACTATAACCAGACCAGATTTGAGCTATGCTGTGGGGCTGGTGAGTCAGTTTATGTAGGCACCGAGGAAGCCACATTTGGATGCGGCTAGGCGCATACTGCGGTATGTGAAGTCCACATTGCACTATGGACTGTTTTATGAAGCTGGGTGTGCATTACAGGTACATGGATACACTGATGCTGACTGGGCTGGTAGTGTCTCAGACAGGAGATCTACTAGTGGTTTTATGTTTTCCCTTGGGAGTGGTGCCATCAGTTGGAGCAGCAAGAAGCAGCCAACAGTTGCCTTGTAGAGCACAGAGGCTGAGTACTGGGGTGCAGCAATGGCTGCATGTGAGGTAGCTTGGTTACGGAAGCTACTTGCAGATATGGGACAGTCAATTCATGGAGCAGTTGTCATTCATTGTGACAACATTAGCAGCATCATGCTTGCTAATAACCCAGTTTATCATGCTAGAACGAAGCACATTGAGGTGCATTATCACTTTGTGAGAGAGAAGGTTCTAGCTGGTGAGATTGATCTTGTCTATGTCAGCACTGAGGAGCAGGTGGCTGATATTTTTACGAAGGCATTGGGTACCGAGAAGCTTCGCAGATTTAGGAGCTTGCTTGGTGTACGTGAGATGGATTTGAGCTTGAGGGGGAGTGTTGAGATATCAAGCTCTCCTGGATGACTATCATTTATGTCACCGCCTATGTTAGTTGTACTCGTGGTGTAGTTAGACTACCACGTATGTTTTTGGTTTGGGTTCACATATGAACCACGTATTCTAGGTTTCGACATATAGGGTATTTCCCTCTTCTATTGTATTGTTGTTGTTGTGTGCAAAAGTGAAGAAAGGCTTCACCCTCCAACCTTGTGTCCTCTCTCTTTTGTGTGTTGTGAAGAAAGCTGAACTTGAGTCTCCTATCTCTCTCCCTTATTCTTTACAAAATCCATGGATGAAGAAATTGATGCCTTGGAAGAAAATGCTACATGGGAATTGGTGCCTTTGCCTAGAGATAAGAATGCAATTGACTGCAAGTGGGTTTATAAGGTGAAGCGCAATGCAAATGGTTCTGTGAACAGATACAAGGCAAGATTAGTTGTCAAGGGGTATGCATAGACATATGGCATTGATTATGAAGAAACATTCAGTTCGGTTGCAAGGATGGCAACAGTAAGAGCAGTCATTGCTATGGCTTCATCAAAGGGATGGTATTTACATCAGATGGATGTAAAGAATTCCTTCTTGCATGGTGATTTGCAAGAAGAGGTCTATATGGAGTAGCCACCAGGTTATGTGCATGCTGTTCATCCTGAGTTTGCTTGCAGGTTGAAGAAAGCTTTGTATGGCTTAAAGCAAGCACCCAGAGCATGGTCTGACAAAATAGGATAGTATCTTGTCACTATTGGCTTTCAGATTTCCAAGGCAGATTTCTCACTTTATGTGAGACAAACAGTGAAAGGCATTATGCTGCTTGTCATTTGTGTTGATGATTTGATCATCACAAGTGATAGTGATGAAGATATCCTTCATGTGAAAATGCTATTGAAGCAGAAGTTTGAGATGAAGGATTTGGGAGAGCTGCATTACTTATTGGGCATTGAGGTGATTAAATCCACAAGTGGGATATGGCTCTTGCAAAGGCAGTATGGATTGGACATGATGTCCAAATATGGGATGATAGGCTGTAAGTCTATTTCAATTCCTTTGGAGCAGAATGTGAAGCTGAGTGTAGATGCAGGTGAGCTTCTAGAAGACCCTACTATGTACAGACGTATAGTAGCAAGTTTAATTTATATAACTATTACTAGGCTAGATTTGAGCTATGCTATTGGGTTGGTAAGTCAGTTTATGTAGGCTCCAAGGAAACCGCATTTGGATGCGGCTAGACGCATACTGAGGTATGTGAAGTCCACATTGCAGTATGGACTATTTTATGAGACTAGGGTTCAGATACAATTGCATGGATAATTTATGCTGATTGGACTGGTAGTATTTGAGAGTGCTCTCAACGGAAGCCGGAAGAAGGAGAGAGAGAGACAGAGAGCCACACAAGTTTTGGTGGGTGCAAAACCACCCTAATCTTCTTTTTCATTCATTTATATATGTGTTTGAGTATTGTACATAACCGGGGTAAAGGCACAGTGACCTTTAACCCCCACAACCTCCCACTTAAAGGACAATGTGCCTTTAAGGGAGAAGAACCAGTGAGCATACTATCCAATGCCCATCAATACACGATAATACTCAAACCACTGACTAGGTAGACTCTTCGGCAGCATATCTGCGGGGTTATCATCTGTATGAACCTTGACAAGCTCTATGCGCTTGTCCTCAAGTACCTCCCTGATGAAATGGTACCTGACCTCAATGTGTTTGGTCTTTGCATGAAAGACCGGATTCCGTGCTAGCTGAATAGCACTCATGGAATCACTATGCAATGTCGGTACACCTGTATGAATCCCCAAATCTCCCACTAGCCGATCAAGCCATATAGCCTCCTTGCAACCCTCTGTGGCTGCAACATACTCAGCCTCTGTGGTAGACAAAGCAACGCACTTCTGTGCGTGAGACATCCACGACACTGCACCACCTGCAAAGGTGAACACATAACCAGAAGTGTGGATCTCCTACTATCCACATGCCCTGCATAGTTTGAATCTGTGTACCCAAGTACACGCATGTCTCCTTTACCAAAGCAAATGCACATCTCCTTGGTACCCTTTATGTACCTCATGATGCACTTAACTGCCTCCCAATGCCTCTTTCCTAGATTAGCCATATACCGGCTAACAACTCCCACTGCAAATGCAATGTCTAGTCTAGTAGCTATCATAGCATACATAAGACTCCCAATCGCTAATGCATAAGGAACCTTGGCCATCATGGCCCTTTCCTCATCTAATTTGGGACTATCTGTATGACTCAGTTTCACATATGGAGGCAATGGAGTACTCACTGCCTTCCCCCCCTCCATATTGAAACACTGCAATACTTTTGTAACATACTCTGTTTGTGAAAGCCAAAGGAGTTTCCTACTCCGATCACGCGTGATGCACATACCAAGAATATGACCTACAAATCCCAAATCCTTCATATCAAAGGCCTCATGCAACTTGCCCTTTAATGCATCTAGCTCATAAGTATTCTTGCTAGCCAATAGCATATCATCCACATATAGTGCCAAGATTATCAGGCTATTATCCTTAGCCCTTTTAGTGTAGAGGCAGTGATCAATTTCACTCCTTCTAAAACCTTGGGACCGAATGAAAGCATCAAACTTCTGATACCATTCTCTAGGCGCTTGCTTAAGAACATAGAGACTCTTCTTTAGCTTGCAAACTAAATGCTCTTTGCCCTTTTCTTTAAAGCCTTCCGGCTGCACCATGTAAATTTCCTCATGCAAATCCCCATGCAAGAAAGCTGTCTTGACATCCATTTGCATAAGCTCCATATCCTCTACTGCCACTAGTCCAAACATGCATCTAAGTGTGGTCATCTTCACAACCGGAGAGAATATCTCATCAAAGTTCACACCCTTCTCTTGCTTGAACCCTTTAGCAACCAAACGGGCCTTGTACCTAGGCACATCATCACCTATCACCTTCATCTTGTAGACCCATTTACATGGCAAGGCTTTCTTTCCATGTGGCAAAGAAACCAAGTCCCAAGTCTTATTCTTCATAAGTAAACTCATCTCTGATTGCATAGCATACTCCCACTTGCGTTGATCCTCATGCATCATAGCCTCTCTGTAGCAAGAAGGCTCCCCGCAATCAGTAAGCATCACATAGTCTACCCCTGGAACAAACTTATCAACACTCTAGATGATCTTCTCAAGGGCATTCCAGCTTGCTATCCCATTTTCATATCAGCCACATTTGGCTCATCATTTCCACCAATAGATGATCCATCATCTACCCTTGATTGTATACCTGTGGGAGTACTTGGTGGTACCATTTCTTGCACATTTGGTGCATGGACAGCTTGCTGTCTATCAACATATGCAGGTGGATTCACATCCTGGAAAGTGATTCTCCTCATTTCCACATCCCTCATGGGTGCCTTATGCATCTTCTTCTCATTGAAGACCACATCATGGCTGCGTATGATCTTCTTTGCTTCTAGATCCCAGAGACGATAGCCCATCTCTCCACTTTCACCATAACCCAGAAAGATGCATTTCCTAGACTTAGGATCTAGCTTCTTTCGAAGCTCTTTTGGCACATGTGCATATGCCTCACACCCAAATATACGCAAATGAGAGTAAGAGGGCTTCGTGCCACTCCATGCCTCTTCAGGAATACCACCATCCAAACTCTTACTAGGTGATCTATTGATCGCATGCACTGCAGTCTTCATTGCCTCAGCCCAAAAACCACCAGAAAGACTTGCATTGGAAAGCATGCATTGCAACCTTTCTTGAATGGTACGGTTCATCTTTTCTGCAATTGGATTTTGCTTTGGAGTACGAGGGGATGTGAGCTCCCTCTTAATCCCACGTGTATCACAGAAATGTTGAAAGTCATGAGAGAGATACTCTCCACCATTGTCAGTCCGTAGGCATTTAAGCGTTCTACCTGACTGATTCTCAACCAAGGCCAGCCATTTCTGAAATACCTGGAACACATCACTCTTCCGAGCTATAGCATAAGCCCACACTTTCCTAGTTGCATCATCAATGAATGTCACATAGTATTCAGCCCTGCCTAATGACCGTGTAGGCATGGGATCACATACGTCTGAATGCACCAAATCAAGCTTTTCAAACTCTTTCTTTCCCCTTCTTTTATGGGCTGATTTAGTCTGCTTTCCATAGAGACAATGCTCACAAAATTCAAAATCAGAGAAACTCAAATGCGGTACATAACCCAAATGGCATAAGGGTTTCATTCCATTCTAGCTCATGTGCCCCAACCTGCAATGCCACAAAGAAGTGCTTGGCTGCTCGGTTATTGCAACAACATGATCAAATACCCCTGATACATGTAAGGGATACAAAGTCCCACACTTGGCACCCCTGGCCAAAAGCATAGAGCCCTTCTGAATTTTCCAACTCTGAAAGCCAAAAGTGGTGTGAAAACCAGCATCATCTAGCTGACCCACTGAAATAAGACTCTTGGTCAGCATAGGCACATGTCTCACATGTTTCAAAACAAATGCAGACCCATTTGCAAAAGAAAACTTTATGTCACCTGCTCCCACTATGTCACATGCGTAGTCATTTCCAAGATGCACACAACCTGTCTTTCCACTGTCATAAGTGGAGAACCATTCCTTATGGGGAGTAACATGGAATGAAGCACCAGAATCCAAAATCCAATCCTGGGAATATGCATCATCTGAAGTGGTAAGCAACTCTGCAGATAAACTAGACATGAAGAGAATGTCATTGTCACCATCATGTGTGACTGCATTGATCTCCTCTATCTTCACTTTTCCTTTGTCCTCCCTTGGACTCTCTTCCTTTTTAATTGCACCCCAATTTGCATTCTTTTTCTTATCCTTTTTCTCTCTTTTTAGCTTGTAGCAATCCTTTTTCATATGGCCCTTCTTGCCACAATGGTAACACTCAATGTTTCGTGCCCTGGATTTGCTATGTGACTTTCCTCTTTCTTGGGACTTCCCCCTGAACTATGATCTACCCCTTTGCACATTTAAGGCTGCATCCTGCTTGTTGCCATCCATAGACTTTCGTCTAATCTCCTCGGCCAACAAGCTACCCACAACATCATCAAATTTCAGTAATCCACCAGGTGCAGAGTTACTGACAGCTGTATGGAAGGTATCCCATGAGGATGGCAATGAACATAAGAGAAATATTGCCTTAGTCTCCGCATCAAAATTCATCTTCTGAGCCTGAAGCTGGCTGAAAATAATATTGAATTCATTCAAGTGAGAAGCAATGGAGACCCCTTCCTTCATCTGTAGCTCAAACAACCTCTTCATGAGGTAAACTTTATTAGAGGCAGTTTCCTTCTCATAAGTGGCACACAGTTTCTTCCACAAATCTTCCGTAGTCTGCTCATTTACTACTGTGAAATAAACTGACTCTACAAGATGAAGTCTAATAGTAGACTTTGCTAATGCATCCAACTCATTCCAATCATCCTCAGACATATTTGCAGGCTTAGCTTCAATCCCTGCCAAGGGTTTAATCTGCTTCTTTTGAATAAGCACTCCCTTATCTGTTCTTTCCACAAAGAAAAGTTTGTCCCATCAAACTTTTTAATGTTGAAAAACTCCTTTTCAGACATGGAAGAGGATGCCATAATGCAAATAAAACAAAATCCCAAATGCTAGTGCCTGAAAGAGAGAATCACACCAAATACCAGGTGCACCCGAATGTGTATGCCACAATAGAGTGAAATATCACCGAAACTCAAAGCTCAAAGCATCAAAAGATGCATCTAACTCATGTGCATATACTATGCATCCATATGAGCAAATCTGGCCTAAAAGAAAATGCCAATAAGTGCCAAATGACTCAAGCATAAACACCGTCCACTGGCATATGCATCAATAGTATCTCATCCAAGAGAGCATAGCACTATCAGTGCATCACTTGCAATGTGTCAAAGCTGTCCCTCAGAATAAAATAGCATCCATGTGCAAAGCGTCCATAAAAATAGCATCCCACAAGGCAATTTGGGCCTATCAGTGCATCCAATAAGGACCACAATGCATCCAAATGGCCTATAAATCATCCACTGCAACCCAATGCATACCACAAATGAGCGCACACTACTCAAACTGCAACCAGAGTGATCTGCATAAGGTATGCTCAAGAAATCATAGTCCCACGGTAATGACTGCTACTGAAAATAGAACCTGAGATGCCTCAAAACATGGGCGCCATTGCATAATCGGACTCAGCAAGAAAATCTGCAAATATCTCTCTTCTGCCAGAACTCCAAAATCCCAACCGATGAGTGAGAAATGGGAGTCAACACTTATCCAATGCCATGTGGCATAAATCTAAGGTTTCAAAACCTTAGAATGAAAAATGCATAACAGAGAGACGAAATCGAATACACAGAGATCTATAACTCTGAAAATCCTCCACCGAATCGTGCAAGAACTGACAGGTAGGGGTTTTTGGGCGTCCGAAACGCAATGGGACAGACGGTTTTAGAAACCGTGGTCTCAATCACTGGGTCCAACACACGGACTGAAAAACGTTTTTGGAAATAGAGCTATTTGTAAACTCAACCGGAGTGCGAATGGTGAGTAACAAATAAGTTTTAGGACCTCCTGAGTCCACTAGAACTGACAGATCTGCAAATGGTTACTCCAAACTTGAGTTCCAACACCCGGGCAAAAAACGTAGAAACTGACACAGTGAGTCAGAAATCCAATGAAATGATCCCAGATTTAAGAATGAAGGTGTTTCCAAGCTCCTGAAGTGAAGTGGATACTAAAAGCAAGCAATAGTTGCCTCTACAAGTCAATACGGAGTCTCTGTCATTGAACGGAACAGGGAAAAGCTCAAAAAACGACTTTTTCTTTGAAAACTCTTAACAGGCTCTCAAAACCACTTCGCAAAACCAAAGTGACTTTTCCAAAGGTTCCTCCAAGGTCTCTGCACACTCGGATGCAAGTAATGTCACCCACAAAGCTTCCCACAGAGCTTCTCCTTCCTCCCACAGAGCTGCTGAGCTTCCAAGCATTCACGCATGCTTAGCTAGATCACCCGGGCTCTGATACTAGTTGAGAGTGCTCTCAACGGAAGCAAGAACGGAAGAAGGAGAGAGAGAGACAAAGAGCCACACAAGTTTTGGTGGGTGCAGAACCACCCTAATCTTCTTTTTCATTCATTTATATGTGTTTGAGTATTGTACATAACCGGGGTAAAGGCACAGTGACCTTTAACCCCCACAGTATTTATGATAGATGATCTACCAGTGGATATGTGTTCTCTTTTGGGAGTGCTGCAATCACTTGGAGCAGCAAAAAATAGCCTACAATTGCCTTGTCGAGCATAGAGGTTGAGTACAGGGGTGCAGCAATGGCTACATGTAAGGCAGCTTAGTTACATAAGCTACTCTATGATATGCATGAGTCTACAGATGGGCCAGTTGTCATTTATTATGACATTATGAGCAAATTGCTCATAATGTCATTATTATTATCCCAAATTCTCTAAGTGTATATTGAATATACACTTGGCAAATAACCCAGTCTATCATGCTAGAAAAAGCACATTGAGGTGCATTATCACTATGTGCGGGAGAAGGTTCTAGTAGGTCTTATCGATCTTGTTTATGTCAGCATAGAGGATCAAGTAGCTAACATATTCACTAAGGCATTGCATGCAGTGAAGCTGCGCAAGTTCAGAGACCTGCTTGGTGTGTAGGAATTGGGATTAAGCTCGAGGGGGAGTGTTGAGATATTGAGCTCCACTCATTCATTATCATTATGTCAGACATGAAGTGAAGAAAGGGATGATAATAATTGAACATTGTCCCACTTCTAAGATACGTGTGGATATTTGTTGAGATATTGAGCTCCACTCGTGATATGCCAGGGTGACCATTGTGCATTTATGTCACCGACTTGTTAGCTGCAGATGCAGTTGGTACACCGCCCATGAATAATAGCTAGATGACAACTATCTTTATGTGCTCTAGTTAGTGGCTCAGTTAGTATGCCACCTAGGTTAGCTGAGTTTGGTTTGAGACCCACATATAGGGTTCACCTATTCCTTTTGTACTAAGAGAGAGTTCTTTTGGCTTTCACAACTAAGAAGAAGAAAACTGTTTTCAGCATCCACCTTTGTGTGTATTCCCCCATTGTGTATGTGAGAAAGCTACAAGTGAGACTCCTTACTTCTCTCCCACTCTCTTCACATGATGATTAGTGTAGAAGACAAAATTATTTGCGAATAAATAGTGTCAAAATTTCTTAACACTATACACCATTGCCATGGCTTCTTTTCTGTGGTGGTATAGTTGATCTTTGCATCATTGAGTTGTTGATTGGAAAAGTAGAATGGGTAGTCTTTCTTATGTTCACCAGGTTGGCAAAGCACACTCCCAATTGCATACTTGGAGCCATCAGTATGAACATGAAAATCAATATCCCAATTGGGAGATATAAGGATGGGTGATGTGATTAGGCACCTCTTTAAAAGCTCAAAGGATTGGTCGCACTCTTTTGTCCATAGGAACTCCACCAAAAATTTGTAAAGCGGTATGGCTATCATGGCATATCATAAGATAAATCTTCTATAGTAACTGGCATGGCCCATAACGACCTGTACGCCTTTTGAATTTGTGGACGAGGTAAATTCCATGATGATTTTGATTTTGTCCATGTCAGTTGTTGTAATCCCATGTTGAGAAATGATGTGTCCCAAAACAACTTTGTGGGTAACCATGAACTGGCATTTTGTTGGATTTAGGGAGATGCCATACTCCCTCCATGTGATTAGAACTGCTTCAAGACATTTTAAGTGGTCTTGTTTATTGGAGTGGATGCACAAAAATCATCCAAGAATTCCTGTAAGAACTTATTCAAGATGATTTGAAAGAAGTAAACATGACTATTTGGAATGTGTCCAAGTCATTACATAGGACGAAGGGCATGACTCTATCAACAAATATGCCCCATTTTGTAGTAGCAAATGCTATTTTGGATTGGTCGGCAGGGGCAATTTGCACTTGGTTATAGCCACTAAAACCATCCAAGAAGCTATATATCTCTGATCTAGCCACCTTTTCCAACAATGTTTTTGTTAGGGGTAGGGGATAGTGATCCCTTATTGTGGCAGCATTCACATTCTTTAAGTTAACACATATCCTTAGCTTCTTATTGCATTTAGGCACGATGACGATGGGTGAGAATCCCAATCAGTGTGCTCCCACCAAGAATCATTTTCATGGCTTCAAATATGCGCAATAATTGCCACTTGCATCAAAAACCATATGGCACATCATTGGCGCCCAATAGATTTAATGATGCTAACAATTATAGTGCGATATAGGAGTTTACAGTGATATAGCGACCAGTAAAAATTTTGTTGTGGTGAGCATTGGGGTCCTCCCTTTCATGGCACCAAAAAAATTTGGCAAGCATGTAGGCTATTCCACATATTCATGGACTCATCACCGATTTTCTAATTTCCTCCATTAGCACCTCACGTGTTGTAACTCCAAAAGTAGTTTCGAACCCAATCATTCTTGATTGATAGAGAAAAAAGAAATTAAAAAAAAAGTGGAGGAATTGATAAAAAGAGGATTGATAAGGCCTAGAAGTCCTCCTTATGCAGAACTGCTTTTATTGGAGAAAAAGAAAAATGGAAGCTATGGAATGGACATTTATCACGTACTAAACAAGATTACAATGAAAATCAACTATCAAATTCTCAAGGTAGATAATCTTTGGATAAATTGAAAGGGGCCAAAGTATTTAGTAAAATTGATCTCAAATCCAGTCTCATCAAGTTCGTATGCTAGAAGAGGACATATTCAATACTACCTTTCAATCTCAACTAATGAATTATGCATTCTTAGTTATGCCTTCTGGGCTGACTAATTCTCTAGCTACCCTTTGTAGAATTATAAATCAGATATTTCTTAAACACCAAGATTTCACAATGGTAATTTTTTATTATGACATTTATGAGAAGGAATACAAGAAACATTTGTCAATTATATTGTAAATCTGAAAAGAGTATTTCTATCAAGATCAAATAGAATACTTGCCAATGGGTCATGTAATATCAGCCCCAATGGTATCTCATTAGATCCAAAAAATATTAAATGTATAGTCACATGGTTGAGACCTCAAGAAATACATGAATGAAGATCATACTTGGGAGTATCTAGCTTTAATACCAAATTTGTCAATAACTTTGCATTCATCACAAATCCATTGATAGAACTTCTACTCTTTCAAAAGATCTTATGTTGCAAGTACCTAATTTTTCTAGAGCCTTCTTTGTAGTTGTGACTAATGCTAGTGGTTATGGGATTGGAGTAGTTCTTATGGAAAATGGACATCGCATAGCGTATGAAACCCATAAGTTAAAATGAGCAGAGTGCAATTATAGCACATATGGTAAATACTTGACCACTATTATTCATGCATTAAGGGTATGTAAGCATTATCTGATAGGAGCAAATTTCTCATTAAGATGAACCAACAAAGTATTAAACACTTATTGACCTAGCCATTGAAATCCGATAGGCACATCAAACGGGCATCATTTATACAAAGTTTGAATCTCCCCATGACTCAATATCAGTGTATCTAAGAAAATGTAGTTGCTAATTCTCTAAAGCAAGAAACCAAGTATTAATGACACTACTGATATATAAATTCAGCCTTTCAAAAATAGGAAGAATTCTTATCAAGGAAATTGATACTTTTCTAATATATGGAATAATTATATAATTACATAATAAAATTTTGAATCTTATGACAAAATATTAATACAATGATGCATACCTCTTCTATGAAAAGGAAATATGAATCGATTGACCTTTTCGAAAAATTGTTGATGAAATAAATGCATAAACCATCATGTATGGGACAAAGGGCACTTACTACCACTTAACAAGTGATAGAAAGAGAAATTGGTTGGCCTACTATAAGGAAAGATGTGGAAATGTTTGTAGTTGAGTGGAATTCATCACTTGTCAAAAAGTAAAAAGTTATAAAGGAAAGACTCCTAGAGTGCTAATGCTATTGCCCATTCTTATGCATTAGCAATAGGTATGTCAACTACTACAATGAGATAAAATGATATGATATGGACTATAATAGGCCACTTTTGTTAGCAATCCTACTTTATCCCATGCACAAAGACTCTATCCACACAACAAGTTGCACATGTATTTAACAAGAAAATATTTTTCTTTCTTGTCTTGCCAAAAATAATAGTGTCTGCCTGAGATTCTAAATTTTGTAGTAACTTTTGGATTGCACTATTTGAAAATCTAGGGACTAGGTTAGAATTGTCTTGGAATTTACATCTAAAACCAAATGAACAAATTCAAGTAATGAATGGTACTATTTTGGGCATGTTAAAATCGTATGAAAGAAGTCAACTCACAACTTTCTTACAATTTTCCTACAATGATACACCTAATTCAACAATTGGAAGAGCACCCTTTGAGATAATCTTGGGAAAGCACTACCTATACCTATCACTTAATTGACCCATAGAGTTGAAGTTGAAGTAGCTACTGATGAATTTACCCATAATTATGAGAATATTCTCAAGGAGGTGAAAGAAGCCATCACTCTTGCTCATGAGAAGTACATTGAATAAGCCAAGAAGAAGAGAAACATATGATTTTAGAACAAGGTGATTATATTCTTTTAAGGCACTACAAGGTATTGGCCGCTTCATGACGAAAAATACACTTAAATTTTTTTTTCTTTAAAGGGGGAAGTGTCAATATTTCCTACAAAGTGTCTATATAAAAATTCCATTGTTCTTCCTTTATGGAAATACCGATGCTATGGATTGTTGAAAACAAAATAGTGGTAAGAGTGCACCACAGTTTGTGCATCCACTGTTGGCCCAACAGTGAAACGATGGACTTGGTAATTGTGTGCTCGATGGATAGGGACCCCTAGGGGTTTGCTTTCTACTTTTAGTTGGGGCCTGGTGTGGTAGACTATTGGCCTAGTTCTTGGGGATGACGAGGCAGTAGTGCTTCGGACTGGAGCTCTTTGATTGTGACATGTCCGAGTAGATTTAATGAGATGGAGGGGGTGGTAGAGGGAGATGGAGCTACATATGGAGTAGGGGATGTGACAGTAGAGGAGGTGGTTGCAGTGAGGCCAGTGGTAATCCTCCAGACTGTGGGACTCCATTTCTATAAAGGAATAATAGTCCTGGAAGATGTCTTAACATCCACTAGAGAAGTTGGATGACATGCAGAGAGGTGGATTTGGGGCTTGGCAGCTACTTTTGCAGTTTGGAAACTGTCTGAAAGTTCTAAGGGAATTTTGATAGAATCTTGTTAAAATTGCTAATTCAGTGTTTTTTGGCCCAGGAAGGGAAAGTATTTGCCCAAGGGGGCCGCTAAGAAATACGTAAGCTAGCACGTGCAATCAACATAAGGGGTTTTATATCTACATTATATTTATAGAAAGTGTATATACATACATAAGGGGTTATTTAATTCAAAAAGTAGAAATTTTCATACATAAGGGATACTTTAATCATCTCAAAATTTATAGAAGGGGTGTATATAGGTTATACAAATACATAGGTAGGGGGTATTTTGAATACCCCTTGATCACACATGCTATATGGGGCTTTTACATAGTGCCCCACCCCCCCAGGGGGGTATTTGTAAAATTTCCTAATTTACCAACACTGAATTAGCTATAATTCAGTGGCACTGAATTATTTTAGTGCCATTAAAATATACTTAATTTAGTGCACATTGAAATAATTCAGTGGCACTAAATTCATCCTAATTCAACATTTTGGCTAATTTGGACAATTAAGCTTTTTTGGACCGACTTAAATGTTTCTTTTGACTTTGCATAGACCTTGCTGGCCCTTGATCTAGCCTGATTTTGAAACCAAGTTTTCATGTCATCATGGCACCTTGAAGATTTTCTTAACCCGACTTAACACACACAGGTAGATTTGTAGCTTTTTAGAAAAGCGTGAAGGAATTGCATCTGCTATTGTGTATATTTAACTTGAAACCCCTCTGTAACCCTAGGACCAACACACTACTGGATTTGGTAGCCTTCCATTTAGGAGATGTGAAGGAATTCCATATGCTATTGTGCATATTTAACCTAGAACCTTGAAACCTTCATGATTCATATCCACCTACTGCGACATGACCTGAAAAGGCCTCATAATTCATGTACAATTAATTGCCAAACCTAGACATTCACCTATAGCTACCTAATGATAAATGCAAGTGAGTGTTTCCAAGGTGGCAGTCCCTTAAGAAAAGAACATAGCGATATACCTTGTCACCAACCAAGAAGAAAAGGGCTGGTCATGGTGCAAACTCTATATTTCTTTGATATTTCCTACCCCTAGCAATATTTTCAGGTAGACGAAATAAGTTGTTCTTGGATAAAGCAAGCCCAAAGAGGCTTATTTTAGAGGAGAGGAATAATTTTAGGCATTCTTTAATGGAATGTACTCTAGATGAGGAAGCATGAACCACTCATCTAGTGGGGGAGATTGTCCCCACTTGGATATTGCTATCTCCTTGTGCTATGGTTTTCTCAATTTATCAAGTGGAAAATTCCTATTTTTAGTTTCACTAACAAAAGTGCAAGTGGATATTGACCCTAACACAACCTTGGTAAAATTTGAAAAGAATAAGTTAAATCTAGCTAGTTCTAATATTACATGTTGTTAACAGCATGAGAACACCATCATCCACCCCATCTATTATTGGGTTTATAATAATTATATTCTCATCCAAGCCACCATTTTCCTCTATCAAGGTCAATGTCACTTCTTTTCTTGCCATTTTATATACAATCAGCAAATTTTCCATTTAAAGAATTTCTTTTTCTTAACTGTTTTATATGGAATAGTAGCCTCCTAGCAGCACTAATATTTACTATTCTGTTTATGGGATTGCACATGAAGGCACCATTCTCAACTGTTTGTATTGTGGTGAAAGTGTAGTGCCAGGTCATCCGATGTACCAATGAGGCATTTCATTCATAATTTATACTTTTATTTTTGTGCAATAAGTCAAGTTTGAAATTCAAAATAATGGTAATAGCCCATGCATGAGTGCATGTGCATGTGTGTAGGAAGCTCTCTAAGTACCATTGAGGCATTTCATTCATATTTATTTTTTTATTTTTGTGCAATAAGTCAAGTTTAAAAATCAAAATCATGGTGATAGCCGTGCGTGCATGTCCGTGTGCATGTGTGTGTGTGAGTGTGTGTGTGTGTGTGTGTGTGTGTGTGTGTGTGTGTGTGTGTGTGAGTGTGTGAGTGAGTGTGTGTGTGTGTGTGTGTGTGTGTGTGTGTGTGTGGGGGGGGGGGGGGGGGGGGGAAGATCTCTAAGTGGCAATGTGCCTCTATAAACTAAGTTTACAAGATAGCTTTACTAACTATAACATTCCCCATGCTCAATGAAAACACCCTATGATACTCTCTTCCTCATCGCCTTCTTGAACATTGGTGATGCCCTATAATTCCTTTCCCAAAACTAGTCAATCCAAGATCTAGTGCTATCATCAAGAAATGTTTATTCCAAGGTACATGATTATTATATAGATGCCCATGAATTATCGAACCATTAACGTCCAAAATCTCCCTCCTCATCATGCCCCACTCTCAATATGCATGTTCCTATGTGAAGGGTGCAAGGTGAAGGATGTAGTTACAAATAGCAACTGCAATAGCATGATAAGCTAACAAGGCATCTAAAGTGTTTCTCTACTTCATTACAGGAGAATTGGGGTCTCAAAAGGGCCTCCAATTAGTGTTTCCTGATTTCAAGGGATTAGAGAGTGATTTGAGGTATACCAGTGAGAGTGCTAGAAGGTGTGGGGCAATGATATGTTGAGGTGGAGGGTGGGCAGTCCTACAGAGAGCCCCTTTTGGTTGCTCCCCTTATACTAGGGACCACCCAAACCATCCCCCCCTCTTAACCCATGTTTGACCCTCCTACCAGGTGCACCTCCCCCACATGGGATGGTAGGGCCCTTCTGGCAAATTTTTCTTCTCCCCTTCCTCTTTGTAGGGCCTCTGCCCCCCATGTTTTGGTCCAGCCTACCAAATCACTCCATTTGAACGAAATCCCACGCATTTTCCCTCTTCCCCCTCTTTCTTTGCTCCCTCCTTCTCTGGCCTGCTTGCTGCAACTCCTCTCTCTCTCTCTCTCTCTCTCTCTCTCTCTCTCTCTCTCTCTCTCTCTCTCTCCCTCTCTTGTGCCTCTGTCGGAGCTGCTCTGTCCCTCTCCTCCGTCTCCCGTGCCTCTGTTGCTATTGCTTTGTCCCTCTCCTTCTCCCTATTTTTTGCCTCTATTGGAGCTGCTCTGTCCCTCTCCTTCTCCCTCTCCTATGCCTTTATTGCTACTACGCTCTATCCCTCTCCTTCTCCCTCTTTTGTGCCTCTGTTGGAGCTGCATTGCCCTGTGTAGGAGTCCCATTCTTGCTATTTCAACCTCTGCAAGCATGGTGAGAAGCAAGGCTACAAGACCATGCAATGCTGTGACCTCTTGTGTCTTCCACAACACCAAAAATGCATTGGATGAGTGGATCCCTTGCACCTATAGCTTAAATGACTGGATAGTGATGAAAGGATCGGCCAAAGGTCCACATAAGCTTCCCAAGAGCAAGACATGTGACATCTTGCATGAGTGGAAGGAGCTCATCTTGAAGTTCAAGTTCGGGAAGAAAGGATGGCTCGCAAAAGTGCAACATGTTTACATGGGAAAAGATATGTGACTTCCTCCATCATTCAATCAATCTAGTATACCATCACATTGTAAGCCTTTCTATCTATGTACCTTTTTCACCTATAAGTGTAATGAGTCCATTTGGAAATAAGAGCTCTTATTTATGGTGGCAGATGTCTTCCCTTTGGACTTCGAGGAGTGGGAACCAGTTGAATCATTCATAGGCAAGTTCACTACGATTCATGAGGATTTAGGTAAGCAAATGTATGCTAAAGAGAAGTTGGCCTCCTTGCAAATGAAGAATGTGTATTGGTATAATGCAACATACATCACTCCAACAACATCATCAAGCTATGGCCGTTTGCAAACCATTGCACCACCACAACTTCAAGACATGGATTACCAGCAATGTGGACCTGAGGACATTGCAATCGTACAAGGACAAGATTACAAAGGATGTGGGCATGGCCATGAAGTTTACATTTGGATCCAAATCATGCAAGGTTATCTTGGTTTATGCCTCTGCACATTTTTGCTTCTTTATTTCAGAATATACATATGCATAGAACAAAAACTATGTGGTCCTACAAGCGTGTAGATGAAAATGCTCTTGAAGATTTACTTGGGATGAATTGGGGAACTAGGTAAGGCGACCAAAATGGTGATGTGTTTCAAGGTCAGGCATGTAAAGACAATGTGGTTATTAGATACCATTTGTCATGCCAAATGTTGTATTTAGATTTTTAGTACAAGCGCTAGAAGAAAACAAATGGCCGGTGGCTTCCCTAGAGTCCAATGATGAAGACAATAAGGGGGTAAGTTTGTCTATTGATGTTGAAGAGGGAGATGTCAAGAATGTGAATGTCACATCACAATGGACTCTAAGGGATGTGCGAGAACACCTATTGGTCATGGAGGACAACATGTCAGAGTCCTACTTTACCTTAAATAGTGGTAAGATCAGCCATCGTGTGGAGAAGTACATGCATAGTGCCAATTTCATTCCTCCTGCAACTTTGAAGATTGCTAACAATGTGTTTGACTAGTGTAGCATCTAATTTTTTATCTGTCAAATCCTAGTTATTGCTTCAAAAGATGATGGACAATTAAATTAAAATGACATTTCTTTTAATGTTTTCTCCTTTCAGTTCATGGTAAATGTTTTTCAAAAAATTTGGGGATTTTATGATTAATTTTATTTTTTAGGGTTTTGATATATATTAAGGGGTAAGAGCCCTTTTTACATCACACTCTCACTTTCACATTTAGAGAGCCATAGAAACTCCCATCCTAAAAACTTACTCCCTCCATCAACTGCTATTTGCCATGGATTCAACTAGAACTGCATTCCATGACTTCATCTCATGAACTGCATTTGTAGATCACGAGGAAGAGCTATTTTTAGTGTTTGATAGGACTTTAGATGTCCTAGGCACATATATGCGAGCCAAGGATGACTTCTTAGATCTCATCCTTTACATGCAAGATAATTTCTCAAATTTTGCCTATACACTTGACCACTCTTCAAAGAGATGGGTTCCCAAAGATTACAAAAGTATCTATTCATAGAGGAACCCAAGTTTGTAAAGCGCTTGGCCTGCTTTTGTGACAACCTTGTAAACGAAAAGTTTAGGACAGTCAAATTTCAAGACATCCTAGACGTGGGGATCACAGGAAATATAGGCACCAAATTCCTTTCATGGGAGATGACATTCATCTTCCTTCTCCAAGAAGGAAATTTAGAGGAAGAAGCCTCATCGTCTAGCACCCCCTCTAGTAGAACTGCTGATCTGGTCGTCCCTAGACTAGACTTGGACATCTACATGGAAGAGAGTCAGAGGAGATGGAAGTAGCTCAAGGATTGAGCCTACTTCAAGATCCTCTAGTAGAGCAAGAATCTGCATCAGAGACCGCTGACCCAGACTCAGAATTATGGTCCTTGTCCCCCCTCATCATCGATGGAGAAGAGTACGTATTCCTTCATGACATAGAGATTCTTTTTGGACTACGAGAGGATGAGGCACTCGGAGTTCTATTGGGGTTCGATGTTGACACAAGTATCCATGGAATGTTGAGATATCGAGCTCCACTCGTGATATGCCAGGGTGACTGTTGTGCATTTATGTCACCGACTTGTTAGCTGCGGATGTAATTGGTACACTGCCCATGAATAATAGCTAGATGACAGCTATTTTTATGTACTCTAGTTGGCTTAGTTAGTATGCCACTTAGGTTAGTTGAGTTTGGTTTGAGACCCACATATAGGGTTCACCTATTCCTTTTGTACTTAGAGGAGAGTTCTTTTGGCTTTCACAACTAAGAAGAGGAAAACTGCTTTCAGTCTTCACCTTTGTGTGTATTCCCCCATTGTGTATGTGAGAAAGCTACAAGTAGACTCGTTACTTCTCTTCCACTCTCTTCACATGGTATCAAGGCTTGGTTCATGGTAAGGAGCTCAAGAAAGCAAACCAAGTTCATGGTGTCTTGGTAAGAGGATCAGTGTTGCTTTCCTTTTTCGAGTTTGGGAGCAAATCTCTGCAGGTAGCACAGCCAAAAAGTGCAAGAGTGCACTATCTCACTTTGGGATGCCCTTCACGCTGTGGCAAGAGGGCAGTATATGTGCGATGTGACATTATTTTTTTGATTAGAGGCCATTTCGGGGCCCGTTTTAGTGGTGGAAGTTTTTAATAGGCACTCAGAAAAGTGCCCTATTTTTTGCTATGCGACCACTATTCCATAGGTCTGTGAAAAGTTGCCGCAGAAATTGCATCGTATGCCTGTGCACAGAGATATTAGGAGTGACAAAATTATTCTTATTGCCTGTTGATGTAAAATCATCACTCGGAAGTGACTGTGTGGTCAAATACCACTTTCGTCAGTTTTGCAGATTTGCCCTTGTGAGGCAGAAGTTGTGTTTTTTGCAGTGTTCTATAATGGCGTCTAATGCTCTTTCACAAATAGTCACTGAAAAGCTTGACAAGAACAACTTTCAAGCATGGAAGTTTAGAATGATAAATTTCCTTAAGGAAAAAGGCTATTGGGAGTTCATTACTGGAGATGAACAAGAACCAGCTATTCCTAATGTTCCCAATCAAAAGGAGTTGCAGGCATTTAGAGGCTGGCATGCGAGAGCCAGAAAAGTCTTGTACTGGCTGTCTATCAGTATTTTAGATTCTATGATTGTGCATATTTAGGATGCAAGCATGCCAAAGGAGGCATGGGATACTTTGACAAAAATGTATAGCACAAATACACAAGCTAGGAAAATGCAGCTCAAGCAAGAGATGCATAATGTGTAGAGAGAAAATATGAGCATCAATGACTACCATATGAAGGTGAAGAAGATTGAAGATGCACTTGCTTCTATTGGGTCACCAGTGGAAGATGATGATTTAGTTTCTGTGACCTTGAATGGTCTAGGAAAGGATTATGCACAATTCTGTACGTCCATTGCAATCCGTGAGAATTTTTTTGATTTTGAGGAGTTGATTGCTCTTCTAGCTTCTGAAGAGCAGAGAAATGGTGGTGCATCTTCTTCAGGAGGAACTTCAAAAGAAAATGTCTTCTACTCAAATGCTAGAAGAGGTAGAGGCAAAGGTAGAGCAGGCAGATTTGGAGGCCGTGGCAGAAATTAGAATATGTAGCAAATTCAAGAAAACCAATCCTATGGAGGAGGACGTGGTAACTTTAGAGGTAGGGGGAGCCAAAGAGGTCATGGTGGATGGTAGAGAGGCCAAAATACAAACAACAATGTTGAATGCTACTACTGTGGTAAAATGGGTCATATGGTTAAAGACTACTATAAAAAGCAGAATGACATCATGACTGGAAAATTGCAGCAAGGCAGCAAGGCAATTATGCATCCTCTAGTAGACAAGGTGATGACATAAATGAGCATTTGTTTATGGTGCAGCACATGACTAATTCTGTGACAAGTGCAGAAGAAAGCAATGATGTGTGATATGTTGACTCAGGTGCGTCAAACCACATGACAGGTCATGCAGAATGGATGTAGGATGCAAGTAAATTGGAAAGACCAACATTTGTGGAGACTGGTGATGATACTGCACATCCTATTGTGCAGATTGGTAAAATTCCTTTGTCTATGCAGGATGGGAAAAAGAAATACTTGTCTGATGTATTTCATGTCCCGAATATCACCAAGAACCTAATAGCAAAAGGGAAGAAGAAGGATAGGATGTTTACATTGGATGCGGACATGCATGAATTAAGTGCAGCAATGTTTGCACATGGGACCCGTGTAGTTGTAGATATTGATATCTAGCATAATCACATTGGTCACGTTAATGTACGGCGACTTAAATTCATGCATGCCCAAAATATTATTGCAGGATTGCCTAAGTTCAAGGTTGCAGAAATTCATAAGGTATGTGAAGCCTGTCAATTTGGAAAACAGGCAAGGAAACCATTTCCTAGACATGTTCAAGAGAGTAAGAGGCCATTGGAATTAATCCATTCTAATGTGTGGACTACTAAAGCTGTATCTATTGGAGGCCATTATTATTTTGTCACTTTTATTGATGAATACAGCAGAAAATTTTGGGTGTATTTTATGAAAAAGAAAAATGAAGTGTTTGGGCATTTCAAAGCTTTTAAAGCTATGGTTGAGAAAGAAACTAGACTACAGCAGAAAAGTCTGGGTGTATTTTATGAAAAAGAAAAATGAAGTGTTTAGGCATCTCAAAGCTTTTGAAGCTATGATTGAGAAAGAAACAGGCCTACAAATAAAATGCCTAAGGTCACATGGAGGGAGAGAGTACCTCTCAAATGAGTTTGCAAGGTTCCTGTAAGAGCATGGCATAAAGCAGCAATATTCATGCAGTCATACCCCATAGCAAAATGGACTTGTACAAAGGAAGAACATGCATATTGGAGAGGTATCTCATGCCATGCTCAACGAAAAAGAGCTACCAAATTATTATTGGGCTGAAGCAGTTGCTACAATAGTCTACATAATGAACAGGATTCCCACTGTAGCAATACATGGCATGATGCCAAAGGAGAGGTATACTGGTAGGAAACCAGATATTTCTCATTTGAAAGTTTTTGGTTGCATTGCCTATGTTCATGTGCCAGATGAGTTGAGATCCAAGTTGGATCCAAAAGCTGAGAAGTGCATCTTTATTGGTTATTCTCTGCAGCAAAAAGGGTATAGATGCTATAACCCTTCTACTCGTAAGTTTACAGTAAGCAGAGATGTTATCTTTGATGAGATGATCAGCTGGTATAAACCAGTAAATGTGATTGATGATGTAGATGCACAAAATGGTAATGCTGCATAGAATTCATAGCAGCAATCACAAAATTTTAGTGGACCTATACTGTCCTCTAGTAGTGGTTCACATACTTCGCCATGGACAGGCAAATTGAGATCAGGAGGATCTCCTCAAAGCAATGCAGATAGCGGTATGCAAGTATCACAAAAAGGAAAAGAGAAAGTAGATCAGCCCATGCTTGATGAGAATGCAGGTCACTCTTATGTGGATGGTGAATCCAGTGGCTCAGAACAGAGTCTTGATGATGAGTTAGCTATTCCTTCTGTTGTTACACCTGGAGTAAGGAAGACAAAGGATGTTTTGAGAGCACTTGGTAGTGAGCCTATTTTGCACAGGTCTACCAGAGTTAAGTATCCTATGGATAAGCTAAAATATGATGGATTTACAGCCATTCACTATGCCTATAGGGTCAAAGTGATACATGAATCAGAACCCACTTCTTTTGAGTAAGCCATGGGAAAAGAAAAATGGGAGAAAGCCATGGATGAAGAAATGGATGCTTTGGAAGCAAATGCTATATGGGAGTTGGTGCCTTTGCCTAAAGACAAGAATGCAATTGGCTGCAAGTGGGTTTATAAGGTGAAGCACAATGCAGATGGTTCTGTAAACAGATAAAGGCAAGATTAGTTGTCAAGGGGTATGCATAGACATATGGCATTGATTATGAAGAAACATTCAATCCGGTTGCAAGGACGGCAATTGTAAAAGCAGTCATTGCTATGGCTACATCAAAGGGATGGTCTTTACATCATATGGATGTAAAGAATGCTTTCTTGCATGGTGATTTGCAAGAAGAGGTCTATATGGAGCAGCCACCAGGTTATGTGCATGCTATTCATCCTGAGTTTGTTTGTAGTTGAAGAAAGCCTTGTATGGCTTGAAGCAAGCACCTAGAGCATGGTCTGATAAGATAGGACAATATTTTGTCACTATTGGCTTTCAGATTTCCAAGGTAGCAGATTTCTCAGTTTATGTGAGAAAAACGGAGAAGGCATTATGCTGCTTGTCATTTGTGTTAATGATTTGATCATCATAAGTGATAGTGATGAAGATATCCTTCATGTGAAAATGCTATTGAAGCAGAAGTTTGAGATGAAGGATTTGAGAGAGCTGTGTTACTTCTTGGGCATTGAGGTCATTAGATCCACAAGTGGGATATGGCTCTTACAGAGGCAGTATGGATTGGACATGCTGTCCAAATATGGGATGATAGCAAGCTGTAAGCCTATTTCAGTTCCTTTGGAGCAGAAGAAATATAAGATCACAAAAAATATGAAATTAGGAGGACCTACTCGAGATAAAAGTAGGTGTTTAGGAATAATTATAAAATTTAGTTTCGTTATTTTGTTTGGGTTTCCTTAATGTATTTGCTTTACCATGTTGCGAGAAGAGGTGCTTATTGCATCGTGCTGAGACATTTAACTTTCAAGTATATATAGCTTGCTCTAACTTGAACTAGGTCTCACCTATATATGTGTAACTTGTGATCAATATGAATCAGTCTTTGGGAGTCTCTTCTTCTCTCTCAACATCAAGGTGGTGAGGTACTCAACTTGAGGTATGATAATGAGTGTGCTCACCCATTTGTTTCGTTGGGCATTGTGCTTTGCAAATAAAATTTTGAATTCAGATTTTAACAAGTTACAAAACGACTATTTAGAAAAAAGAGCCTAAGCTTAGCATTCAACTAGTTAAAACTTTAAATAGGTTGGTTGGATTACCAGTCAATAAGAAACCAACGGTTTAGAATTTTAAACTTGTTGGTTACATTGCAAGTCAAATTGGGTTGATTGTCATTCAGCTTGGTGAACTTTTCGAAGATGGGTGATAGCAACGGCTGTAATCAGGATTCGGCTAGAACATTATTAAGGAGTTAAAAACAAATTTTGGTTCCAAGACGGGTGATAGCAACGGCTGTAATCAGGAGTCGGAACGAGCTGTAATCCAAAACCAGTTCGGCTAGAACATTATTAAGGAGGAGGCCTGTGCGTTCACAGAGGACAGAATATCAGTAACATCTAACAAGCAAAGAATGGGGTAAAGGGTAAGAGATGCAACGCAGGGACACGCAGGGACATACGAAATTTGTGCGCACAACCATTCCCACTAAGAAGCACAGAAAAGATAGCCTTACAAAAAGTAGAAGAACAGAAGATAAGAGCAACATTTTAAAACATATTCTGAGAGCATTTGTGCATCATTATCAGAATTGTTCCAGGCTTGGGCTTGATGCCTTCAAAGAACAAAGAGCTCCCCATCCCTCACTTATGCCGGTCAAACCAAACAAGCTAGCTCCGATTCTTAAAGGGCAATGCCCGGATCACGACTACATGATAAGCGCAAGCTAAGCTCGCCCCGATCAACGGCCCGACCCAGAAAATCCACTGCATCCACAACCATCACAGTATCATCAGGCCCTTCTTTATAGCCGGACATTCATCAATCACGCATTTAACGACAGGAATGGGGAAGATTGATTGTTCGGAGCAAGATTCGTCACATTTTAATAACTGCAGTCTACTTACATGGTCGTCCCAAGCCTGCTTCCTGTTGTAGATGACGGCGGCACCCAAGCTTCTGGCAGGGTTAATTCCGGTCCCAGTGATGGGAATGGTAGCAAGATGGACAAGATACACGGCAAAGCCAATGGGAAGAGGCGCAAGCACCTAAGCCCAGAACAGAACAGTTAAACAGATCAGTTACTAACAAATTTCTTATCAAACTGCTCATCTAGCTAGGGAACGTCAAAAGTAAAAGTCCTTTCAAGCACTCACCGGGACATGGGAGTCTCGAACACTTCGCTTGGCATCCGTCGCAGAGAAGACAGTGTACACCAAAACAAAGGTGCCCACGATCTCAGCACCCAAACCGTCCCCTTTTGTATAACCGTGAGCCACCGAGTTCGCCCCACCCCCAAATGTCTCGTATTGCGTCGGCTGAAAACCCTTCACAATCCCAGCACCGCATATCGCCCCAAGGCATTGCGCGATGATGTAGAGGAGAGCACGAGGTAATGTTACCTTCCGGGCCAAGAACAAGCCCCAAGTAACCGCAGGATTTATATGACCACCTGCTCGACAGTAACGGAAGGTAATTTTGCTCAGCAAGACAGTAACGAACATGTCCCAAAAAATTTGATGCAGCCCTCGGGTATGAGAGCAACTAGAGCATGGTAGCTCGTTCAGCCTATGAGAAACTCACGTTTGCGGAGGATGAAGTCAGATGAATCTAGATCGAGACAGTACGTTAGCTGAACATTAATCACCTGAAATTCCAGCGGTGCAGTAGACAAGAGCGAAGATCATGCCCCCAAAAGCCCAAGCAATTCCTTGAATTCCCACTCCGGGGCATGGGTTTGCCGGGGTAGCAACAGAGCGCTTGTAGCCCATCACGGTTTGGATGGTGATATACAAAAACAACAAAGTAGCAAAGAATTCTGCGATACCGGCTCTCCAGAAGGACCAGGAAGTGAACTCGGATGGTACAATGAGGGGGGAGGGGGAGGGCTCCACGTAGTCTCTGCTCTGAGCAGCGGTGCCGAGGGGCTGGCGTTCGTTGAACTTGTTAGCACCGAGTCTGACATCTTCTTCTTTGGATTCCATGTTTGAGAGAGGCGAATTAGTACCTGCAAGCGCTTACGAAAATGGATGTGAGCAAGGAGATGAAGCAGTGCAAGTGCTCGAGAAAGTATGCCAAGCTCGGTTGGAATAACATGCAAGGATGAGAAGCCAAGATATGGAGCGTAAACATGCGACAATGAGAGAATTGCTGCTTGAATCAATGGAGATGAAGCTCCAGGCGAGCAACCGAAGCAACCTTGAGATGAAGCGGCCGGGAAGCTAGCTAGCAACAGAGCGAGTCGCTGGAGATCGATGAAGCTGGAAAGCAAGCTAAAAGCAGCCTTTAAGATGAACCTATGAAGCAAGCTTTTTCCACTGGTATCATGGAGATGAGGTGTATTGATTGATATAAAGGTGACACGGAGATCAGAAGAAGGTGAAAAGCAGAATGCAGCAAGATGGTGACGGGCAGCTCATCATTCAAATTTCAATAGCGAATTAGCTCAAATTTTCTCGTTTTACGTAATCATAAATCCAAAATACGAACTCATCATTCAATAGCGGATTACTGGTTTTACGTAATCGTAAGTCCAAAACACGACGGATTATTGGTTTGGAAGCATCAAAGGTGACGGTTTCGTGGCGTTGCCGGCCGTACTTTTGATTGAAGAGGTGTGTAGAGCTTTTCTACGTAGAGTTCGGACAGGAAGAAGGCTAAATAATAATTATTGTGTTATAATGGAATGTGAAGACGACTACTTGATCTTCGGAACTGTTATCATGAAAGCTTTGATCTAAGATTATGGTGTAAGAGTTTTAGAGTGTGCCGGCCACTGCTGGTACACTAATTTCGAGCCGTTTTGCTGGCGTTTGGGGGTGCGTGCATGTGCAGACAGGTCACAGTAGACAGTAGACTGTTTCAGATTCCATAACGTTGCAGAAATTTCGGCAACGGGAGGAATTCAATTCCAAAACAACAATTTGCGAGTGATAAATATGACGCAATCAAAATCAATCCAAATCAACGTTGAAAGTTCAGCCGACCACCACCGCCCTTTCCCCACCACCTCCACCGCCCATTCCACATCTGCTCATCCCATGCACAGTGCACACTCCAAATTACCATCACAAAAAAGAGTCCAATCTCCACTTGTCTCGAAAATGGGCCTCTACTTTTTTCAAGAATTCGTAGCTGTGTTTTTTCCCTGAATAATCAGGAAGCTTCTATTATTAATGCCTGAAAAACACCGTATAACTCAGCTGCCAGAAGGAGTCTATGAAAGTATTTACAAGAGAAACAACTCGCTATCACAAAAAAAATAACTAGCCTGTTTCCTAGAGAACCCACCACACTATCGAGGAAATCTCTAGAACAGGGGCTAACAACCATGGAAAGGGTGAAGAAGATGCCTACAAGCCAAGCCTTGCATAACTGCTCCCATCTTTCGAGAGTAAAGATAATGTCTTGCTAGCTGGCACAAGGATAGCCAATGTAGTGATCTACTAACCTCCCATCGTCTGACTGCATTGCGTGACCCATATGTTCCATGCAATGATGTTGGATACCATCTCCCAAACGTTGCTCTCTAGTGAGGGTGTCGGGCATACACAGGAAGACTGCAGTGCATCATTAGTGTCTATTTGGAAGGCCTACAAGCCGCCATGGACCTTATACGCTAGTTAGATTGGGTCAATCGAGAAGGCATGCCCTCCCTCCGTGAGCCATGCAACCATCCCCCAAGTGAAGTCTTGATGTATCCGCTACATGTGGACCACAATCCTAAAGGCCGCCAGCCAAGCACTCTGAGTTGTAGGATATCCCCATAGGCAATGGGGTATCATCTCCAAAACTCCCTCTGTGCAGCAAAAGCATTTGCCATCTACACACATTTGCTCTAGTCGGGGACCGAAGGCAATCCCCCATAAGTGTCCTCACATCCCCTCGCAATGAAGCTATCATACTATGCGTTAATTAATTGTTTAATTAACCTATCCCCTGCTCTCTCCCTACTCATTCTGCTCTATCCTCCCTCTCCCTCTCCTCTGTTGTCCTCCCTCTCTCTCCTCTCCCTCCACTGGCCTCCCTCTCCCTCTCTTCTGCCCTTCCTCCCTCCTCTCTCTTGCTCCCTCTCCTCTCTCCCTCCCCTTCCTTCCTCTCCTCTGCCCTCTCCCTCCTCTTTGCTCAACCTTCTCTACCTCACTCCCCCACCCTTCCCCCTCATATACCCATTGAGGGCGGCTACAAAAATTCTAGAATCTATGGGTAGCTTCTCAACTCAGCTTACATTAATCGACGTGCCACCCTCATAGCTTACATTAATCAAGTATTGTTGCCCCCGCCCTTGCCCAAACAAATTAGTTAATTCGGTCAAGTTCAATCGGGGGTCCCTATTATAGAGACGAGGCGAGAACTGAGAGACGACCTCCTGAGGAACCTCATGCTCAACGTAGTAGCATTCCCTTGAGGATGTCCAAGAAAATGCTTCTAGCTAAAGACGACGGCCGATGTGAGTCATGTACGAGGAAAAGGGCACCTCCTCTACCTTGCTTGAGTGGCCTACTCTGGTTGGCCAAAACCACTTCCCCTATTCGCACTGAATATCACACAGGGGCCGGCCCTCCTAGAGCCACATACAACAAATTGCTCCCTTCGACCAGATTGTGTCCAGATCAATGTGTGATCCTTTGTCCAAGTGGCCCACTACCTTGATCCTCTACCACATCGAAGGCCACCTCATCCAAACCATCCCTACCTCTCTCAACATGGAACAAGTCTCCAGTCCCCACACTATAAAACATGTGGTGAAAGGAAACAAGGGTCTCTCGAAAAAAGTGAAGCCTAAGAGACACCCCTATCCATGAGAACTAACTTGACCAACTATGAGAGGTCCAGGGACTGCGTAGCCCATCCCACCAAGAGGCAGTTAGGGTCTGGCAGTGGCTGGTAGAGGTTCGAGACACAGAGGGGTGTATGCTAGGCCAGTGGATGCATATTGCATGGGCACAGTGGGACAGTAACCTGGCAAAATCTTTCCAAGTCTAGAGCCAACTCCCTAGGGATGCAAAGACTAGAGGATAGACCCTTTCACATTTGAGGGGGGCAGATATACATGAATTCATAGCTAAGACTACACTATGCCAATTGCAATGCCAAATGCAATTGGTTACTAATTTTTCGAAGAAAGTTCACGATTAAAAATGTGTTACACCCCATGGCATTAACATAACCACATACAAACTTGACCTAACTTAACTATCATACATCTTAACCAAACCTAGCCTACTAGATTCCTCCAAAGAGAATAAACTCCATATAGACTATAGAACAAAACCACACAAAGACAAAAAGAACATGGAACCAAAACACACACAAACACAACGTCATCAATGAAGGGCAAAAGGGAGGATTCTTGCACACGATAGATTGCACTTAGGTTGAGAGGGAGGGGCCAAGGACATGGAAGGAGGAGGAGCAAGATGACATGAGTCATAGTAGTAAGGGTGAGCCTCTTAAGTAAGAAGTAGGGAGTAGCAGTAGGGAGACCAAAGTAGAAGAGGGGGTGAGCCAAGCGGAAAGAGATGAGGCCTAGCGACAGAGGAGAAGGGGACTGAGTAGTTGAGGAGGCAAGGGTAGCATTTCCTTCCAAGGCATCCATTTCTTCATCCATGGCTTTCTCCCATTTTTCTTTTCCCATGGCTTGCTCAAAAAAAGTGGGTTCTGGTTCATGTATCACTTTGACCATATAGGCATAGTGAATGGCTGTAAATCCATCATATTTTAGCCTATCCACAGGATACTTAACTCTGGCAAACCTGCGCAAAATAGGCTCAGTACCAGGTGCTCTCAAAACATCCCTTGTCTTCCTTACTCTAGGTGTAACAACAGAAGGAATACCCAACTCATCATCAAGGCTCTGTTGTTTTGAGCCATTGGATTCACCATCCACATAAGAGTGACCTGCATTCACATCAACCATGGGCTAATCTACTTTCTCTTTTCCCTTTCGTGATACTTGCATACCACTATCTGCATTGCTTTGAGGAGATTCTCCTGATCTCAATCTGCCCATCCATGGCAAAGTATGTGACCCACTGCTAGAGGATACTACAGGTCCACTAAAATTTTGTGACTGCTGTTGCAAATTTTGTGCATCTACATCATCAATCACATTTACTAGTTTATACTAGCTGCTCATCTCATAAAAAACAACATCTCTGCTCACTGTAAACTTACGAGTAGAAGGGCTATAGCATCTATACCCTTTTTGCTACAGAGAATAACTAATAAAGATGCACTTCTCAACTTTTGGATCCAACTTGGATCTCAACTCATCTGGCACATGAACATAGGCAATGCAGCCAAAAACCTTCAAATGAGAAATATCTAGTTTCCTACTAGTATACCTCTCCTCAGGCATCATGCCATGTATTGCTGCAATGGGAGTCCTATTCATTATGTAGACGAGATGTAGACTACTGTAGCAACTGCTTCAGCCCAATAATAATTTGGTAGGTCTTTTTCGTTGAGCATGGCACGAGATACCTCTCCAATATGCCTGTTTTTCCTTTCTGCAAGTCCATTTTGCTGTGGGGTATGACTGCATGAATATTGCTGCTTTATGCCATGCTTCTGTAGGAACCTTGTAATTTCATTTGACAGGTACTCTCCCCCTCCTTATGACCTTAGGCATTTTATTTGCAAGCATGTTTCTTTCTCAACCATAGCTTTAAAAGCTTTGAAATGCGCAAACACTTCACTTTTCTTTTTCATAAAATACACCCAAACTTTTTTGCTATAGTCATCAATAAAAGTGACAAAATAATGATAGCCTCCAATAGATGCAGCTTAAGTAGTCCACACATCAGAGTGGATTAATTCCAATGGCCTCTTACTCTCTTAAACATGTCTAGGAAATGGTTTCCTTTCCTGTTTTCCAAATTAACAAGCTTCACATAGCTTATGCATTTCTGCAACCTTAAACTTAGGCAATCTTGCAACAATATTTTGGGCCTGCATTAATTTAAGTCATTGTACATTAACATGACCAATGCATCTATGCCAGATATCAATATCTGCAACTACACCAGTCCCATGTGCAAACATTACTGCACTCAATTCAGGCATGTCCACATCTAACGTAAACATCCTACCCTTCTTTTTCCCTTTTGCTATCAAGTGACCTTTATTTTTCATATCCTCAACAAAGCATCCATGAGGATTAAATCTGACTTGCAAGCCCTGCTCAACCATTTGACCAACAAAAACCAGGTTCTTGGTGATATTTGGGACATGAAATACATCAAACATGTATTTCTTTTTTCCATCCTGCATAGACAAAGAAACTTTACCAATCTGCACAATAGGATGTGCAGTATCATCACCAGTCTCCACAAATCTTGGTCTTTCCATTTTGCTTGCATCTTGCATGCATTCTGCATGACCTATCATGTGGTTTGACACACATGAGTCAACATACCACACATCATTGCTTTCTTCTACACTTTTCACAGAATTGATCATGTGCTACACCATAAACAAATGCTCATTTCTATCATCACCCTATCTACTAGAGGATGCATAATTGCCTTGCTGCAATTTCCCATTCATGATGTCATTCTGCTTTTTATAGTAGTCTCTAGCCATATGACCCATTTTACCATAGTAGTAGCATTCAACATTGCTGTTTGCATTTTGGCCTCTCTGCCATCCACCACGACCTCTTTGGCTCCCCCTGCCTCTAAAGTTACCATGTCCTCCTCCATAGGACTCGTTTTCTTAAATTTCCTCCATATACTGTTTTCTGCCATGGCCTCCAGATCAGCCTGCTCTACCTTTGCCTCTACCTTTCCAGCATTTGAGTAGAAGATAGCTTCTTTTGAAGTTCCTCCTAAAGAAGATGCACCACCATTTCTCTGCTCTTCAGAAATTAGAAGAGCAATCAACTCCTCAAAATCAGGAAATTTTTCACGCACGGCAATGGATGTCCGGAATTGTGCATAATTCTTTCCTAGACCATTCAAGGTCACAGAAACTAAATCATCATCTTCCACTGGTGACCCAATGGAAGCAAGTGCATATGCAATCTTCTTCACCTTCATGTGGTAGTCATTGATGCTCATATTTTCCCTCTGCACATTATGCAACTGCTGCTTGAGCTGCATTTTCCTGGCTTGCATATTTGTGCTATACATTTTTGTCAAAGTGTCCCATGCCTCCTTCGGCGTGTTGCATCCTGAATATGCATAATCATAGAATCTAAAATACTGATAGATAGCCAGTACATAACTTTTTTAGCTCTCTCATGCTAGCCTTTAAATGCCTGCAACTCCTGTTGATTGCGAACATTAGGAATAATTGGTTCTTGTTGAGCTCTAGTAATGAATTCCCAATAGCCTTTTCCCTTAAGGAAATTCGTCATAATAAACTTCCATGTTGGGAAGTTGTTCTTGTCAAGCTTTTCAATGACAATCTGTGAAAGATCATCATACGCCATTATAGGACATTGCAAAAATATTCTATCACTGCAAAAAACACAACTTCTGCCTCACAAGGGCAAATCTGCAACACTGACGAAAGTGGTATTTGACCACACAGTCACTTCCTAGTGATGATTAAGCATCAATAGTCAATAAGAATGATTTTGTCACTCCCAATATCTCTGCACATAGGCAAACCATGCAATTTCCGCTGCAAATTTTCATCGACCTATAGAACAGTGGTCACACAGCAAAAACAAGGCACCTTTCTGAGTGCCTGTGGAAAACTTCTGCCACCAAAATGGGCCCGAAATGGCCTCGAATCAAAAAAATAATGTCACCCAAGGCTTTGCCTTGTCCTGTAGCATATACTGCCCTCTCGCCACACCGCGAAGGGCGTCCCAATCTGAGAGAGTGCACTCTTGCACTTTTTGGCTGTGCTATGTTGAGATATCGAGCTCCACTCGCGATATGCCAGGGTGACCATTGTGCATTTATGTCACCGACTTGTTAGCTACAGATGCGGTTGGTACACCACCCACGAATAATAGCTGGATGACAGCTATCCTTATCTACACTAGTTCGTGGTTCAGTTAGTATGCCACCTTAGTTAGTTGAGTTTGGTTTGAGACCCACATATAGGGTTCTTCTATTTCTTTGTACTAGAGTTCTTTTGGCTTACACAACTAAGAAGAGGAAAACTGTTTTCAGCCTCCACCTTTGTGTGTATTCCCCCATTGTGCTTGTGAGAAAGCCTCAAGTGAGACTCCTTCCCTCTCTCCCACTATCTTCACATGGTATCAGAGCCTTGTTCATGGTAAGGAGCTCAAAAAAAAAGCAAACCAAGTTCGCAGTGTCCTGGTAAGAGGACTAGTGTTGCTTTCCTTTTTCGAGTTTGGGAGCAAATCTCTGCAGGTAGCACAGCCAAAAGTGCAAGAGTGCACTGTCTCAGATTGAGACGCCCTTCGCGGTGTGGCGAGAGGGCATTATATGCTGTGGGGTCATTTCGGGGCCTGTTTTGGAGGCGGAAGTTCTCCGCAGGCACTCAGAAAAAGGCCCTATTTGGGCTATGCGACCACTGTTCTGCAGGTCGGTGAAAAGTTGCCGTAGAAATTGCATCGTTTGCCTGTGCGCAGAGATATTGGGAGTTGCAGAATCATCCTTATTGCCTGTTGATGCAAAATCGTCCACTAGGAAGTGACTATGTGGTTAAAAAACCACTTTCGTCAGGTTTGCAGATTTGCCCTTGTGAGGCAGAAGCTGTGTTTTTTGCAGTGAGAGAATATTTTGCAGTGTTCTGTAATGGCGTCTGATTCTCTTTCACAGATTGTCACTGAAAAGCTTGACAAGAACAACTTCCAAGCATGGAAGTTTAGAATGACGAATTTCCTTATGGGAAAAGGCTACTGGGAGTTTATTACAGGAAATGAAGAAGAACCAGTTCTTCCTAATGTTCCCAATCAACAGGAAATGCAGGCTTTAAAGGATGGCATGAGAGAGCCAAAAAAGTTATGTACTGGCTGTCTATCAGTATTTCAGATTCAATGATTGTGCATATTCAGGATGCAAGTATGCCAAAGGTGGCATGGGATACTTTGGCTAAAATGTACAGCACAAATACGCAGGCCAGGAACATGCAGCTCAAGCTGAAGCTGCAAAATGTGCAGAGAGAAAATATGAGCATCAATGACTACCACATGAAGGTGAAGAAAATTGCGGATGCACTTGCTTCCATTGGGTCGCCAGTGGATGATGATGATTTAGTTTCTGTGACCTTGAATGGTCTAGGAAAGGATTATGCACAGTTCCGGACATCCATTGCCATCCGTCAAAAATTTCCTGATTTTGAGGAGTTGATTGCTCTTCTAATTTCTGAAGAGCAGAGAAATGGTGGTGCATCTTCTTCAGGAGAAACCTCAAAAGAAATTGTCTTCTACTCAAATGCTGGAAGGGGTAGAGGCAGAGGTAGAGGAGGCCGATCTGGAGGCCATGGTAGAAATCAAAATATGCAGCAAACTCAAGAAAACCAGTCCTATGCAGGAGGACGTGGTAACTCTAGAGGCAGGGGGAGCCAAAGAGGTCGTGGTGGATGGCAGAGAGGCCAAAATGCAAACAGCAATGTTGAATGCTACTACTGTGGTAAAATCTCAGGGGGGTCACTATGTATAAACCCTCTATATCACGTGCGTTCAAGGCCTATATTTAAAATCCCTTATCTGTAAATTTTTTCATTAATAAAATGTACCCCTTTTCTATACAAATCTGTAAATTTTTTCAAAAACTATTTTAAATAGTCCCTTATGTATATTTATTTCTGTAAATTTTAGAAATAAAAAATATCCTTTTGTTGAACTCACGTGATAGGGTTACATATGATGAGTGACCCCCCCGAGGGTAAAATGGGGCATATGGCTAAAGACTGCTACAAAAAGCAGAATGACATTATGAATGGAAAATTGCAGCAAGGCAATTATGCATCCTCTAGTAGACAGGGTGATGACAGAAATGAGCATTTTTTTATGGTACAACATATGACAAATTCTGTGACAAGTGCAGAAGAAAGCAATGATGTGTGGTATGTTGACTCAGGTGCGTCAAACCACATGACAGGTCATGCTGAATGGATGCAGGATGCAAGGAAAATGGAAAAACCAAGATTTCTGGAGACTGGTGATGATACTGTACATCCTATTGTGCAGATTGGCAAAATTCCTTTGTCTATGCAGGATGGGAAAAAGAAATACTTGTCTGATGTATTTCATGTCCCGAACATCACCAAGAATCTGGTTTCTGTTGGTCAAATGGTTGAGCAGGGCTTGCAGGGCAGGGCTTGCAGGTCAGATTCAATCCTCATGGATGCTTTGTTGAGGATATGAAAAATAATGGTCGCTTGATAGCAAAAGGAAAGAAGAAGGGCAGGATGTTTACGCTAGATGCGGACATGCCTGAATTGAGTGCAGCAATGTTTGCACATGGGACCGGTGTAGTTGCAGATATTGATATCTAGCATAAACGCATTGGTCATGTTAATGTACAGTGACTTAAATCAATATAGGCCCAAAATATTGTTGCAGGATTGCCTAAATTCAAGGTTGCAGAAATGCATAAGGTGTGTGAAGCCTGTCAATTTGGAAAACAGGCAAGGAAACCATTTCTCAAGCATGTTCAAGAGAGTAAGAAGCCATTGGAATTAATCCACTCTGATGTGTGGACTACTAAAGCTGCATCTATTGGAGGCTGTCATTACTTTGTCACCTTTATTGATGACTACAGCAAAAAAGTTTGGGTGTATTTTATGAAAAAAAAAAGTAAAGTGTTTGGGCACTCAAAGTTTTTAAAGCTATGGTTGAAAAAGAAACAGGCTTGTAAATAAAATGCCTAAGGTCAGATGGAGGGGGAGAGTACCTCTCAAATGAATTTGCAAGGTTCCTGCAGGAGCATGGCATAAAGCAACAATATTCATGCAGTCATACTCCACAGCAAAATGGAATTGCAGAAAGGAAAAACAGGCATATTGGAGAGGTATCTCAGGCCATGCTAAATGAAAAAGATCTACCAGATTATTATTGGGCTGAAGCAGTTGCTATAGCAGTTTATATAATGAACAGGACTCCCACTGCAGCAATACATGGCATGATGCCAGAGGAGATGTATACTGGTAGGAAACCAGACATTTCTCATTTGAAAATTTCTTGTTGCATTGCCTATGTTCATGTGCCAAATGAGTTGAGGTCCAAGTTGGATCCAAAGGCTGAGAAGTGCTCTTTATTGGTTATTCTCTGCAGTAGAAAGGGTATAGATGCTATAACCCTTCTACACGTAAGTTCACAGTGAGCAGAGATGTTGTTTTTGATGAGATGAGCAGCTGGTATAAACCAGTAAATGTGATGATTGATGTAGATGCACAAAATGGTAATGCTGCACAAAATTCACAGCAGCAATCACAAAATATCAGTGGACCTGTAGTGTCCTCTAGCAGTGGTTCACATACTTCGCCATGGACAGGTAGATTGAGATCAAGAGAATCTCCTCAAAGCAATGCAGATAGTGGTACGCAGGTATCACGAAAAGGAAAAGAGAAGGTAGATCAGCCCATGTTTGATGTGAATGCAGGTCACTCTTATGGGGATGGTGAATCCAGTGGCTCAGAGCAGAGCATTGATGATGAGTTGGGTATTCCTTCTATTGTTACACCTGGAGTAAGGAAGACCAGGGATGTTTTGAGAGCACTTGGAAGTGAGCCTATTTTGCACAGCTCTACCAGAGTTAGGTATCCTGTGGATAGGCTGAAATATGATGGATTTACAGCCATTCACTATGCCTATATGATCAAAGTGATACAAGAACCAGAACCCACTTCTTTTGAGCAAGCCATGGAAAATGAAAAATGGGAGAAAGCCATGGATGAAGAAATGGATGCCTTGGATGCAAATGCTACATGGGAATTGGTGCCTTTGCCTAAAGACAAGAATGCAATTGGCTGTAAGTGGGTTTATAAGATCAAGCACAATGCAGATGGTTCTGTGAATAGATACAAGGCAAGATTAGTTGTCAAGGGGTATGCACAGACATATGGCATTGATTATGAAGAAACTTTCAACCCGGTTGCAAGGATGGCAACCGTAAGAGCAGCCATTGCTATGGCTGCATCAAAGGGATTGTCTTTACATCAGATGGATGTAAAGAATGCCTTCTTGCATGGTGATTTGCAAGAAGAGGTCTTTATGGAGCAGCCAGCAGGTTATGTTCATGCTATTCATCCTGAGTTTGTTTACAGGTTGAAGAAAGCCTTGTATGGCTTGAAGCAAGCACCTAGAGCATGGTCTGACAAGATAGGACAGTATCTTGTCACTATTGGCTTTCAGATTTCCAAGGCAGATTTCTCATTCTATGTGGGAAAAACAGAGAAAGGGATTATGCTGCTTGTCATTTATGTTGATGATTTGATCATCACAGGTGATAGTGATGAAGATATCCTTCATGTGAAAATGCTATTGAGGCAGAAGTTTGAGATGAAGGATTTGGGAGAGCTGCGTTATTTCTTGGGCATTTAGGTGATTAGATCACCAAGTGGGATACAGCTCTTGCAGAGGCAGTATGGACTGGACATGCTGTCAAAATATGGGATGACAGGCTGTAAGCCTATTTCAGTTCCTTTGGAGCAGAATGTGAAGCTGAGCGCAGATGCAGGTGAGCTTCTGGAAGACCCTACTATGTACAGATGCATAGTAGGAAGTTTGATTTACATGACTATTACTAGGCCAGATTTGAGCCATGCTGTTGGGTTGGTAAGTCAGTTTATGCAGGCTCCAAGGAAACCGTGGATGCGGCTAGATGCATACTCAGGTATGTGAAGTCCACATTGCAGTATGGACTATTTTATGAGGCTGGGGTTCAGATACAGTTGCATGGATACACTGATGCTAATTGGGCTGGTAGTATTTCTGATAGACGATCTACCAATGGATATGTGTTCTCTTTTGGGAGTGCTACAGTCACTTGGAGCAGCAAGAAACAGCCTACAGTTGCCTTGTCGAGCACAGAGGCTGAGTACAGGGGTGCAGCAATGGCTGCATGTGAGGTAGCTTGGTTGCATAAGCTACTCTATGATATGCATCAGTCTACAGATGGGCCAGTTGTCATTTATTGTGACAACATGAGCAGTATACACTTGGCAAATAACCCAGTCTATCATGCTAGAACAAAGCACATTGAGGTGCATTATCACTATGTGCAGGAGAAGGTTTTACTAGGTTTTATTGATCTAGTTTATGTCAGCATAGAGGATCAGGTAGCTGACATATTCACGAAGGCATTGGGCGCAGAGAAGCTACGCAAATTCAGAGACTTGCTTGGTGTGCAGGAATTGGGATTGAGCTCGAGGGGGAGTGTTGAGATATCGAGCTCCACTCGCGATATGCCAGGGTGACCGTTGTGCATTTATGTCACAGACTTGTTAGCTACAGATGCAGTTGGCACACCGCCCATGAATAATAGCTGGATGACAGCTATCCTTATCTACACTAGTTCATGGCTCAGTTAGTATGCCACCTTAGTTAGTTGAGTTTGGTTTGAGACCCACATATAGGTTTCTTCTATTTCTTTGTACTAGAGTTCTTTTGGCTTACACAACTAAGAAGAGGAAAACTGTTTTCAGCCTCCACCTTTGTGTGTATTCCCCCATTGTGCTTGTGAGAAAGTGTCAAGTGAGACTCCTTCCCTCTCTCCCACTATCTTCACATGCTACATGCAGAAATTTTCTCCCAAACTCGAAAAAGGAAAGCAACACTGATCCTCTTACCAAGACACCGTGAGCTTGGTTTGCTTTCTTGAGCTACTTATCATGAACCAAGCTCTGATACCATGTGAAGAGAATGGGAGAGAAGTAAGGAGTCTCACTTGTAGCTTTCTCACATACACAGTGGGGGAATACACACAAAGGTGGAGGCTGAAAACAATTTTCTTCTTCTTAGTTGTGCAAGCCAAAAGAACTCTCTCTTAGTACAAAAGGAATAGATGAACCCTATATGTGGGTCTCAGCTAACTAAGGTGGCATACTAACTGAGCCACTAACTAGAGTACGTAAAGAGAGCTATCATCCAGCTATTATTCATGGGTGGTGTACCAACCGCATCTGCAGCTAACAAGTCGGTGACATAAATGCACAATGGTCACCCTGGCATATCACGAGTGGAGCTCGATATCTCAACAAATATCCACAAGCATCTTAAAAGTGGGACAATGTTCAATTATTATCATCCCTTTCTTCACTTCATGTCTGACATAATGATAATGAACAACAATATGCTTGGATTTATTATGCTGAACATAGTCTTTAGCTAGACTAATGGCACTTTGATCATCACATCTGAGAGGAGTACTAGATGAGGGAGGATGTCCAATATCTGTAAGCAATTGGCACAACCCAACCAATTCTCGAGCTGCTAGAGAGGCCACTACATACTTAGATTCTGTGGTAGAAACAACAACACAATGCTACTTCTTACTTGCCCAAGAGACCAAGCAACCATTGATAAAGAAGCAATTACCACTTGTAGAACGTATAGAGAAGTGAGAGCTTGCCAAGTCTGCATCTATATATCCCAAAAGATCAAGAGACATCACAGATGATAAACTAATCCAAAGTCATAAGTGCCTTTCAAATACTTTAGAACACTGGCCAACGATCTGTTCCTTTATTTCAAGGACAAGGCTTTTTTGGTTGGAAAGCGAAGATGTTATTGATACTCAAAGGTGATAATCTTTCTGATATAGCTCTTGGTGATCTTGTCTCTCCATTCCAACCTATCGATGCAACTACAAATCATGCTCTTCTGATCGAGGGCCCTCTCTTTGAGCAATGGAAATTTGCCTCTGTCGATTAGTGTTCTCCTGATAAAGCAGATCATCGGTACATTTTATCTACTCTACATGATACTCTTATGTTGGATGTATTTGCCCTTCCTTCTTTTCATGCTATATGGGAATATCTCGTTGCTACTTTTGAGAAGAAATCTGTCATAGAGATTCTTTATCTGAATCATAATGTTTTGAGCAATCCCTACAAAGTTGGAACTCCTATGACAACTCATAGTCATTCAAGAATATCGTCAATCAACTTGCTACTATTGCTGGTGCACCTGCTCCACAAAATCAATTGGTAACCTATCTTCTCAACACAGTTGAGGATCCATTATATGATAATATTGTTACCATCTTTTCTAACAAAAATGAGATTGATTTTGATCAAACATGTATTTCTTTGATTGAGTATGCCCAACGATGCGAGGGTCGTAACGACCCGCATGAAACTGTCATGATAACAACGGATGATGTAGATTCAGAGACAGCTTGTGTTACTTGCAAGCTCGCCCTTTCTCTAAATATGTATATGGTGGTCATCCGTATAGAGGTGGTAATTCTTCTCGTCTCAAATATCCTGACAAACATTGTTCTTATTGTGATAAGCATGGTCATCTTATCTCTGATTGTTGAGCTCACCAATATGATGAGGAACATGGTCAACCCCGCTTATCCAAAAATATTCCTTGTGAATATTGTGGTGGAAATCATCCATCCTTTTTGTGTTACAAGAGGCGTTATGATCACGAATGTAATCAAGCATATGCTGCTCAACAACAGGATGCCCATACACATCAAGAGACCAATCATATCTGTTTTGATGTCTCTCCACTTTTATTTTTTATTTTGATTCTACTGGTAATATGACATATCAATCTCAATGGTTAAATAATTATCATGCTCTTCCTCACAAGAAATTGGTTTATCTTGCTAATGACACTACTTGTCAAGTCATGGGTGTTGGTGATTTATATCTTGGCACTCTTTCTTCAACAAGAGTCTTGCGAGGCGTTCTCCATGTTCCATATCTTTAGAGAAATCTTCTTTCTGTTGCACGACTTGTTGATCTTGGTCTCTTACTGGCTTTGAACACACACAGTGTCGGATTGAAAAAGATGGACATACCATAGTAGTTTATCCTCGACATGGTAACCTCTTTCAACTTTCCTTAAATGATGACATTGCCAATGTGGTTATAGCCCCTGGTGATCTGGACTACAAGCTATGGCATCATCGTTTTGCTCATTTGGATTTTTCCAAGCTACTTGCTATCAATCGTCATGATCTTGTGGATGGTATGAATCTCCCAGCTCGTCCTCACATGGGCCTCTGTGAATATTGTGCTCTTGGCAAGCATCATCAAAAGCCCTTTCATGTATATACTTCAACTCATTCATATGCTTTATTGGATCTCATTCACACTGATATATGTGGACCTTTTCCTCCATCTAAGTCTTTCTACATGTACTTCATCACTTTCATTGACGATTTTTCAAGATATACAATTGTATTTCTCTCGCAACATAAGTCAAAGGCCTTATCAGTATTCAAGCAATATAAAATTGCTCTGCAAAACTTCATACTAGGTTTCGTATCAAGACCCTTCGTAGTGACAATGGTGGAGAATATATTTTTAATCTTTTTAATTATTATTGCATCAAGTGTGGTATTCATCATGAATATGTTTTTCCATATCTCTTCAACAAAATGGTGCTGTAGAGCATCAGAATCGCACTTCACTTGATGCTATGCGATAAATGCTCCTTCATTCTAGATTATCTCGAAGCTTTTGGGCAGAAGCAATTCTCACACCATCTTTGTGTAAAATCATCTTCCTACAACTGCACCTTCTGGTAGGATACCAATCACAGCTTGGACAGGGTAGGCTCCTTCTGTATCACATTTTCAAACTTTTGGATGCATTGCTTATATTCATCTACCAAAAGAGACACAGAAAAAGAAAGCTAGATCTTCCTGGCTTGAAGGTCATATTCATTGGATATTCTCCTAATTCTAAGGGTTATAAATTCTATGATCCCTCTTCTAAGAATGTGATAATCAGTTGTGATGCCATATTCAATGAGCAGTTAATGGGAGGAACATGGTCTACTAAGGATTCAAAGGATACTGAGTCCTTGCTTACTGCCTTTCCTTTTCTATTTAATAACGATTCTACTTCTTATGTCATTACTACTCCTTCATCTGATGGCATCACTGCTACTCCATCTGCAGAGCAATGTGTTGACAATCTTGATATGCATCCTGCACACACACAAGCTTCTAAGGATAAGTGTTGATATTTATGTTGATCTGTGTATTGATTTTGAACATGGTTCTCCTCATGATTGTGTTGATGACTTTGACATCGTTGATCATGCAATGGTTGCTCATGAAGAACCTACTACTTATACAGAAGCTCTCTCTTCTATGCAAAAGAGTCAATGGCAAGAGGCCATGGAAGCTAAATATGATTCTTTAATCTCTAAAGGTACATGGGTTCTTACTGAACTACCTCTCGGTCATACTCCTATCAAATGTAAGTGGGTTTATAAAACCAAAACCAAAGCCGACGGTTCTTTTGACAAGTTTAAAGCTCGTCTGGTTGCAAAAGGATACTCACAAATTGTAGGAGTTGATTATCATGATACATTTTTACTTGTTGTTTGTAGTACAAGCATTTGGGTACTCTTGGCTTTTGCTACTCAATTTGATTTGGAGATTCATCAAATGGATGTGAAAACTGCTTTTCTTAATGGAGATCTTAAAGAGGAAATTTATATGGAGAGGCTAGCCAAAAGGGTTCATACTTCCTAGTCAGGACCAGCTTGTTTGTTGCCTTCATCGTTCTCTTTATGGTCTAAAACAAGCTTCCCGTTCTTGGTACATGAAAATTGATCATCAATTTCTCACATCTGAAGGTTTCAACTCTTGTTTCTTTGACCCCAACTTATATGTCAAACGTGATGGTGTTGTTTTTTTCATCCTTGCTCTTTATGTGGATGACACCATACTTGTTTCCAACAATCTCGGTTTCCTGCAACATGTCAAGAAAATTTTATCCTCAGCATTTGATATGGTTGATCTTGGTGACATTCATTCATGTCTTAGTATTCAAGTTTAGTGATATTGTCACAAGGGAATTCTACTACTTCAACAAACAAAATTCATTCAAGATGCAGTTCAAAAGTTTGGCTTGATGAATGCTCACTGTGTGACCACTCCTTGTCTTGTGAGCTCTATCAAAAATATTCGATTGACTCATGATGTTGTGGTTTCACATCAACCCTATGCCAGTCTTGTTGGTTGCTTACAGTTTGTCGGGTTAAACACTCAACCATATATTCTTTTTACTACCGATTTTCTAGGCCAATATATGGTTGCTCATGAGTATAGACGTTGCCATCATGCATTGGGAAAATAATGTGTGTCAGAGCTCGTGATAATGAACGAGAACACAATTGTCGCTCAAACAATATAGAAGTTGAGATACGCCCAAGAAAGATAAAACATGTGAGGGGAGTATACTAGAAATAGCATATACGCGAAGAAAAGCATTATGAGCTTGTTGATCATGAAACCAATATATTTTTGAAGAAAAGCACCACGAGCGTACCAATCATGAAACCAATACATTCGGAAACCAAGATATTCTTGGAGAAAAGCAGTACGAGTGTGCCGATCATGAAACCCATATGTTCATCATGAAACCAAGATATTCTTGGAGAAAAGCACTATAAGTGTGCTGATCATGAAACCAAGACAAGAGTAGTCGGCATGAAAAATGACGTAACTTTTCACTTGGAAGTCTGATCAAGGTGCTTAATAGCTCAAAATGAAGAGCACAACGAGAGCTACACTTTGTAAGCTAATCATTGATCTATTTGTCAGCTATAACTTTCTCAAATTTTCACCAAAAGACCTCCAAAAAATCACATCAAGTTAGAGATGTCAAAATCGACAAGAGAAAATAAGCGATGAGATACTGAAAGTGCTATGTAATGAAATCAACAAGTAATACTTCTTGTATTTCTTTGTTGGAGTGAGCATACAATAGCAAGACATTGCAGCTCTGATACCATGTTGAGAGAGAAGAAGAAGAGATGATAGACACAAAGTTAGAGCGAGCTATATATAGCTCTAAGATTTATCAAGTTACATTCATCAAAATATGCATTTTATGACATTATGGATAATTTTCTCTGCTAGGTTTAGAGCATGGTTGCCTATTTTAGGTCATCATCCACGATAGCCCACTTAACACCACCCCTTTTTCAAGGAGGGTCTCTAGAAAAAAAAAAGAATTGCATCATCAACATTGTTATTGTAGTTGAATGCTTTGGTGAGCTTTTGTAGCTTATAAGAAGATCCTCTGAACCAAGGGCACATAATTTAAAGTTCAAGGCAAAAGTAGGCTATACTATAGCTTAGTAAGATGCAAGGAAAAAATTAGGGGTGGATAGATCCTTCTCCACCTAGGCTATAGCTTTAGATTTGATAAATTTGCCCGAAACTTAACATAACTTTCTCATACAAGCTCCAATTTCATCCCTCAAGTATTCAAATTGGCGGTCGGCACAAGGCATCTACACCCACATACATACATTCAACATTCATTAAATAGAAGGATGCTCTTAAATATTGTTATTAACAAAAATATATTTATAGAGGGATACCATAAGAAAAATTTTAGAAAAAGTTATCAATTTTTATTTAAAAAGGGTGTTTTTAAACAATATTCACAAATAATGGATTTAAAAAATAGGCCTTTAATGAATGTGATTTACATGGCTTACATATAGTGACTCAGCCGAGCAATGCAAGAACTATATGCCATAGCTAGAGGAGCTTAAGCTATACTAATTATGGATAAGGATGGTAGAAGACGATGATCTAGAACACTCAAGCACTATAGCACGACCTTTTCAATTGATAATGAAGGGAGTAGAATGTTATTATACACCATAGCTGAGGTATGCTTGTGTAGGGCTATGAAGAAGGCAAGTAGAAGAAAACTAGAGCTATTCTATTCATTCATCCAAGATGACCATGACAACATAGTTGGTCCAATAAATGTCATAGGCAAGTAGAGTTTCAGTTATTATGTGGATTGAGAAGAATGATAGAGTGTGAAGGCTTGATATAGCCAAACATAATCTGAGCGTTTGTGCTAAAGAACAACATGATATGCCATAGCCTAAGGAATCATGGCAACACTTTTTGGGACCATGTTATTACATGATAGAATATCTCTTTTTGGATGCATATTATTACATGAAATAGCAACTCTTACGGGAACCATGGAAACACTCTTATCAACTGTGGCAAAACTCCTATTTATTATTCATATAGAAGAATGTGTTGGTTCTTGATTTTTTGCTTCACCATTATTCATGAAGTACAACTATGTACCCATTCAATGAAGCTAAAAACTTTTTGTCTCAATATGATTCCGCTATTTTCAACACTAGGAACTTGAGAAATTAGATCTATGACCAAATAAAAGAGTCATCTCTTTTTAAATACATAGACTATTGCCATTTTTCTATGGTGCCTTACCCATGTAGATATCCAATTGTTCATTAGTTCCAAGTTTTTTGGTTTATAGCAAAAGTGAGAGAGGGAGAGACAGAGAGCAATGCACACGATACAACTACCTATACACTAAGTGTATCGAAAATGAAAATGAAGATATACTTGTTGTTGCGATCCCCTTAGGGTTAGGGTTAGGGTTTGCCCCTATGCCCTATGTAGATGGTGCAATTTACATCATCCTCAACACCCACTCTTAAATTGCATTGGTAAGTAGAGGGTGCATGTACAAGACTTGTTTGTGGATTTTGTTTGGTGCATATGATAGCATCCAAAACTAAAAAGAAAATTGAAATAAATTAGAGTAGCATGTGCATATGTGAGCACGGTGACTACATAGCAGAATAATGTACAATGAGTACAACTTACGATCTTATACATAATGTGGATTTCCCCCTATTAAGTTGTGGATCATCCTTCTCCTTTGGGAATAAAACACTAAAGATAGGCCAAAGGAAAGAGGAAGGAAATGTGTTGAATGTAAAGTCCTCCTAGATCAAAGACTGGTCGATCAAAAGATGACTGCATGAAGAACAATGTGCATGGCTGCATGTCCAACATGTCAAAGCTGAATATGTCATGTGTGATCGTGGACTCTGTAGCTGCTCTGTGTAAGAGGCATCGAGATGTGAAGCTAGTCAATGTAGCTATGGAGAAGTGATCCGGTAGGTTGTGACATACAAGAGTGTCACCAACCCAAAAGAACTGGCAACAATGTGTAGGGTATGCTGTAACAATAGAACTATGATCTTTGTTAAATGATGCGCGATCGAAGAAGATTGCATAGGTGGTGTGGACAGAGTGATCAATGGGCTACAAATCTAGGGTCGAAGGTGCAGGTGTGATATGCTACTCTTCTGATGAAGAGACCCATACAAATGACAAGGTATAAGAACATGTCCAACCTGTATGCTTAACTCTCATGAGTTGAAGGTCATCTAATGTGCACATGGCTAAACATCCATCGACATGGGATGTAGCATTTATTCATAGGCTCAAGGTGGAGCTAACAGTATAAAGGCCTAGAAGCATGAAATACAATTGTGAAAACATAAGATGTCCCTGAGGCATATGTGGTGCCGAATGTTGATGAATGGACCGATCTGAGGTTGTGGATCGAACCACTTATCTGCATCAACAAGGATGGACTATATATGAAAAACATAAGTGCATGATGAAACACTGAGTCTTCCCACACTATGGATTAAACTGATGATGTCCACAGCACTAGGGAGGGACCACACTGATGCATAAGTATCCTCGTGCTGAGCAATGATCTACTGATTCAAAGAGGTGGTGATCACTAGGTTTTGCAATGCGGCATGACTGAGCTGATGCTAGAATGTCATGTAGACTGATGTGATGATTTGAATTGTTTATGGAAACTTTCCAAAGTATGCTCCGTTCCAAAGGTGAAGGCATTTATGATGGATGATGGAATGTTTTTGGTGGTTTTTGGGCTGAGGCAATGAAGACTGTAGTGCATGTGATCAATAGATCACCTAGCAAGAGTTTGGATGGTGGTATTCCTAAAGAGGCATGGAGTGGCAAGAAGCCCTCTTATTCTCATTTGCGTATATTTGGATGTGAGGCATATGCACATGTTCCAAAAGAGCTTTAGAAGAAGCTAGAACCTAAGTCTAGGAAATGCATCTTTCTGGGTTATGGTGAAAGTGGAGAGATGGGCTATCGTCTCTGGGATCTAAAAGCAAAGAAAATCATATGAAGCCATGATGTGATCTTTAATGAGATAAAGATGCATAAGACACCCATGAGGGATGTGGAAATGAGAAGAATCACTTTCCAAGATGTGAATCCACCCGCATATGTTGATAGACAGCAAGCTGTCCATGCAACGAATGTGCAAGAAATGGTGCCACCAGGTACTCCCATAGGTACACAATCAAGGGAAAATGATGGATCATATATTGGTGGCCAATGATGAGCCAAATTTGGTTGATATGCAGGCAGGACGGCAAGCTGAAATGACCTTGAGTTGAACATCTAGACTGTCTAGACTGCCTGAGAGATTTGTTCAAGGGGTGGACTATCTAATGCCTACTGATTGCGGGGAGCCTTCTTGCTATAGAGAGGCTATGACGCACGAGGATCAACACAAGTGGGAGTATGCTATGCAATCAGAGATGAGTTCACTCCTAAAGAATAAGACTTAGGACTTGGTTTCTTTGCCACATGGAAAGAAAGAATTGCCATGTAAATGGGTCTACAAGATGAAGGTCACAGGTGATGATGTGCCTAAGTACAAGGCCCGTTTGGTTGCTAAAGGTTCAAGCAAGAGAAGGCTGTGGAATTTGATGAGATATTCTCTCTAGTTCTGAAGATGACCACACTTAGATGTGTACTTGGACTTGTGGCAATAGAGGATATGGAGCTCATGCAAATGGATGTCAAGATAGCTTTCTTGCATTGGGATTTGCATGAGGAAATTTACATGATACAGCTGGAAGGCTTTGAATAAAAGGGCAAAGAGAATTTGGTTTACAAGCTGAAAAAGAGTCTCTATGGCCTTAAGCAAGTGGCTAGAGAATGGTATCACAAGTTTGATGCTTTCATTCGGTCCCAGGGTCTTAGAAGAAGTGAGATTGATCACTGCCTCTACACTAAAAGGGCTCAGAATAATAGTCTGATACTCCTGGCACTTTCTATGGATGATATGTTATTGGCTAGCAAGAACACTTATGAGCTTGATGCATTGAACACCAAGTTGCATGAGGCCTTTGACATGAAGGATTTGGGACCTGCAGGTCATATCCTTGGTATGCGCATCATGCATGATTGAAGTAGGAAACTCCTTTGGCTTTCAAAGAAGGAGTATGTTTCAAAAGTGTTGCAACGTTTCAATATGGAGGGGGGGAAGGCAATAAGTAATCCATTGCCTCCATATGTGAGAATGAGTCAGGCAGATAGTCCCAAATTAGATGAGGAGAGGGACATGATGGCCAAGGTTCCTTATGCATCAATGGTTGGGAGTCTTATGTATGCTATGATAGCTACTAGACCGAACATTGCATTTGCAATGGGAGTTGTTAGCCGATATATGGCTAATCCAAGAAAGAGGCATTGGGAGGCAGCTAAGTGCATCATGAGGTACATGATGGGTACCAAGGAGGTGTGTATCTACTTTGGCAAAGGAGAGATGCATGCATTTGGGTACACAGACTTCGACTATGCAGGGCATGTGGATAGCAGAAAAACCACTTCTAGTTATGTGTTTACCTTTGTAGGTGGTGTAGTGTTGTGGATGTCTCGTGCACAGAAGTGCATTGATTTGTCTACCAGAGAGGCCGAGTATGTTGTAGTCACAGAGGACTGCAAGGAGCAAGATAGAAAATAAGGAGGGAACAAGATTATGATAGTCTAGGTCAATGGGTGAATTGTTCCCCATATAGAGTTATAACTATTAGCCTTGCTACCACTTTTAGGGCAAATTTATCAAATTTGAGGCTCTAAATATTAGCCCAGCTTTATTTTTAGACTACTTTATCAAATTTAAACCTCTAAATATTAGCCCAACCAACTTGGGAAAGCTTCTAAATTAGCCCTTGGGCTAAATTTCGCCCCTTTATTTTTTCCCTGGCAAGGAGGCTATATGGCTTGATCGGCTAGTGAGAGATTTGGGGATTCATACAGGTGTACCGACATTGCATAGTGATTCCATGAGTGCTATTCAGCTAGCACGAAATCCAGTCTTTCATGCAAAGACCAAACACATTGAGGTCACGTATCATTTTATTAGGGAGGTAAGTTTGAGGACAAGCGCATAGATTTGTCAAGGTTCATACAGACAATAACCCTGCAGATATGCTGAGAAAGAGTCTACCTAGTCAGCGGTTTGAGTATTGTCATGTATTGATGGGCATTGGATAGTATGCTCATTGGTTGTTCTCCCTTAAAGGCACATTGGCCTTTATGTGGGAGGTTGTGGGGGTTAAAGGCCACTGTACCTTAACCCTAGTTATGTACAATACTCAAACACATATATATATGGATGAGTTAGAAGATTAGGGTCTTCTGCACCCACCAAAACTTGTGTCTCTCAAGCTCCCTCTCAGCTTTCGTTGTGTCCTCACAAAAAGGCATGCAAGGGAACACATGATGAATCGCACCCCTGAATGGCGAAGGCTACCTACTATAGACACCGGCAATATACTGAGAAGAGTAGGATGTGATGGGAAATTGGACATGCGACCTATGGAGGAGATGGGCAATTGGACATGCGATCCTTGGAGAAGATGAGCCTAGAACTTAGGATAGCATCATAGGCCTTTTGATTGATCTTGTATGTATTGAGATCCCAAGTGTCAAAATTCTTGTAATCAAATCCTTTTGAAATGAAATTAATTACTTTCCATTTGGCATTTGTGCATTTGTAATGTACATGACTTTTGATCAATTATTTTGTAGTTTTTAATTAAAGATTGCAATTTATTCAAAACAATTCCTCTTTCTTGTTAATTCATTGCATGTGCATCGTGCATAGCACATGGCTGATATAACAACTTGCATCTAATTAGTATATGTAACATCTCTCATCTTGCATCGACCATACTACATGCAACATTCACATAGAGCATCCAACATCACACTTGGGGATCTCACGAACACTAAATTTGATGCATGCAAAACTTGCATATCACTAGGTCGTGAAGCATCCAATCACTCTATCTCTAGAATGTCACAAGGACAGGGATATCCTCCTCTGCCTAGGGAGCCAAAAGATTCTAGGGGAGCAAGTGAGCATCCCTTGATGCAGAGGATAAAGAAGAGCAGCAAGATGCCGAGCAACAATGTATGCACTTCAAGTGACTACGTAGAGTAGCAAGTGCAACTCTTGAAGATGTGCCATAGACAATCACATTCACATCAAGATATGATGACCCTAAAGGTTTGGATGTTACTATTTTTACACGTATTTAGTATTATATTTATTATTTTTCTAGTCTCCCCTAAGTAATTATCATCTATGAACTAGTAATTCAACACCATATGCACTACTTTTCTAGGTTTGCAATGGAAGAAGGTGAATAATATCATCTCAAAACAAGACCTATTGGAAATCTGACTCTTAGAGGCCAATGAAGGTGAAGCGAGAAAAATAATGACAGGGAAAGGTAATACCACCCCAACCCAAGGGCTTGACTAGCATGGTTGCTGAAAGATTGCAAATTACCATGGGAGCCTACAACACTTCCACTTCGATCACCTTGTGTGCTTGAAGAGTCTACTCCACTTATAATTAGACCTTCCTAAATTGTTCTTCTTTGGATTTTTCCAGAAGATTGCATCTTCTTTATCAAGATGCAAGCTGCTATAGTAGCTCCTTGGGCTGCTATAGTAGCTCCTTGGGCATCACAACTCTGCATTTTCTTTCTTGAGTCACCAAGAAAGTGATCCCTTATGCAAGGTGCTCCCCATGATTTTTGTATTCTACAATACTTGCATTTCCACTCAACATAGTTATGAATATTAATGACAAAGTCCCATTTTGGACCATGTGACTTACGTTTACCCCCATGTGCACTTGGAATACCTCTTTGAGAGGATTGTGGCACCCACATAAATCCTCTTCCCATGTCTTGGTGAGCAGTCTCACAAGGTGGATCAAGCATTATGATAGTGTCCATTTTGGCATTGATATCTTCTTTTGAATATCCTTGTCCAACCCCAGAAACATTATTGGGCTATGAATACTATCTTGGGCTTGACTTGATGCATCCACAGTGTGCCTATAGCCACAACTCATCTTAAAGGTTGTGCACAAACATTTCTAGCTACAAGCGTTTTTGATTGTGCATTCGTAGTTGCAAATCCTACTCTGTTTCTGCTCACATCATTGCTATATCATCTCCCCCTTATCTCCATGCTATCCTAATAAATTAGAAAAAAAAAATCAAAATCTCACAACTCTACACCATAAATCCTTATCTCAAGACTCCTCACTAATAATTGCATTCATTGGCACTCATGATTGTGGTCCACAAGCTCTTCAAAATGCAAGGAGTTGTAGTATAAACAACCCCTAGGAGTACACAACAAACACTCATGTTCATGGCTTGCAATTCTCCCAAAATGCAAGGAATCATAGTAGATAAACACACCCACAAGTATGATGAAGTTGACTCATGCTCTCCCACTTAGCCTTACCAATACTATCCAGATCATGGTTCACCTTTCTATCCCAACTTATCAAATGGTTTATTGGAATGGAAGATCCATCGGCATATCTTCAACTACCCCATGACACGTGAGTTACTGCTGAGACCCACCATAGGATATCTGCACATGGTGTGTGAGAGAGAGATATGTGAGTTATAAAATCTAGATCTGTATCTGTTTTTGAAAATATGAAAGCAAAATCATGCATAGTTCCTATTTATATTCTTTGATCTTATTGTCTATGTCTATGTGTGGTGTTTATTATGCAATTAGAAATGAGAGAGAGAGAGAGAGAGAGAGAGAGAGAGAGAGAGAGAGACAGAGAGAGAAATTATCTGTCAATGCATATTCGGAGTGGAGTAGGAAGAGCACTATGCAATGTTGATCCCCTGCAATGTAACCTACCCAATGCAAGTTCAACCAACACAAAGTGCTAAAACCTATCAATAGGTTAGTAAAAGAAGCTCAAGGGGAGGGGCTAGCAAGGGAGAGGGGGTGACTTAGAGCAAGGCAGTAAAGTGGGAGGAGTATTGGTAGCAAGAGGCGAGGGTTTCATGGGGAGGGGGGGATGAGGATAAAGTGGGGGTGGCATAGGGAGAGCTTGAAGGGGTTGAAAAAAGAGCCTACACATATCTACACCGTCGTTAGAAGTACATGGGGAGAGAAGGCGAGCCTAACAGGGGGTATGGAGAGGAGGGGTGGGAAGGGAAGTGAAGGGTAGGGTAGGGAGGGTGTATAGATGTGGGAAGGCAAGGGAGGGGGAGGTAAGGGCAAGGCAAGGGAGGGGAGAGTAGAAGAGCAAGGGAGGGGAGGGGAGGTTGTTCCACACCAGATCATTACTTGATGTTTACACTGCTATTGCTACCTTGGAATGTAGTTTATGCCGTCGAAAGAGGGCATTAAAAGCTACAAGGGCTACTACACAAAGTTAAATGGCTGCTACACAAAGTTACAAGGGCTGCTACCTTCAAAAGTTACATAAAGACAAAGTTAAACGGCCATTACAAAGTTACAAAGTTCATCTCAGTTGGTTTTCCTCTTTAGCTGGTCATTTAGAGCTTTGATGTGGCATTTACAGTTCACAAAAAAATTGTAAACAAGGGTTAAACTAACCTAGCCACTCATCTACTATGGAACTCTGCAAAAGCTATACAAGGTTTAACCTTTGGCCAATACTCTACTCAGATCCATTCTACTCATTTCATTGAGATCATTAACTTTCCTTGATTCCATTTAATGGTGCACAGACTCGTGTTACTCAAGCGCACTGACTAACATCACCGTTCACTAATGGAGTTTGTAATAGGCTGCAAGCAGTTTAAGGAGCCTCCATTTCACTCATTGAGTATGTGCTTTTGGCATTTAGACATGCACAATCTACTGTATGCGAACTCGGGTCATGAAGTGTATTCTCGACCATGGCTCTTCTACTATATGTGGTGCCGCACATAGTTTAATGTGCTTCCATTCTACTCAGGCTAGCATATAGACACCAAAACTATACTTGCAAAGTGGGCTTTTTATCTCTAACTTTTGAGAGACGTATTGCAAGGGAGACTCTTGTACTGCAAGCGGCATCGCACGCAGCTCATCAGGCTACTATTCACTCAAACATGGCATATATTCCACCTATCTCTTCAAGCTACATCACCTTCTTCTGGTAAAAGCTTCAAGGAGAGATTGCAACTAAAAGTTTGTGATGGGCATTGCACTATGCAAGAGGCAAGACTATGTCAATAATTTGGCCTTTCCCATGGCAAATTCGAGATATTACAGATGATTATTGAAGGCCAAAAGTGCATAGAGGATAGAAAAGTGCGAATGATGATGACAATTGACAGTGAGTGGATATTTTATCTTGATGAAAACTATGGATTCTTTGTAGAAATTGTCCTACTAAGTGATCAGGAAAATATAGGAAATAGAAGAATGTGTGGAACCAACAATCCAGTGCAAAAGAAAAATAAGCAAAAGCAAATGGAAATACAACAAAACTTTCATATTGAAGTTGAGGAGATTGAGAATGCAAGATTTGCGAACATGAAGGAGAATAGTTTGAGGGAAAGAATTCTGAAACTTGCACCTATTTCTATTATTGCCAAGCACATTACAAAGATGAGTTGCCACATTACTATAACGGAAATATTTTATTTGAATTGCCACCAGTTGATGAGAACACGAGTGGGATGGATGGTATGCAACAAATGTATGATCCCCATACCTCAAACCCTACTTCAATTCTAGCACTAAAGAGAATTGCAAGGGTTAGATTGTCACTGTGGTGGGTTCTTTGTATGCACAAACCCACTATGTGGGTACTACTTGAGGCATCATATAGCAAACGATAAAGCATGGAGAGGAAGAATCTTAAATGTTCCAAAAATCGATCAGCTTCAAGCTCACGATGGAAGCTTAGAATGCATGTATTATGGAGATCAACCCTCTTGTGCTGGTCAGGCAAAGATATATTATGGTGAGCCATTAGATGTTGGATTCACAAGATTAGCCATTCATGTTGGATACCATGAACATCCAATTGGTAAGGTGGAGAGTAGACAAGAATTGGCAAATGCAAGAAAATTAGTAAATGAAAAGGTGTTGGAAATGCCTAATCTTGGGGCAAGAAAATTAGAGAAGGATTTGACCAAAGAAATAACCTCAAAGAATTTATTGTCTGATTTAAGGATTGATGAAACATCCAATCCAATGTCTACAAAAATGCGTGAGGATATTTTGCGTTAACTATAAGCATCAACCAATATCAGAAGGTGAGTTTGCATCATGTAATTCTAATGTGATGTTCATGTCTTACTAGTGAAATATTTATTGACTAGCAAAGATAATATTGTCAGGTTTAGGTGTTAGATTCATGAGGCATTAGATTCATTGCATCCAAGAAGGGAATCATTGCTTGAAAGAACATTAGCGGTATGATTTCTTCCAAGGATCTTTATTCCCTGCCCTTGATGACTCTCGACCATGTTATGTTATGAAAATGTCAACCAAGGGAAGAGGATCGAGACTTGATCTTATAAATAGAATGCATCTAGGAAACGACTTGGAAAAAGCATGGGTACACTTTGACCCTATTCGAAGGGTGCGTGGATGGACTACAATGGCAGCACATGTTTATGATCCATGGTATGAGGCTAGACTATTAAAGCATCTTCCTACCTTGCTTGAGCATTGCAAGCTCTTCTAATGATGGACCTTCTATTTGTAGCATGCAAGAGTTACTAACAATTGCCACATGTGAGTTCAAGAAAGAGGACACAAAATCACAAGTGTTTTTTTGGCATACCATCAATGAAGTTGTTCAAAAACTTGGATTCAATCGACCATAGTTTCATGGGTTCATGGTAGACAAAGCTCAAGCAAATTGGCGAGCAATGCGGACTGTGTATAATGGAGGGCCAAAAAATATCATTGAAGGACAAGAGAGATCATGTATTTTTCATTGGGAGCAAGGATTGCAAAGAGTCACAAGCAAATACATATACCAAAGACATCGACAAACACACTTAGAGTACTGTAGAGCTTAGAGGAATGCAAAAACAAGGGAGGAGGCAACTGAACAATTGTGTATTGTGAGATCATGGTGGAGAAACAACCATGCCCAATCAAGTGACATTCCATTCTTGGACTAATGAATGTCTTGGTGCGAGGACAAGATTGCTCATTGGGGTAACTTCATGGTTCAGGCAAGTAACATATATTTGGGTATGATCTTTGTCTTCTTTTGGTTTTCAATTCATTTGACATTGGATTTTTTGTAGGTGTGGACTTTAAGGCCCTTGCCAACACTCCAAAGAAAAACTTGTCAAAATCTAAACATGGAAGTTGGTTGGCATCAGAGGGTTACAACATCATGACTATGAGTATGTGGTGCATCCTAGAAGAGGACTTGTAGCATCTTCTATCAGAGTAGAATCCTCTAACAATCAAGAGAGGCCTCCACCTTCCTCTAGCATACGAGGTGAGCAAAATGCAACTCCTATTGACAATGTGATACATGAACAAGATATAGGAGATGTCTTCTGGGCCATTCGCAAGGTTGAGAGGGGAAGCAAAGTGCATTGTCAAGCATGGCTCTCACATAGTGGATGCAAGTGTGGAAAACTGATTAATAACAATCAACATGTGCAAAATGTGGCACCATGCTTTAAAGGAAGAATGGAGTACAATCAGGGACAAAGGGTTCAATTCTTTTGGTTTTGTGGAGATGATGTCTCCCATGCATTCGCTAAGCAATAGAATCATTGGTGCACCACTTGCACTAGTGACATGGCCAGTGTAGAGTGGAGTAAACTTGACATCTCTTGAAGCAACAAAATTGAGTGCATCGGGCTTCATTATTTAGGTATATGATCTTTCTGACATCAATGGACGTATTGACTCCACCACAAATAGGATGGGTACAACAAATGCAACTAAAAGAAGTGCATTTACTTCTACTTATCGTAAAATGAAGCGACATTCTTCCATTTCAAAGGCTTGTGCAAAACGCATCGATTGCTCATTCAAGTTGCTAGAGCTTCAGTGACACCTGGATTGGTACATCAGTTGCATGTTGATGAATAGTTCTTCTTAATCACAAGTTTTGACTCTAACCATGTAGGAGAAACATATATAGTGTGCATTTGTAGTGAACCAACATGCAATTGGGAAGACTTCACACAACATATGTCACAAGGCACATTTGTTCCTTGCAAGCATATGTATCTTGCCTACATTCGTGTGTTGGAAAAAAATATGGACTACATGACGATACATCAGCCACGCCTCACATTATCAGAGATCTTCTAGCTATTGACCTCTTCAAGGGTGTATGTGACACAACCACAACAACTTAGCTTGATACCATGGAGCTTTTTTGGGTTTGCTAGCTATGTCTTAGATATGATAGTTCAAATAACTTTGGGATGTTTCTTAACCTTTGATAGTAACAACTATGTCATTGTAGTTTTTGGATTATATATATCAAGGCATTAGATTATATCTATCAAGGCATTTTATCAAAGCTATAATTTCTGGACTCTCGGGGGGGTCACTATGTATAAACTCTCTATATCATGTGCGTTCAAGGCTTATTTGTAAAATCCCTTATCTGTAGATTTTTCATTAATAAAATGTACCCTTTTTCTATACAAATCTGTAATTTTTTTCTTAAATGATTTAAAATAATCCCTTATGTAAGTTAAATTCTGTAAATTTTAGAAATTAAAAATATCCTTCTCTTGAACTCACGTGATAGGGTTACATAAAATGAGTGACTCCCCTGAGTCTGGACTATATCTATCAAAGCATTGGATTATATCTATCAAGGTGTTATCTCAAGGCTGTAGTTTTTGTCATGAAACATGTTATGTTTATGGATCAAAGAATTTCATGGTGGGGTATGAAAGCTCATAGAATTTGTTTGAACATTACACACTATAGTGCACTCAAGAGAGGGACCTTATAACTTTGTTTGAATTTTTCATTGCAATAGACTACATGGATTGCATGTTTGTCAGTTGCAGCTAATGCTATCAACAATGACGTTTATAATTTTAAACATTTAATTACAATAGACTTCATGGATTGTATGTTTGATTATTGCAATTGCCATCAGTATTGATGTTTGACTCTAAAAAGTCAAAAAAACTCTCAAACTTGCTATGAAAAAACTCATCAAAAACCCTCCCCCCAAAACACACATAGACTTTGACCTGGCCCGGCAAGCTATGAATGACTTGAGATTTGGCCGCGTTGGAGCATTGCTCCATGGGGATCAAAGCCCATGCCTCCCCAATGAATGCGCCATATGTAGGCCACCTAGATCCTCATCATGTGTTGCAAGGGAGGGCAGGTTTTGTAGCCTAAGGTCTCTGTGGGAGCTAGTGGTTTGTCCAAAGGGAGATTGTGAGGGGCATAGAATTGAGTGCATTTGTGGCACATGCAAGCATTGCAATTTGAAGATGAAGAAGAATACATTCAATGTCTATCCAAATGAAATGAGAGAAGACAACCATGTTGCTCTAAAATGGAGGAGATTTGAAAATGTCAATGTTGAAGGATCTAATAAAAAGAGATGGCTATTGTCATATAAGAGCACCCAGCCAAGGGAGCTTGTAGGTCACGTGGTTCAATCCATCCCAAAATATCTGCTTCACAATTTCACGACCAGCTGGTAGGATAAGTAATTCAAGACATGCATTGCCAATTTTCCCTGTGACACTATGTTAAATTACATGGCACAGCGGAATAGAAACTGAACAAAGAATAGAGAGTACACAGCAAACTGGAGAGGAACAAAATTTTCCTTCAATACTAATGTAGTACAGATGATGGCTCCATCCACTCGTGTGCTCCCACAGTGGAGCTTAGATGGCGATTTAGACAAATACTAGGTGAACTACTAACTGGAAGATCTGATCTGATACAATGGACTGGGAAGGTCACCTCTTTATAGCTATGAGGGAGGTAGTTGGATCAACATAGTCGGTGGAGCCCACTAGTCAACCTAGTTGGTGGAGCCGACCAGTCAACCTAGTTGGTGGAGCCAACCAATCATCCATGGAATATTCAAGGAATATTCTCGAGGGCTCTCACCCCCAAACCCCCACCAGGGGGGCCAGCTTGGCCCCCAGACCCTAGCGAGAGCAAGGGGCTCCTACACAATCAAGACAATGTGCCTCGTTGTGCTATCAGCTTACCTACCCTACCTAACCCACATAGATCACCTTTCTACCGTCGACATTAATTGACCTCATCTGACATGCAAGTCAAGATCCATCCAGTGTCCTAGGCTCACACATGGCTTCTCCTCATATGGGGGCCTTACAACTTGAGCACCTTGGACCACTGGTGGTTACTAGGAGGGTGGGGCATTGAGCATATCTAACACACTATTATATCTGTCATAGATTATGCAGAAAATTATTCTTTTTAAAAACAAGATGAGATACAAAGTCCTCACACTAGTACAACAAGCAGATAAAAATTCTTGTGCATATCACGTACAGTCATTTGATTGCTTCTTCCATGCTTGATGCCAGTCTTCTTGCTGACTCACAGGAGTCCAGGTCAGTGCAACGCATGTACCATTTCTACATTTTAGATGATAGGGAACGTGACTGACAAAATATGAAGAGGGGAGAGGAGAAGAGTGGAGATGAGGAGAGAGGGCACAGCTAGAAAGCACACCACAAATGACTAACTGTACTAACTGTGCACTAGATTTAGTTGAAAAAATAGAATATATACAAACCCTTTTAGGGTTAGGGTTAGGGGATCTAACCCTTTCCTTTATAGCACTCTATAAGGTTAGTGCTATGCACATATGATCACGTGATGGTGCTATGCACACATGATCACATGATGTTGAGCGTGAACTCTCAACACCTTCCCTCAAGATCAACATCATGAAGTAGGCCTTCCCTCAAGATGATGATTCTGGGGAATCGAAGAAGGACTGAGCATTACATTCCATCACACCCCTTTAATGGGAATGTCCTTCCTCTGCATCAAACCAAGAGCTAGTCGGTGTTTCTCGAATAGCTCTTTACCGAGTGGTTTGGTAAAGATGTCTGCAACATTTTCTTTGCTATCACAATGCTGCAGTGTGATGTCACCAGGTAACACTCTTTCTCTGATGAAGTGCTCTCTGACATCAATGTGCTTTGTCCTGGAGTGATATACTGGATTTTTGGCCAATGCTTGAGCCGATTGATTATCACAGTATATTGTTGTTGGCTTTGACTCATCAAAGTAATCTGTTTTTGACAATAGTCTTCTGAGCCATATAGCCTCACATGCACTTGTAGTGAGTGCTCTATATTCTGCTTCAGTCGAAGGCAAAGAAACAGTTGGTTGTTTATTTGACAACCATGATATAGCACCTTGACCAAGGAAAAATGCATATCCCTGTGTCGATCTCCTGGTCTCATGATCTCTAGCATAGTCACTGTCACAGTATCCATGCAACCGTGGATGACTTCCTCTGTATTCTATCCCAAACTATCTTGTATCTCTGATGTATCTCAAGACTCTTTTGGTTGCATTGCAGTGAGGCTGTTTTGGATTTGCCATAAACTGTGCTAGTGAGCTTACTGCGTAACAAATATCTGGTCGTGTGATTGTCAAATATATAAGAGATCCAATGAGCTGCCTGTAGTATCTGTCATTGACTATAGGCTTTTTGGATCTTTAGTAAGTTTCAAACTCTGTTCCATGGGAGTGGCTGCAATCTTGCAATCTGCCATATGAAACTTCTTTAGGAGACTGTCAACATATTTGAGCTGACTCATGAATGTACTATCTGAATCTCTCCAAAACTCAATTCCAAGACAATAGTGCATAAGTCCAAGATCTTTCATGTCGAACTCTGCAGATAAGTCTTGTTTTAATTTTTTGATGAAGCTATCCTTGCTTCCTGTCACAATTAGATCATCTACGTACAAAAGTGCAATAGTAATATCTTCCCCTTGAACTTTGTAGTAGAGAGTATGATCTGCATTGGACTTCATGTATCCCAGATCAGCAAAATACTTGTCAATTCTGCTGTACCAACTTCTGGGTGCTTGCTTTAAGCCATAGAGACTTTTCTTGAGATGGCAAACCTTGTTCTCCTTTCCTGGTTCAACATAACCTGCTGGTTGTTGCATGTAGACTTCCTCATCTAGATAACCATTGAGAAATGCATTCTTGACATCGAGTTGATACACATTCCATTTACTGAGTGTCGCTAGTGATATCAAGAACCGTATGGAATCCATCTTTGCTACTAGAGCATAAGTCTCATCATAATCTTGACCATATTGTTGTGCAAAGCCTTTTGCAACTAATCTGGCTTTGTATCTCTGAATACTGCCATCTAGATTGTACTTCACTTTGTATACCAATTTGTTTGCTATGGCCTTCTTTCCTGGTGGAAGGTCGCATAATTCCCAAGTGTTATTTTTATACAAAGCATCCATTTCTTCATTCATAGCAGTTTGCCATTCTGGCTTGTCTACTACGTCTTCGAAGTACACTGGCTCTTCTGTAGCCATGATGGTAGTCATAAGAGCATAGTTGGTGGTTTCTACCTGAATTGCTTTGCCTTTCTGAGCATATGTCAATCTGGCTGGTGGTCTGCTTTCCCTAGTAGACCGTCTGAGCTGCTGTGGCATTGCTTGGGGTGTTGCTGGCAATTCTTGCTCTTCTTCATCAACCTGTTCTGTAGATGACCGTGAAGTCGATGCTTCTATCTCCTGTGTAGGTGAGGTTTTCCATTTTGATTCCTCATCAAAGCTTACATCTCTGGAGATAATGACTTTGCGGTTGATGGGATCATACAATTTGTATGCTTTGCTTTCTTCACTGTAGCCAACCATGATGCATTTGCGTGACTTCGCATCCAATTTCCTATGATGATCATCATGTATGTGGGCATATGCTATGCAACTAAATATGCAGAGATGCCCAATGCGTGGCTTGTGTCCAGTGAACACTTCATAAGGAGTCATACCTTGTATCGGTTTGGTAGGAAGCCGATTAAGCAAGTAGTTAGCTGTAGCTATTGCTTCTGCCCAATACTGATTCGGAAGATGCTTTTCACTAAGCATTGCTCTAGCACTGTCTGCTAAAGTCCCATTCTTCCTTTCAGCTCTTGCATTCTGCTAAGGAGTATCTACACATGTGAACTGTCTTCGTATGCCGTGATTTTTGCAAAAGTTCATGAATGCTGAAGACATGTATTCACCTCCTCTGTCTGATCTCATGACCTTGATCTTTCTGCCTGTCTGGTTTTCTACCATGGCTTTGAATTCTTGAAATTTGGAAAACACTTCAGATTTCTCTTTCAGAAAGTAGACCCAACAATATCTGCTATAGTCGTCGATGAAGGTCAAGTAATAAAGTGAACCATTGATGCTGCGGGTCTGGGCATAACCCCATACATCTGTATGAATCAAATCAAGAATACCTCGTGCACGAGAGGTACTTCTGACAAAGTTGGTTCGCTTTTGTTTGCCGAAGCAGCATGCTTCACAAACTTTTCCAAGAAACTGTAGCTTCGGAATCCCAATTGCCATATTATGGTTCCTGAGATCTAACAAGTACCTGAAGTTGACATGACCATATCTCTTGTGCCATTTTGGATAGTGGCATCTGTTGCATTTGAGCTGACATGGCATGCTTATTTTGTACTGTAGCTATCATCCTGTATAAGTGTCCTTCCTTGACACCTTTTGCTACTAGCTGACCTCTTTTGGATTTGTCTCTGATAGTGCATTCATCACTGTCGAAGATGACTTTGTAGTTGTGTTCCGTCATTTGACCTACTGACAAAAGGTTCTTGCTGAGCTTCGGAACATAGAGCACATCTTTGACTAATCCTTTTATACCAGTGAAATTGTTCATAGGGATAACACCTGTCCCTTGAACCGGATTCAGTGTATTGTCTGCTGTGTAGATGACATTCTTTTGTCCTTCTAATGGCTTAATTTCTGTGAACCATTCCTGATGATTTGTCATATGAGATGATGCACCACTGTCGATGTACCAAGGATCCTGTTCCACTTGGTCGACTTGATAGCTAAAATCCTCTTTGGGATTGAAATCAGTGTCTAGGTGCATTGTATCAATCTGATGCAATTCCTCACTTGCAAGAAACATATTTCCATGTTCATTTGCAAAATGACTGTGACTAGAATGTCCACCATGATGATTTCCTCTTCCTCGGGAATTCCCTCGATTACTACTGGATTGACCGCCTTGGTCGTATTGCTTCTTGCGGCAATCTCTTTCATAGTGTCCAAACTTGTGATAGTAGTTGCACTGGATGTTTGACACATTGGTGGATGCATTCCCTCGTCCTTGAAACCTTCCTCGATTGGAATGATTTCCTCTTTGCTGATTTTGATATTGTTGACGATGATGCTGATGCTGATGCTGATTTTGACTTTGATTTTGTTGATGATGACCACTTTTCTGGTATGATCTACCTCTGTTTCTGCCTTTTCCTCTGCTTCTCTCTGAAGTTGTGAATGCTTGATCATTAGAATGACCTTTATGGGATTGAATGGCCTGAGTCCTGAGTTCTTCACTAAGTAGAACTGACTGAAGTTCTTCCAGTGTTGGAATTTGCTGTTGGATGGCAATACTCTGAACTAGATTCTCATATCCTTCTCCTAGTCCATTCAGGATTACTTGAACCATTTCTATGGGATTCATAGTCTCTCCTGCTACTGCAATTTGATTGTTGTAGTCTTTGATGCGGAGTACATAAGCAAGACCGGTTTCACTGCTGTTGCAGAAACTTTGGTTGATCTGGTTTCTCAGGGTGGGAATCCTGGATGTGTTCTTGGACTCGTAGAGAGCTGCGAACATATTCCATGCTTCTTTTGATGTCTTGACTGTGTTGAGCTGTCCTAGCATGACATCTTGCACATTCTGCTTGATCAGGTGATAGGCATACTTGTCTTTCTTATCCCATTCTGCTAGAGCTCGGGCAATGGCAGGATCTGCTACTAGTGTGGAAACTGTTTGTGTAGATGTGGATCCCAATGTAGATCCCGTTGCTGGTGCTGTGACAACAAATGGAGTAGAGCTACTGGTGGCTGGATCAGCCAATGGTCTAGGTATAGATCCATCGACATACTCCCATTTGTCTTGAAGCACAAGAATGGTCTCCATTTGGTATTTCCATGTACCATAATTGGAGTTGTCTAACTTAGCAGATGCCTCCAGATTGAGGTTGCTAGTCGACATGGTGCAAACAATGTACTAAAAAAGTGTCCTGAAAAACTCTATATGAATCAACTGCAAATACACTAAAAATGCCAAGTGGAATCTCTGTACCGTCGATGAAGATAGAACTGCAGTATATAAAATCTGATCTGTGTTACAAGGCTTGTGGCAATGATGCCGGGAATAGCCAAGAGGCTTTACAAGGCTGAAATGATGTGCACAATGCCGTGAGATAGCCGAATAGGCTTTACAATGGTGGCATGTGTGTGTGAAATCAAGTGATATCTACCCACTGAATCAATTTGCAATGCCTCTGAACTCTGAAGTCTGCTCACTGAACTGATGAACGTAAGGTTTCAGGTAATGTAATGATGTGAAATCAGATGTGAGCATATGGACTGACTTCGAGTAGGTACTAGTCGGGAATTTCAGGCATGGCTTAGATTGGCAACTTGGGGAAATTCAAAGCGTCCCCTCTATGGCGATCTAGTCTAATGATCTAGATCTAAACCAACCGTCGATCGATGAAAGAGCAACAAATAATTCCTTTTCTTTTGTTCTTTTTAAGTGCTGGGTCAGATGCGTCGATGTAGAGGCAAATGTGCATGAAGGAAGTGGTTTTGCCGGCGAGGCTCAAATGTGAGTGTAACTTGCCCCAAATTGTGCATGTGATGTGACGAGCACGTAGAGCACGAAAAAACGAGCGACTTTCCTTTTTGGAGCACCCTCAAATTCTTCCTGGATCAAGAGATATGACTTGATCTAGGTGGAGGGGCAAAAGGAGTGCAAATGGTGCTCAATGATGATGTGTCACTGTGAGTCACATGCAGTGATGATGTGGCACTGTGCTTAGCAAGAGGTGTGCTAGTGAAGCTCTGTGCTGAGGTGGCAAGAGTGTGCACATGCAGTGGGTGCACAGTGTGCCTAGCAAGGGACTGTGCCTGCAGAGGGTCAGTGCTGACTGGACTGCTGAGGTGGTACAGATGATGTCAGCAAGGTGATGTGGCACAGGTGACATGGCTGATGACATGGTAGGTGACGTGGTTGATGATGTGTCACTGATGATGTGTCAAGTGATGTGGCAGTCGGTGATGACGTGGTAGTCGGTGATGATGTGGCAGTCGGTGATGATGTGGCTTGATGACGTGGATTGTTGACATGTTAATGCTGATGTGGTAGTGTGGATAAGCAAGGTGACATGGCAATGGTGATGTGGCAGAGGATAAGACAGCTACACGTGGCACATCCGGGTGCCTGATGACATGGTAATTGGAGATAAGGTTGCCACGTGGCAAAACTCTATCTGCCACGTGTTGGAACGTGAGGCACCGAAATCTATCCAAGATTCTGATGGAATCTTGGAGATTCCGTCGTCTTCTCCGTCGATGGAGTTCGTAGAAAGTGAGCAGTCGAGTAGTTGGAGCAGTGGCTGGCCGATGGAACCGTCGGAGGCTGTAGCCCGTGAGCAGGAGCCGGGATCTCGTTCGGAGAAGGTTGCTGGCGTGCTGGAGAGGCAGTCGGAGGTCGTTTGGTTGGGCTGTGCTGCTCTTCGTTGCCGCTCATTGGAGCATCACCTTTGGAGGCTATGGCTATGAGCTTGGAGTCGGGGTCGCTCTTTGGAGTGGATGTGCCGCCTCAAAGGTAGAAGCGTTGAGGGTGTTGGAGCAGTCGGACGTTGCAAGGCCTCTCAAGAATTGAAGGAGCATATCTCTCTCAGTTAAGGGAAGAATACCTTGCAAGTAAAGCACTCTCTTTGTCACAATGGAAATATCTCAAGAACAATGACGGAAATTTCTTTCAATGGACAGAAATTCTCTCAACGGAAGTGAAGGGAAAAATCTCACAATCACTCAAGAGAACTCTCAATCTCACAATCTCTCTCACACTCTCAAGAATCTCAATGCCTCAGCGGAAGGCAACATAGCTCTGATACCATGACAAAATATGAAGAGGGGAGAGGAGAAGAGTGGAGATGAGGAGAGAGGGCACAGCTAGAGAGCACACCACAAATGACTAACTGTACACTAGATTTAGTTGAAAAAATAGAATATATACAAACCCTTTTAGGGTTAGGGTTAGGGGATCTAACCCTTTCCTTTATAGCACTCTATAAGGTTAGTGCTATGCACATATGATCACGTGATGGTGCTATGCACACATGATCACATGATGTTGAGCGTGAACTCTCAACAGTGACACCCTATTTGTGCAACATGCTTTTCTACTACATTGGGAATGGTTGAAAAAGAAAAATCCCAATGCAAAAAATATAAAACAACATTGGGTATGGTTAGATGGTGCTGCCTCTCAATTGAAATTAGCCCATGGATTCTACTTCATCTCAAAGTTCAAATCCTTCTCTAGTCTCGACATGATGTGGAATTTTCTTTGGGTCTAGCCATGGCAAGGGTGAACATGATGGATGCGGTGCTGTTATTAAGCAAGCGCTCTATTTAGACACCAATTAGCATGGCCTCAAGAAAACCTCAATGATGCCCATGATGATGTAACATGGCTTACAACCAACCTCTCTACAGGTGCACATTCAACATATAGTAAAACAAAGCCTTAAGAATACTTTAGTACATAGAGTGTTCCATGAAGTGAAAGTGGATGAAGTGCAAAGGAGAAGCTGGCACGATTGCAAGAAAAGTAAAGGAGTCTGTGGTCCGCAGAGCATATGGGGCTTTTCAAAAAACAACTGATTAAAACAATAAAACTTTCTTGTTTCTGTAGTGCATGCATCATAGGGGATCATGATGATTGTGAGAACATTGCAACTGTGAAGACATGGGAGTGAGTTCAAGTTTTTACTCTACGTTCAGATGGAGTGACAAATAATGGAGAGACAAATGACTCGCCATAGTTTGGGGAGAGTTTCAATGACCTCATTACTATTTGGAAGAGGGCAAGAACTTTGCAGTTCTCACAAATTCTGGGGAGAACGAGGAAGATGACCCATACTTTTTGTTGCAGTGCACAAAACCTAAGTATAAGGTTGAGGAAACATTTAAGGATAGATGGGGATCAGCCTATGAGAAATGGGATTTAGTAGTCAGAGCTTTCTCGTACAAAAAAACATCCACGAGAGGCTACAATTACAAACTGCTACATAAGAGTCCACAAATATGTGTGTACTCTCATCTAGTAAGAGCTATTAAGTTCCATATGCAACCTGTACCACAACAAAACAAGGGCAAGAGTGTCTTCAAATTGGGTTTAGACATGCATGAGCACATCTTGGGGTGTCTTAGAGTGGTGGACGAGGACGACTGAGATAGTACTAAGAAAATGTATGTAGTCTCATTACAAGGAAACAATATGTCCACTTGTCCTACAAATTGGAATTTGTATTGGAGAATTTGCTTCTTTTTATTATATCCCAAACAACCACCGTGCTAGTTTTATTAAATTGTTTTTGTATATCCCATGCTTGTTTTTAATATATCCCAACAACCACCGCACCCTAGTTTTCCATAACGAATCCACACATCCTACAAATCCATTCATCTTGTAATAATAGAAGCAAACCACCATGATGGTGGCTATTAATATCCTAGTGCAACCTACCATCATGCTGGCACTAACTTATCCTGTATTACTACCGTGCTATCCCTACACTACTTCCATGCTATCCTAAAATTTGTTGCACAGTGCTAGTTCCCTTTAGACTGGTTATCATTGACCGTCAAATTTCAACCACTGGGCTACTTAAAACATTTAAGTACTAACATGGAAGAAGGTCGATATCAAATCAGGTATTGCAAGCACCATGAAAAAGTTCACAAGTTCAAGAAATGTTTGCAAGATTTTATTGTTTCAAAATACAATGACATTTTGCTTTTTCAAGGAAATTCCAGACTCCCAACTATCTTATCAGCCTCTCTATGGCAAGCATCTCCCAACTGTTTAGGCCAGTCTGAGGCATCTCCCAACTGTTTAGGCCAGCCTCTCTATGGTAGACCTCTTCACACACTCGGATTACACACTGCTTGCTTGACTCTGTCGACTTATCTACCCATAGTAACTCCTCCTTTCACTGGGGGCCCTCTTCATCCTAGTCTTTGCGCTCTATACATCTTCGCGCCTCTATCATGTCCTGCCAAAAGAAACATACGTCATGAGCTTGACAAGTACCTTAAAGGAGCAGGAAAAACAATAGGGGCTAGGGAAATTAATATTCACCTTCTTTGCAGACTCTAAGTAATACACCCAACACCAAAGCATGTCCTCCTTGCAGCTATTTTCCTCCTTCTTCTCCCAGTCTATTTCTACGAGTATGCCATCCAACATCATTTTTAGATAGAACAAAAGCATTCCAAAGTTATTTGTGTATGCCATATATTCGGGGTATATTCATTGTAGGTGGATCGCTATATATAGTTTGGATCAATGTATAGAGTTTTGAGGCTAGATTTCATAATGGGCTCTTAGTTGTGTCTGTGTTGCACTTAAATAGGGAGAGAGTTCATTGAGCCCGACCTTCCCAATCTTTAGTCTCATGTTAGTTTGGTAATTGAAATCTTTGAGTTCATTAAGCCCAACCTTCTCATTCTTTAGTCTCATGTTAGTTGTCTAATTGAAATCTTTCATCTCACATTAGTTGTCTAATCAAAATCTTTTGTCTCACATTAGTTCACTAATCAAAATCTTTCAGTTTCACATTAGTGATCTAATCAAAATTTTTCATCTCGCATTACTTGTCAAATTATCAAATCTTTCATCTCATTATTATCACCATGCTGGCGTCACGGATCAAAGGACACTATAGACTACTCACATAGATTATAAAACATTGCCCAAGTAAACTCTAGGGAAGATTAACAATTCAATATATTACACAGATTACATAGATTACAATCTCAAAGACTCCTTTATTTCATATTACATCTCAAGAACTTCTTGTTGAGCTCCATGATTGTAGGCTCAGCCCTCCTTTCTCCTTTCGAGAATGGGGTTGGTTCCTTCCTATAGGTGCTCGGCTCCTCCCTTCATGCCGCTTCCTCTTTCCTTGATTTGAGCTTCCTGGTTGCACACTAGGCCCTTCTTGCCCCTTTCCTAAAGGGGGTTGGTTCCTCCCTTCATGCTCCTTTTCCTCGCAGTCAGGCTCAGTCTTTGCCTTCTTCAATTTGAGCTCCTTGTCTTTAAGATCTTTTGCCCAAATGGCAAATTGAGGTGCAGCATCTACTTTCTCATCGTAGATAGCTATAGCAAGCAAGCACATTTGATTTTTCCATGACCTGGGCAATGGCAAATGGCATTCTCTTCTACACCTAGATTTTGTATGCACAAACACTCCAAAACAAAAAACCTGCATAGGGTGGTAGCACGTAGGCCATCGGATACAGCAGCAGTCATCTATGATGGGGGTATGGCAGACCATGCATTTTGGACCTTGCTGCATAGCAGGATAGGCATCCAATTTAACTATTGTAGTTGTCAATACCACAGCCTTACTTTATACACTAAGAAGTTGCTTCTTAATTCCTTCCTCCCTCATCCTAAGGATGCAAATGTTCTCTTTCATCTCCTGAGCTTTTTTCACACTGTGCAACAACTTCATCTAAATCCCTCAGCATCTGTTGAAGCTACGTAAATTGCTAAAAAACATCTTCATGGGCTGTTTCCAAGGCTTCCACTCTAGTTTGAAAGTCTCTCAGTACGACGAACTACTTTTTATAATTATCAAAACCCACGGCAAGCTTGTGTATACATTTATCATGATCTTCTTGTAGGGTCTTGTAACTTACTCTTCGCAATTCCAATAGTGTTTCAAAAAAACATCCCTCACTGTGGCTGCTACAAATTGCTCCATTGTGGTGGCTAGCACTTGTTCCACCATGGTGGTTGGAGCTTGCTGCACCATGGTTGCTCTCTACATCCTTCTTGGCCTAGCAAGATGCCTCATTGTCTTCTCCACCTCGACTGCTCTCTACCCCATCCTTCTTGGCCTTGAACCTATCTCGTAGTTCCTACATCACCTTTCTAGTTTCTACATTCTCCCTTTTCAACTCCTCCATCATCTGATCTTTTTCAATGTTCAATGCATCTTGCATGTTGTAGAGCCATTTGTAAAGACCCTCCTTTTCAGCTCTCTGATCTTCAAGATCCTTTTGCATCTTTTCTAGCTCCTTGTCCACATGTCCCTGACATTTTTCACTTCTTCGAGTCTATCTTGGAGCTCCTTCATGCACTTCTCTGCTTCTTCTCTTCTATGCCTTTCCATGTCGACCAATTTTGTAGTGGCCTCAGCTTGCTCTTATGCTTGAAAGGACCTTGCTTGTGCCTCCTCTACCTTGGCTTCTTCACCTTCCTTGAGAAATTTTTGAAGTTGCACTGTCTTTGTTGCATCGGTGGCTTTCTCTTGTAGAAAAGTCACTTTATGAGACATCTGCTTATCGTATTGCTCAAAAATGCCTTTGAGGGTAGATGCCATCAGGTGCATTACAACTCCACTGGACTGAGATGACAATTGGGATTTTCCATCCACACAATTCTTCAAGTTGGTTAACACGCTCTTGGAGATCGCCCTTGAGAAATATACATCATGTCCTTTCACTTGCTCTAATGCTTCTTGAACCTGCCAAAACTTGTAGGTTCCTCTCATATCAGGAAAGAAGTGAATGGTCTTATTCAGCACATCTTGGAGGTCTGTTGGCAAGCTCGAAATCTTGACTCCGGCATCTTTACTAATTTGAGTGTTGGGGTATACATCTAGAATATCCTGCCTCTTCCACTGCTTCTCAAAAAAGTGTGCAAGTGCAAACTGCCTTTAGAAATTCCTAGATCAATCATGCTTTCATTGATGGTAATCTTCTGACCTTGGCAGACTAGTTGCCCCTCCTTCACATCCACCTCCTGTATCAACCTGGTGAAGTTTTGTAGAGCATCCAAATTGGGCTTTTTAAGAGCGAGAGAGGAGATCCCATTTGTCACGATTTCAATATCAGGGGAGGAGGGGCTCTAGCACTATGCTGGACAGGGGGAGGAAAGACTGTGTGAGGAGCTCTTAGACTGTTCAGGGTCCATTACGACACGAGATAGAAGTTGCAAGAAGAGTGCAAGGGAGATAGAAATGGTTGAGAGGGATAGAAGATGAAACAGTGAAGGAAATGGAATAGTGGAGGCTTGAGTTTGTAGTCTGATTGCAAGGGAGAAAGAAATGGTCGAGAGGGATAGAAGATGAAGCAGTTAAGGAAATGGAATAGTGGAGGCTTGAGATTGCAAGGTAGAATGAAACGATCGAGAGGGATAGAAGACGAAATAGTCAAGGGAATGAAATAGTGGATTGTAGCCCGACTACACCATCAAGGTGAGAGCCACCATGGTGGTTGTATCCTAAATACACTATCAAGGTGAGGGCCACTATGGTGGTTGGCCTGAATTTTGATTAATTCAACGTGGCAGTACTGACTTGCATGGTAATGAATGATTAGAGGTGGTGGCATCTAAGACTCCCAGCCATGTCTATGGTGGCAACTAAGACCCATTGGGTTGGTAATTAATCACAAGCCACCGCAGTGGCCTGTAATTACTCAGCTTCCAGTTACCATCACTGGGCTTGCATGCATGATTACTACGAGTGCAGTAAATTACCAGTCACCAAGCTTGGATGCTCAGGGGAGTACTAGAGTGTGGTAATGAGGGATTAGAGGTGATTAGGCTTCATGATTTACTTTTGTGGGAATTATTGCCCGATGGTGGTGGCTGTCATTAACCATGTCTGCCGTGGCTACAATTCCATTGTGCCACCGCTCACCCACCACCAGTCTTAAGCATGCATGATCACTACAAGTGCAGTAAAAATTACCAGTCACCAGGATCACATGCTCAATAGAGTACTAGAGTGCATGGTAACGAGTGGTTATAGCCATGTTTATCATGGTTGGCTATGATTCCACTGAGCTGGAAATTAAAATTACTAACCAGCGCTCACCCACCATCGGGCTTAAGCATGCATGTTCACCACAAGTGCAATAAAAATTATCAGTCATTGGACTCGCATGCTCAGTAGAAAAATAGAGTGCATGGTAATGAGTGATTAGAGCTTCATGATTTACCTTTGTGGGAATTACTGGCCAGTCACCGTGGTGGTGGCTCTCATCAGCCACATCTATCATGGCTAAGATTCCACCGGGTTGGCAGTTAATTACCAGCCACTGGAGTGGCACCACATGGCATCTTCTTCATGATTACCAGCCCATTTGGGATGGAACCTAAGATTCCACCACGATGGCTTGCAATTAATATGGATGGAACCTCGGGCTCCAGCCACCACGGTGGCTTGAACTTTATAATTTGTGGCATTTAGCATTTTACTATCACACACAGAGCTACTTTGCTCCAGGCCCCTCTTCTAGCTCTTTTCTGCCCCTCCTCTACTTTGCTCCACACTCCGTCCTTCAACTCTCATCACTCATATTTTGAAACATGTAGCAAAAATTTTGAAACATGTAGCAAAAACACAACTTAAAACCAAATTTTCAAAAAAGGATGGAAAAGGCAAGAAGATCTTGTTATATTCCATGAAGCTTACATCAAAATAAACATATAGAGAAATGAAGATAATGTACAATCTAAGAGATGGGTCCAATCAAAGGTGCCATTTATATTATATAGGCCTAGAGACAAATGAAGATAATGGATTATCTAAGTGATGGGTCCAATGAGAGGCACCATGCTAGTTCTATGTCTTATTCCATTACTATAGCCCTCTTTATATGGATAGCATTGAGAGATTATAGTCCTTTAAAAGGCCAAGAACCACCTTCTCCATGGCCTCTTGTAGAGCCCCATAGCACCTATACTAAACCCTTTATCCGTCTTGTATTTCTGTGTGATTTACCCACACATTGGAATGAAGCATGAGATATGCATCTCTAGGGAGAGATTTGATATCTGGTCACTTCTTCATCTTCACCCTAAGAGTTGGATGGAGGTGATTAACATGGCTCCTAGCTCTATGGTCTACTCTTATGTTCTCTTATGCATCCTTATCTTTGCCAATAGATTTGGTGCAAGCTATGCTATTGCCCTTGCATATTTTAGTACATTCAATGTCTTCTTAAATTGAGGCCTTTTCTTAGGTGGATATTGTTGGTATAGTGGTGGATCTTACTCTTGGTACCATGGATGATTTTTTCTTGTTAGTTTTGTTAAGAAGTGAAATTTTATATTGGTATCGAAAGTTTGTATGCCCTAAAAAAAATAAAGGTTTGAAACATTCACTTGGTTTGGAAACTTTTATGTGAAAAATTTTAAAGTTTCACCAAGATTCACAACTTTTTCTTCAAAATTCAAAAGAAAATATATAAAAATGTAATATTTTCTATCAACATTGTGAAACTAAAAAGTTAGATCAATAAACTTTCGCTAAGAGTTTATATTAATATATAAGAATAGATTCGATTAAAACATCCTTGCTTGGTACCTAATTACGTCTATCCCTAAACTAAGAGCATCACCACTAGTAGTTATGATTCCATTAATTGGTACCTCATTACCTCTATCCCTATTCTAACAACAGCACTAATAGTAGTTGTGATGTCACCAAATTGTGAAGCTAACATAACTGGCACCACCATAAGTACATGATTACTCTCTATCCCAAAACTAATAGCAGCAGCAGTTGGAACTTACTCTTGGTACTTGATTACCTCTATCCATAAACTAACAGCAGCACCAATAGTAGTTGTGATGTCACCAATTGTGAATCCACCACAAGTGGCACCACCAATAGAAGTTGTGATTTCACAACTAGTAGTAGTAGTTACAAAGGGACCACCAAGCAATGGTAGTAAAGCCTACTATGATCCTTTTGCTTAACATGGAGGATGGCCTATGGATTCATGTGTCACCCAACCTTGTTAAAGTAGTCTCCATAGATGGGTTGGGGGAAAATAAATTCCTTTCTCATTTGGATTTCACTCATCAAGGTTTTGCTCATCAGGATTAGGACTAGGTCTGCCTTGCTTATCACAATTTTTCACATTAGGAGGAGGGATACACAAGGATGGATTTGTTTGAAAGCCCACCACCATTAAGTCCAAGATCTGAATATTGTTGGATAGATGATTGATTATTTTCTTCTGTTTTGGTTCCAACATGCATATCATATTTGTACATTATAAGGATTGTTGGTTCAAAATTACAAAACAATATTTTGCTTGTTGGTACCTTTTGGAGAGATGAAGCAGCCCTAGAAATCATATATGCACTATTTTCTTAAAGTAGTATTATTATATCCATTTGCAAATATTAAATGTTGTTTGTTAAAAGATTGAATGAAAATTTTATAAGGAAGCTCCATTGTTCCAGTTGAAATTTTATTAGGCACATTATCTCTAATACATTTGACACCTTTGTAAATCCATTTGACTGGTAGTAACATGTTAGGAAAATGGGACCTCAAAAAAGCATTGTTATGGGAGGTTCTTTTGTTTGTTTTTTTTGAAAAAGAAAAGATTTCATTAGGGGGCTGGTTACGCCCAAACAAGACCGATACAAAAATTGGTCAAAGCAAGGAGCAAGCTCTACCCTCGGCCTACATTACACATGCTTTAGGGGTTAAGCCACTGGGCTGGCCTTGATAAGGAGCAAGTTCTTATTGGTCACAAGGTCACTCACCTCCCAGTAGCCATTCTAGGTCTCTCAAGTTGGACTTGACCCAGACTATGACAATGGAGTTTGTATAACCTACACCTATTGATAGATTGATAGCCATGTTGTTGTGGGTTTCACAAACTGCCAACATGACTATCACCCTCAAGAATGGCCAACAGGCCATTAGATACAAAGGGAGCTATGATAGTTTTTCAATGAGTGCACCTCTCCAGTTAGTTTCCTACATGGAATCTGGACATGAGTCCTACGTGATTAACCATCATAGCTTCCAGCTTTAGCCATGCTCTACGAGCTACTCTACAAGACCACATAAGATGTTGCAGGTCCTCAATCCCATGCTTGCAAAGGGGGAAAATGGGGGAAACCTTGATGTGTTTGGCTAGTTTAGCTGTTGTGATCGGTAGCCATTGTTGTAGGACCTTCCAAAGTAGGAAGCTAACCTTCCATGGTACGTAGGGATTCCTCCAGATTTCCTCGAACCTCAGGATCCACCACTTAGGGCTTTTGCACATAGTCCATTTTTTATTTAGGTCAGGGATTAGAGTTAAATCATGGACCAACTATTTGTGGGTTAGCCTTGTTGATATTTTTATTGAAGCGGGTGTTGTCAACCCTCCAGACATTCGCCCTCCATGAGATTTGACAAGGTGCAGTTCAAAGTCCACCAATCAGGAAATCATTCCTTGTGAAAAGGTCCATCCTCCTTGGTTTAAATTGTATCAGATCTACAACACCTTTTGGGGTGCCAATACACTATCCACTCATCCCACAAATCATTCTAGAATCTAAGGCCCTTCTTCAATATACTTTGGGCTCTTGGGAGGTCATGGAGGGCTTTTAACTCCTTTTTGAAGCTGACACTCCACCAGATGGATTCTACCATGTTAGGATCACTCCACAGCCCCATCCTCCCTTTCTAGATCAAGATCCTAACACACTCCTTCCATGCCAAAGAGAGACCCGTGATCATGTTGGAGCCAACAATTTGAAGGGAAAACCTAGAGCAGCAGAGCTTATCATACCATGAGAGGTTTGTGGCCAAGTGCCCGCTCCTCTACTTCTACCACTTGTGATGAACCATCTTGCAATTTTTGCCCAAGGTGAGTTGCCTTTGCTAATTAGGGCCACATTTTTTAGCCTAATGTCTAGGACACCGAGCCCTCCTTGCACTTTCAAAGCCTTTAGGGTCTCTTCCTTCTAGGGCCTTCATCCACCCATAGAAACGAGCATAATAGCTTCTCAACCTCTGCTCACATACCTTTGGGGAAGTTCCATATCAAGGAGACATAAGTGATGGAAGCAGTGAGTATGTCACTCGGATTCTAGCATTCCATCCCAAGGCAAGACCATGCCATGCTCTTAGCTTGGTTTTTATCCTATCTAGAAACCAATTGAACCATTGATGGGAGATCAGTTGTAATCCAAGGATCCCCCGAGATACCTTATGACTTTGCCTCTTTGTAATGTCTAGACCTACAAGTCGGTTAGCCATTGTAGGGGGGATCCAGATCATGCCTCAGAGAAAAGGCCTTGGGATAGTTGCACTTTGACCCTGACACATTACAGAAAGTTTGCAGGATTGCCAATAGATTAGTAATACTCTGCTTGTCCTCAAGCAAGATGGAGACTGTATTGTGAGCAAACATATTGGTGGAGAAGGAGTTGCAATGCCTGATGGGAGAGTGATTCCCCTCACTAGACCACTCTCCATGGCCACCTTGATACAAAAAAGTAGAGGGATAGAACCAATTGTGAAAATCAAAGGAACAAGGGGCAACCTTGATGAATAGAGTGCTTAAGCTCAATCAACCCATTGCACCCCATCATTCAAGCACAAAACTGCAGATACATTCCAAATAGAATCGGGACTATACAAGAGAAACTTTGCCAAACCCTAACCTAGAGAGTACCACTAGCAGATAGTCCCATCTGATATGATTGTAGGCTTTGTCAAGGTTGAAGCTTAGCAAGACCACACTCTCATCGAGCATGTGTAGTCTAGAGAAGACATGATATTAAGTATGTTTTAAAAGATTTATCGATCCTTTATGAATCTGCACTGCTCACAGTCAATGACTTCCATTACAAACATTTGAGATTCGAATCACAAGAGCCTTGGTGATAACCTTATAGGAGGTATTTAGCACCACAAAAAATCAATCGCTAATCACCAATGCAAAGGTGGTCTTGTTGTTTAGGGGACAACTTCAGGAGGCCAACATTCACATGTGGGGACAGGGAACCATTTTGGATGGCTAAGTTTGCCATGTTCGTTAAGTCCTACCCCATGATATGCTAGAATTCCCTAAAGAACTTTGCCATTAGGACATTTGGGCTTCGAGCTCTATCATTCTCCATGGCCTCTAGGGCCACCTTCAACTCATCCTTGGAGAATGGTCCACCTAGCATTTTCCGTTGATAGTCAGAAACTTGGGGTTCAAGACCCATCAAGGCGAATGCCCATGCCGGTAGTGAACTCATCATCTTATACAGCTACCTCACTAACTATGGAACTAAGCTCCATGTGAAAAATGTTTAGCCTATGCCAAAATTTGAAGACCAAATTGCCTTGTGCATCTTGAACACGGTCAATCAAGTCCCGATCATATTTTGTTTCACTGCTTGGAAAAATAACTTGGATGGATAGTTGCCCATAGGCAACCACAATTTTTGACTTTTGATCCTGGCTATCTCTACCTCCTCCAGCTAGTACCCCTACAAGGCCATCTCTGTAAGAAAATAGTACGCAGTGGAAGATAACAACAAAACGCAAGTGCACAATGGAAAGCTGGAGAGAATACAAAAAATTCTGATATACCAAACTGCTGATACAACTGATGGTTGGCTGTCCACCCGTGCGCTCTACAGACAGAGCTTCGATGGTGATCTAGACAGATGCTGGACGGAGGACTATGAGCGTGAAGAACTGGTGATCTGATGATAGGGGGTGGCCACTTATATAGTGTAAGTGGTTGACGGTCGGCCCTGTAATAGGCAGTCGGCCTAATAGACAGTCGGCCTGGAAGACCACCGACCCTTCAGAAAACATGCCGGCGGGCAGATGAAGGATCGCGCATAGGTCATACCGTTGGGCCTGGGGCTACCGGCAACCCCCGGACCCTGCCGCTAGGGGCTTTGCCCCCAGACCCCCATCGGGGGCCTGCGCCCCCCGGACCCCCTACTATCGGGGGGGCTATCGCCCCCCTGAACCCCCCCTTTGTGCAGACGGGTATCTACTCTTGGCTCCTAATCCGTCTCATAACCATCTGGTCTACTCTAAGACCCCTTCCAGTGTCTAAACTGGGAATCCCTCCCAATATCTGATACCCATCATGGCTTCTCCTCATATGGGGGCCTTACAACATTGGGTACACAGAATATTGGTGGGTTACATGAGAGGTGGACATTTGAGCTAACTCTAACAATCTCATCCTCCACCAATAAATTCATCACTATCGAATCCTGGGGAGACTGGCCCTTAAAGATTTTTTGAAGGAGGATAGCCATGTGATCACATCCTTCTTGAATGTGCATAGTTCTCTATCAACTTCCTTAGCTCTATACCTAGGGGATTCACTCTTCATGAAAGGGGGACGTCACCTGCGTGCATGAACTTCAAGAAAACCCCCTATTTAAGATCCATGTAGGATGATAAAACACCCCTATTTAAGCTTATAAGATACCACCAAAATTCTATTATGTCCCCCCTTTCCTTAAATCTACATTCTTTCTCAAGCATTTAGATCGCACAATAAGAAAATTTAGATTACTTTCCCTATGACTATTTAAAACCATACACAAAACCAAACTTGTTTGGACTAGTTATCCAAGGTAGCCTATACTATGTCCCCCCCTCTTAAATATGGCATGGCCCCCCTAACTTAAATTCAATATTGGGAAAAAATAAAAGGCCCCCCACCCCTAATGTATAAGCTTATGCCTCATTAAAAGAAACCCCCCTATTGTACACTCACGTGATATCATAAGTTTCCTCTTGTGAATCCCCCGGGGCTCTATATCGGAGTCTATACTCGTCTAATGGTGGCGTCCCATTTTTTATATGCATTTAGGTTACCTCTGCTGACTCCATCATCCATAGCTGCCTTACTTTCTGACAAAAATCTCTTCAAGGAAAGAAAACCCTTATTGAATTTGAAGGGGATGCCATTTGACCTCCCCACCTTAGCAAGCACAAAAAAACTCCAAATTATTGGATGATGCTTTGATAGGTAGGTGCATAGAAGAATGTTGTCTCTGTGCCAACATGGACTTAGGTAGCACAGAATGTGTGTGTAGACTAGCGGTGGCAAAGCTTTGCTTGTACTCCCCTCATGGTTATTACAAGAGTTTTGTTGCCATTTCTACAAAGGCCATCACTATAATCTACAAGGCATGACATAACTGACATCCCACCCTTGCAACTGATGATCCCATCGCAGCAACAAAAATAAGTGTCTGAGGATGACAAGCACTATCTCACATCCAACTTCCCATATCTAACCACTCTCTAGTATGCCAACCTCATAACCTCACTTACCCTTGATGCTACCACCCTCATAACCTTCCTGAGCTCCAACACGAGCCCCTCCCACCTAACTTCTTACCTTCCCTTGCTTATCCTACCCTCAAGGATTACTAAGCTACTCAAACTATTTGCCAGTTCTTCCCTCCCTCCCCTCTGATTCCCCTCCCACAACTTTAAACACTCTTCCATATTTCTCCCCCATGTCCCCAGATTCTCTCCCAACCCCACCACCATCATTTTACTTGTGCTGCCACCATCAGCAGAAAAGGACCCAGTATTTGATTTTGAATATCAGGATTGAGATAATCCAATTTGTACTCCCATGCCAAATTCCAATGATGGGTGTGATTTTGATGATACCACTCGAGGTGGATGGACCCTGGAAAACCTCCATAGCAACCTTAGTCATCAGCATCAATTTAGTGAAGCTTGGGTTAGTAAATTGGATCCCCAACCTGATTGGCGCCGCCTCAAGCTCTTTAATTTAATCTTCTTGAAAGAGTACCTGCATGCACCTCCATGTATCAGAAGCCGTCCCAAGTTCTATGCAGTTCCACGACGTCACAGATAGGAGGCCAAAATACACAGATCGCACCATTAATTGGCAAATGATAAGGCCATACTTAGGTGTAGAATGTAATATCCAAGGCACACTGATCCGAGCACTTCAACAACATGAGAAAATAATGTACGGCTTATTGACTGCATCCTTCGCCAAAGCGCTATCTTCTACAAAACATTGGAATACATTTTGGATGTCTCGAGCCACAGTTGCACAATGTGCAGAGAGAAAATTTGAGCATAAATGACTACCACATGAAAGTGAAGAAAATTGCAGATGCACTTGCTTCCATTGGGTCGCCAGTAGTTGATGATGATTTGGTTTCTGTGACCTTGAATGGTCTAGGAAAGGATTATGCACAGTTCCGGACATCCATTGCCGTCCGTGAAAACTTTCCTGATTTTGAGGAGTTGATTGCTCTTCTAATTTCTGAAGAGCAGAGAAATGGGGGTGCATCTTCTTCAGCAGGAACTTCAAAAGAAACTGTCTTCTACTCAAATGCTGGCAGAGGTAGAGGCAGAGGTAGAGGAGGCCGATCTGCAGGCCATGGTAGAAATCAGAATATGCAGCAAACGCAAGAAAACCAGTCCTATGCAGGAGGACGTGGTAACTCTAGAGGCAGGGGGAGCCAAAGAGGCCGTGGTGGATGGCAAAGAGGCCAAAATGCAAACAGCAATATTGAATGCTACTATTGTGGCAAAATGGTTCATATGGCTAAGGACTGCTATAAAAAGCAGAATGACATTATGAATGGAAAATTGCAGCAAGGCAATTATGCATCCTCTAGTAGACAGGGTGATGACAGAAATGAGCATTTGTTTATGGTGCAGCATATGACAAATTCTGTAACAAGTGCAGAAGAAAGCAATGATGTGTGGTATGTTGACTCGGGTGCGTCAAACCACATGACAGGTCACTGTGAATGGATGCAAGATGCAAGAAAAATGGAAAAACCAGGATTTGTGGAGACTGGTGATGATACTGCACATCCTATTGTGCAGATTGGCAAAATTCCTTTGTCTATGCAGGATGGGAAAAAGAAATACTTGTCTGATGTATTTCATGTCCCGAACATCACCAAGAACCTGGTTTCTGTTGGTTAGATGGTTGAGCAGGGCTTGCAGGTCAGATTTAATCCTCATGGATGCTTTGTTGAGGATATGAAAAATAATGGTCGCTTGATAGCAAAAGGAAAGAAGAAGGGCAGGATGTTTACGTTGGATGCAGACATGCCTGAATTGAGTGTAGCAATGTTTGCACATGGGACCGGTGTAGTTGCAGATATTGATATCTGGCACAAACGCATTGGTCATGTTAATATACAGTGACTTAAATCAATGCAAGCCCAAAATATTGTTGCAGGATTGGCAAAACTCAAGGTTGCAGAAATGCACAAGATTTGTGAAGCCTGTCAATTTGGGAAATAGGCAAGGAAACCTTTTCCTAGGCATGTTCAAGAGAGTAAAAAGCCATTGGAATTAATCCACTCTGATGTGTGGACTACAAAAGCTGCATCTATTGGAGGCTGTCACTATTTTGTCACATTTATTGATGACTTCAGTAGAAAACTGTGGGTGTATTTTATGAAAAAGAAAAGTGAAGTGTTTGGGCACCTCAAAGCTTTCAAAGCTATGGTTGAAAAAGAAACAGGCCTGCAAATAAAATGCCTAAGGTCAGATGGAGGGGGAGAGTACCTCTCAAATGAGTTTGCAAGGTTCTTGCAGGAGCATGGTATAAAGCAGCAATATTCATGCAGTCATACCCCACAGCAAAATGGAATTGCAGAAAGAAAAAACAGGCATATTGGAGAGGTATCTCAGGCTATGCTAAATGAAAAAGATCTACCAGATTATTATTGGGCTGAAGCAGTTGCTACAGCAGTCTATATAATGAACAGGACTCCCACTGCAGCAATACATGGCATGACGCCAGAGGAGATGTATACTGGGGTAGGAAACCAGATATTTCTCATTTGAAGATTTTTGGTTGCATTGCTTACGTGTTGGAATACTGAAAAGAAAGAGTAGAGTGGACACAAACTCAGAATACTTGCTTATAGAATGAAGAAGAAAGAGGTCCTTAAGTAGGCACCTCGTACAAGGTTACTGACATCACTGATGACCTCAAAGCTCCTCAATCATCTCCTCAATCTGCTCCTAGATTCACTCAATCATCCTATGTGGCTTTTCCACCACCTAACTGTGCTTGTGGGCACCTAACTGTGCCTCTAGCACTCACACATAGAAACATAAGGTGTGCCTGAGGCATACACCTTGAGATATCCCAACAAACCCCCCCTCAAGGAGATGCCTCAGGCTATGTCAAGGATACATCTAGTCTCATAGTTTCTCATGCCATCTCATGGTGGTCAAGGATAAATCTATGGCTAGGTTCTCATGCTAGCAAGGGTTTCCTTGGGTGTAAGGTAAACAGAAAGGGATACAAACAGACCTTCCAATGGTTATCTCTCCTACATGTACATGCACACAATGTCTGTAGGAGGTACCATGGAACAAACATACACATGGCCTACATCATAAGGTGACCAGAGGTGTTCACAAAACACAACACACAATAATTTATTTTCATTTATTTTGGAGGACTATCCAGGCTGAGTACCTTGACATAAAAAGAGTGATCTGGAGCATACATAGAGATAATTTAAAATGCATAATCTTCAAAGGATGCCTCATCTTGTGGAGGCTCATTAACTGTAAGTAGATTTGCATTTTCTGTCTTTGCTTTGGCTCTGCAGAACTTCTCACTATGGTTGTTTTTGCCACAGTGCTTACATGGATTAACTTTGAAGCAGTCCTTTGAAAGGTGATTTGTCTTTCCACAGTGATTGCAAGGAGAGTACTTGCCCTTCTGGAATTTCATAACATAAGCAGTGTCATTGCCTTTCCTTAACTCCATGTGTCTTTCTTCTTCTTGGAGAGCTGAGATAATGCCTTCAAGGTTTGGATTGGGAAGATTCTTCAAAGTGCTTACAATGTGATCAAAGCTTTCAGGCATACTCTTAAGTAGTACTGCCATAGCATCATCAGGGGCGATAGGAGAGTTGATAGAAGCTAACTGAGTCATAAGACTCCGCATATAGTTGACATGGGCAGCTAAAGTAGTATCACTTGCCATCTTTAATTCAAAGAAAGAGATTTTAAGTGATAGTTTAGAAATATGAGAGCTTGCACCAAAAATCAAATCTAGCTTCTGCCATGCTTCCGATGGAGACTCCAAGTCAGATATATGATGTATGTAATCATCACCCAAAGCTAAAGCAATTATACCATATGCTTTTTCTTCTCTTGCTGGATCCCTTGCCGATCATGTCAGAGCTGAAGATTCCCCAGCATTTGAGGCCGTAGAAGAAGCGGTAGGAGTAGATTTGACAAGTCCCCATAAGTTCTCCCGCATTAATGCAAATTTTACCTTCATTTGCCATGTATGGAACCCCTTTCCATTGAACTTCTCAAGATTATATATGGTAGCCATGAGAGGGTCTAACCCAGATATTGGGCAGTGTCTATCTCTCTTACAAGGCAAAAATAACTGAAAGACTTCCAAAATATGAGCACTTAATGTAGCAAATGCTACACAGAATGCACAGCAGCAATCACAGAATATCAGTGGACCTGGAGTGTCCTCTACCAGTGGTTCACATACTTCGCCATGGACAGGTAGATTGAGATCAGGAGAATCCCCTCAAAGCAATGCAGATAGTGGTACGCAGGTATCACGAAAAGGAAAAGAGAAGGTAGATCAGCCCATGTTTGATGTGAATGCAGGTCAGTCTTGTGTGGATGGTGAATCCAGTGGCTCAGAACAGAGCATTGATGATGAGTTGGGTATTCCTTTTGTTGTTACACCTGGAGTAAGGAAGACCAGGGATGTTTTGAGAGCACCTGGAAGTGAGCCTATTTTGCGCAGGTCTACCAGGGTTAGGTATCCTGTGGATAGGCTGAAATATGATGGATTTACAGCCATTCACTATGCCTATATGGTCAAAGTGATATAGGAACCAGAACCCACTTCTTTTGAGCAAGCCATGGGAAATGAAAAATGGGAGAAAGCCATGGATGAAGAAATCGATGCCTTGGATGCTAATGCTACATGGGAATTGGTGCCTTTGCCTAAAGGCAAGAATGCAATTGGCTGTAAGTGGGTTTATAAGATCAAGCACAATGCAGATGGTTCTGTGAATAGATACAAGGCAAGATTAGTTGTCAAGGGGTATGCACAGACATATGGCATTGATTATGAAGAAACTTTCAGCCCGGTTGCAAGGATGGCAACCGTAAGAGCAGCCATTGCTATGGCTGCATCAAAGGGATGGTCTTTACATCAGATGGATGTAAAGAATGCCTTCTTGCATGGTGATTTGCAAGAAGAGGTTTTTATGGAGCAACCAGCAGGTTATGTTCATGCTACTCATCCTGAGCTTGTTTGTAGGTTGAAGAAAGCCTTGTATGGCTTGAAGCAAGCACCTAGAGCATGGTCTGATGAGATAGGACAGTATCTTGTCACTATTGGCTTTCAGATTTCCAAGGCAGATTTCTCACTCTATGTGAGAAAAACAGAAAAAGGGATTATGCTGCTGGTCATTTATGTTGATGATTTGATCATCACAGGTGATAGAGATGAAGATATCCTTCATGTGAAAATGCTATTGAGGCAGAAGTTTGAGATGAAGGATTTGGGAGAGCTGCGTTATTTCTTGGGCATTGAGGTGATTAGATCACCAAGTGGGATACAGCTCTTGCAGAGGCAGTATGGATTGGACATGCTGTGTCCAAATATGGGATGACAGGCTGTAAGCCTATTTCAGTTCCTTTGGAGCAGAATGTGAAGCTGAGCACAGATGCAGGTGAGCTTCTGGAAGACCCTACTATGTACAGACGCATAGTAGGAAGTTTGATTTACATGACTATTACCAGGCCATATTTGAGCTATGCTGTTGGGTAAGTCAGTATATGCAGGCTCCAAGGAAACCACATTTGGATGCGGTTAGACGCATACTCAGGTATGTGAAGTCCACATTGCAGTATGGACTATTTTATGAGGCTGGGGTTCGGATACAGTTGCATGGATACACTGATGCTGATTGGGCTGGTAGTATTTCTGATAGACGATCTACCAGTGGATATGTGTTCTCTTTTGGGAGTGCTGCAGTCACTTGGAGCAGCAAGAAACAGCCTACAGTTGCCTTGTCAAGCACAGAGGCTGAGTACAGGGGTGCAGCAATGGCTGCATGTGAGGTAGCTTGGTTGCATAAGCTACTCTATGATATGCATCAGTCTATAGATGGGGCGGTTGTCATTTATTGTGACAACATGAGTAGTATACATTTGGCGAAGAACCCAATCTTTCATGCCAGAACAAAGCACATTGAGGTGCATTATCACTATGTGCAGGAGAAGGTTTTACTAGGTCTTATTGATCTAGTTTATGTCAGCACAGAGGACCAGGTAGCTGACATATTCACGAAAGCATTGGGCGCAAAGAAGCTGCACAAGTTCAGAGACCTGCTTGGTGTGCAGGATTTGGGATTGAGCTCGAGGGGGAGTGTTGAGATATCGAGCTCCACTCGAGATATGCCAGGGTGACCGTTGTGTACTTATGTCACCGACTTGTTAGCTGGAGATGCGGTTGGTACACCGCCCACGAATAATAGCTGGATGACAGCTATCCTTATCTACACTAGTTCGTGGCTCAGTTAGTATGCCACCTTAGTTAGTTGAGTTTGGTTTTGAGACCCACATATAGGGTTCTTCTATTTCTTTGTATTGAGAGTTCTTTTGGCTTTCACAACTAAGAAGAGGAAAATTGTTTTCAGCCTCCACCTTTGTCTGTATTCCCCCATTGTGCATGTGAGAAAGCTGCAAGTGAGACTCCTTCCCTCTCTCCCACAATCTTCACAGGGTGGGGTGGGTGGGGGGTGGGGGGAGGGGGGGGTGGAGGTGGAGGTGAGGTGGGGTGAGGGGGGGTGGAGTGGAGGTGGGGTGGGGGGGGGGTGGGGGTGGACGAGGGGGGGGGTGGAGGGAAGGGGGGGGGGAGGTGGAGAGGGTGGGGGTAGGGGTAGGGGGCAGAGAGGGGGGTGGAGGGGGGGTGGTGGTGGTGGAAATTTGATGCATTAGGGGAGAATTGGGGTCTCAAAAGGGCCTTCAATCAGTGTTTCCTAATTTCAAGCGATTAGAGAGTGATTTGAGGTGTACCAATGAGAGTGCTAGAAGGTGTGGGACAATGGTATGTTGAGGTGGAGGGTGGGCAGGCCTATAGAGAGCCCCTATTGGTTGCTCCCCTTACACTAGGGACCACCCAAACCATCCCCCCCCTCTTAACCCATGTTTGACCCTCCTACCAAGTGAACCTCCCCCACATGAGCCCAAAACTGCACTCAATGGGATGGTAGGGCCCTTTTGGCAAATTTTTCTTCTCCCCTCCCTCTTCCCCCTCTTTCTCTGCTCCCTCCTGCTCTCGTCGGCTTTGCTATAGCTCCTCTCTCTCTCTCTCTCTCTCTTTCTCCCCTCTCCCTCTTCTGTGCCTCTGTTGGAGCTGCTCTGTCCCTCTCCTGTGCCTCTATTTTGTTGTTGATCTGCTGTCCCTCTCCTTCTCCGTATTTTGTGCCTCTATTGGAGCTGCTCTATCCCTCTCCTTCTCCCTCTCTTGTGCCTTTGTTGCTGCTACTCTGTCCCTCTCCTTCTCCCTCTTTTGTGCTTGTATTGGAGCTGCATTGCCTTGTGTAGGAGTCCCATTCTTGCTATTGCAACCTCTGCAAGCATATTGAGGAGCAAGGCTACAAGACCATGCAATGTTGTGACCTCTTCTTCCATAACACTAGAAATGCATTGGATGAGTGGATCCCTTGCACCTACATCTTAAATGACTGGATAATGATGATGAAAGGATCCACCAAAGGTTCACATAAGCTTCCCAAAAGCAAGAGAGGTGACATCTTGCAAGAGTGGAAGGGGTGCATCTTAAAGTTCAAGTTTGGGAAGAAAGGATGGCTCGCAAAGGTGTGCAACATGTTTACAAGGGAAAAGATATGTGGCTTCCTCCATCATTCAATCAATCCAGGATACCATCACACTGTGAGACTTTCTATCTATGTACTAGGACAAGATTGCAAAGGATGTGGGCATGGCCATGAAGTTGACATTTGGATCCAAATGGGCAAGGTTATCTTGGTTTATGCCTCTGCACATTATTTCAAAATATACATATGCATAGAACAAAAACCATGGTCTTGTAAGTGTGTAGATGAAAATGCTCTTGAAGATTTACTTGGGATGAATTGGGGAACCAGGTCAGGTGACCAAAAGGGTGATGTGTTTCAATATCACGCATGTAAAGACAATGTGGTTATTAGATACCATTTGTCATGCCAAATGTTGTATTTAGCTTTTGAATACATGCATTGGAAGAAAACAAATGGCCGGTGGCTTCCCCTAGACTCTAATGAATGCATAGTGCCAATTTCATTCCTCCTGCAACTTTGAAGATTGCTAACAATGTGTTTGACTAGTGCAACATTTAATTTTTTGTCTATCAAATCCTAGTTATTGCTTCAAAAGATGATGGACAATTAAATTAAAATGGTAGTTCTTTTAATGTTTTCTCCTTTCAGTTCATGGTAAATGTTTTTCAAAAAATTTGGGGATTTTATGATTAATTTTAATTTTGAGGGTTTTGATATATATTAAGGGGTAAGAGCCCTTTTTACATCACATTCTCACTTTCACATTTAGAGAGCCATAGAAACTACCATCCTCAGAAGTTACTCCCTCCATCAACTGCTATTTGCCATGGATTCAGCTAGAACTATGTTCCATGACTTCATCTCACAAACTACATTTGCAAATCATGAGGAAGAGCTATTTTTAGGGTTTGATAGGACTTTAGATGTCCTAGGCACATATATGCAAGCCAAGGATGACTTCTTGAATCTCATCCTTTACATGCAAGATAATTTCTCAAATTTTGCCTATACACTTGACCACTCTTCAAAGAGATGGGTTCCCATAGATTACATAAAGTATCTGTTCGTAGAGGAACCCAAGTTTGTAAAGCACTTGGCCCACTTTTGTGACAACCTTACAGACGAAGGGTTTAGGACAGTCAAAGTTCAAGACATCCTAGATGTGGGGATCACAGGAAATACAGGCACCAAATTCCTTTCATGGGAGATGACATTCATATTCCTTCTCCAAGAAGGAAATTTAGAGGAAGAAGCCTCATCGTCTAGCACCCCCTCTAGTAGAACTGCTGATGTGGTCCTAGACCTGGACATCTACATGGAAGAGAGTCTTGATGATCCAACAGAGGAGATGGAAGTAGCTCAAGCACTGAGCCTACTCCAAGAGCCCCCAGTAGATCAAGAAGACTACTGACCTAGACTCAGAATTATGGTCCTTGTCCCCCCTCATCATCGATAGAGAAGAGTACATATTCCTCCATGACATAGAGATTCTTTTTGGACTACGAGAGGATGAGGCACTCGGAGTTCTATCAGGGTTCGATGTTGACACGTGTCAAAGATCCAGAGGTTTTAGGTACCGAAGACCAGACAATGGAAGACTTTCTCTTAACGACACTAGTTTTAATGAGGGATGCAGACATGTCCTTATACGATGCACAACCCTCTCATGCAAAAGCTTCCACCTCCAACATAGGTCAAGAGAAAGCATCCACCTCCCAAATGGAACTTCACATAGCACTTGGTTCCATCAACATTGCAAATGAGGAAGGGATAGAAGTTGACGATGTTGTAGTGGTAAGTTTGAATAATATTTTTTATTTTGATGTTCTTTTAGTATAATTTGTTTTGTCGGTCTTCTAATGTTTGTTGAATTGTTGCAGGATGCATTTGAGCTTGATGAATTCTCATCTCGAGGGGGAATGTTTGCAGTGCATTTGGGCAAGATCATTCTTTGGCCCATTACCTTGGCAAAGTCGCAGAGCATATCGTGGTCTTTCACAACAAATTTTCTCCTCGAGGTCCTTCGGAGCTGCTGAAGTGCAAGGCGTTGTCACGCACTATTGGATACTCCAACATTACTCGGAATGCCACAAAGTCATTTTGGTACACCGCCTGGCTGCTATCAATGCCTTTGGATCGAACATTCATGGCATTGACAGCAACGGCTATGTCTTTGGTAGCAGGAGAGGAGGATGTTAGAGCTATTGCGGCTAGGTTTATATCTAGGAATCCATCAGGGGATTCAAAGACCCCTATTCTCGATGTAATCGAACTAGCCAAGAGGAAAGATAGCTTGTGAGGCCTTTTGTATATATAAACATATATTTAAATGGATATTTCAATGGATACATGACTACATGTCTTTATTATTTGTATTAAGTTATCATTGCTCGTCATAAAATTCCATTGTATTTTGTTGAAGTCGTTGATGATATATTTTCTCCATCATTTTAATTGTGTTAATTTAATACATTTCTAGCCAATTTAGTATCATTTTCACCAATTCTGCGTATCGAAAGTTCATTTCTATCAAATCCTGAAGGAATTCACTATTGCGCAGAAGGGAAAAGTGTCTGGGATGTTGCCAGGACCCCGTAAAGCCCAAAACTTGCCACAGCGCGAATTTGGGCATTCTGGACTTAGAATGCCCAAATTAGTGGCAACATGTCAGACACTTTTCCCTTATACGCGACCATGAAATTCCTTCAAGATTTGACAGAATTCAAAACTTACATTAAAATGATCAATTACTGCAGTCATAGAAATGGAAAATATGCAACAATGAGATAGTGTAGAGAATGTCGATATATTTCATTAAAAAAGGTCGGCCCTTGGGCCTTAGATACAAGATAGTGCCTTCAAGGGTAGGGGGTGGTCTATGTCCTAAGAGTGGGCTATAAGAGAATCTAGGGCTTCAAACTTGGGTCACTCCATAGCCACTTGGCCAGAGCCATGTCCTTGTCCATGCCCCTGATGAGCTTTGCATGGACGGCACACAAGTTGGTGCCCTCGAATAGAGCAGTGGTCACCTGCTCAGTAGCCTCCTAGAGTGCCCCCATAGCTCCTGTGTTGAATCGCATGTTGTCCTTGTATCCCTGTGCTTGGAAGGGAGCACGTGGGATCAGGTTATCGATGGTCTTCTGCATTTTCCTGATCTCCCTTAGGGCCTGTGCTCCTAGCTTTGCTCTGTACGGCTTCTTAACTCTTGGTGGGGGCTTTACAGGTACCCAAACACGATCCCACGGCCTCCTATCTACCTTGAATTTCTTCTGCTACTCTTGTCTGCATTGATCCTCCTTCGAATCCTCCTCTCATGGCCGCCATCTTAACCTTTGTCCTTCTTTGGGATGAAGCTTCCTCAACGTCTGCTTTACCCTCCTCATGGGCACAGGGATCATCTCTACGATGGGCTATATCATCGGGAGAGGGAAGATGGTGCTCTTCCTAGCAATCTGTTGGCCCTCAAAAAGCCTTTCTATGTCCCCAATCCGGGGAGGGCACTCATGGGGAGGGGAAGGCCGAGGGGAAGGCTGAGAGGAAGGCTGAGGGAAAGGCTGAGGGTTGAGGGGAGTGTTGAGATATCGAGCTCCACTCGCGATATGCCAGGGTGACCGTTGTGCATTTATGTCACCTACTTGTTAGCTGGAGATGCAGTTGGTACACCGCCCATGAATAATAACTGGATGACAGCTATCCTTATCTACTCTAGTTTGTGGCTCAGTTAGTATGCCACCTTAGTTAGTTGAGTTTGGTTTGAGACCCACATATAGGGTTCTTCTATTTCTTTGTACTTGAGTTCTTTTGGCTTTCACAACTAAGAAGAGGAAAACTGTTTTCAGCCTCCACCTTTGTGTGTGAACCCCGTTGTGTATGTGAGAAATCTGCAAGTGAGACTCCTTCCGTCTCTCCCACTATCTTCACATGGTATCAGAGCCTTGTTCATGGTAAGGAGATCAAGAAAGCAAACCAAGTTCATGGTGTCCTGGTAAGAGGACCAGTGTTGCTTTCCTATTTCGAGTTTGGGAGCAAATCTCTACAGGTACAACACCCAGAAGTGCAAGAGTGCACTGTCTCAGATGGAGACGTCCTTTGCAGTGTGGCGAGAGCGCAGTAGATGCTACCGGAGTGGGCGAAGCCCTTGGTGACTTTATTTTTCTGATTCGAGGCCATTTCGAGGCCTGTTTTGAAGGTGGAAGCTCTTCGCAGGCACTCAGAAAAAGGCCCTATTTTGCTGTGCGACCACTGCTCAGCTAGTCGGTGAAAATTTGCCGCAGAAATTGCATCGTATGCCTATGTGTAGAGATATTAGGAGTTGTGGAATCATGCTTGTTGCCTATTGATGCAAAATCATCACTAGGAAGTGACTATGTAGTCAAATACCACTTTCGTCAGTTTTGCAGATCTGCCCGTGTGAGGCAAAAGCTGTATTTTTTGCAGTGACAGAATATTTTGCAGTGTTCTATAATGGCATCTGATTCTCTTTCATAGATTGTCACTGAAAAGCTTGACAAGAACAACTTCCAGGCATGGAAGTTTAGAATGACGAATTTCCTTATGGGAAAAGGATATTGGGAGTTCATTATAGGAAATGAAGAAGAACCTGTTCTTCCTAATGTTCCCAATCAAAAGGAAATGCAGGCATTTAAAGGATGGCATGAGAGAGCTAGAAAAGTTATGTACTGGCTATCTATCAATATTTCGGCCCTATGATTGTGCATATTTAGGATGCAAGTATGCCAAAGGATGCATGGGATACTTTGGCAAAAATGTACAGCACAAATGCAACAAAAAATTTTCAAATGAGAAATGTCTGGTTTTCTACCAGTATACATTCATAGTGGCTAGTTACCACCATCGGGCTTGCATGATCAATAGAGTGCAATTAATTACCAATCATCAAGCTAGCATGCTCAGTACACCAATGGGCCAATTACCCACCATTGGGCTTACATGATCAATAGAGTGTAGTTAATTACAAGTCATCAAGATCCCAATCTTGTACACCTGAGTCAACATACCACACATCATTTTGTCCTTCTGCACTTGTCACAGAATTGGTCATATGCTGCACCATAAATAGATGCTCATTTCTGTCATCACCCTGTCTACTGGAAGATGCATAATTGCCTTGCTGCAATTTTCCATTCATAATGTCATTCTGCTTTTTGTAGCAGTCCTTAGCCATATGACCCATTTTACCACAGTAGCAGCATTCAACATTGTTGTTTGCATTTTGGCCTCTCTGCCATTCACCATGGCCTCTTTGGCTCCCCCTGCCTCTAGAGTTACCACGTCTTCCTGCATAGGACTGGTTTTCTTGAGTTTGCTGCATATTCTGATTTCTACCATGGCCTACAGATCGGCCTCCTCTACCTCTTCCAGCATTTGAGTAGAAGACAGTTTCTTTTGAAGTTCCTCTTGAAGAAGATGCACCCCCATTTCTCTACTCTTCAGAAATTAGAAGAGCAAACAACTTTTCAAAATCATGAAATTTTTCACGGACGGCAATGGATGTCCGGAACTGTGCATAATCCTTTCCTAGACCATTCAAGGTCATAGAAACTAGATCATCATCTTCCACTAGCGACCCAATGGAAGCAAGTGCATCTGCAATTTTCTTCACCTTTATGTGGTAGTCATTTATGCTCAAATTTTCTCTCTGCACATTGTGCAACTCCTGTTTGAGCTGCATTTTCCTGGCTTGCATTCTCGCGTCATGCCATGTATTGCTGTAGTGGGAGTCCTGTTCATTATGTAAACTACTGTAGCAACTGCTTCAGCCCAATAATAATCTAGTAGATCTTTTTCATTTAGCATGGCCCAAGATACCTCTCCAATATGCCTGTTTTTCCTTTCTCTGTGGGGTATGACTGCATGAATATTGCTGCTTTATGCCATGCTCCTGCAAGAACCTTGCAAACTCATTTGAGAGGTACTCTCCCCCTCCATTTGACCTTAGGCATTTTATTTCTAGGCCTATTTCTTTTTCAACCATAGCTTTAAAAGCTTTGAAGTGCCCAAACACTTCACTTTTCTTTTTCATAAAATACACCCAAAGTTTTCTGCTAAAGTCATCAATAAATGTGACAAAATAGTGATAGCCTCCAATAGATGCAGCTTTAGTAGTCTACACATCAGAGTGGATTAATTCCAATGGCTTTTTACTCGCTTGAACATGCCTAGGAAATGGTTTCCTTGCCTGTTTTCCAAATTGATAGGCTTCACAAACCTTATGCATTTCTGCAACCTTGAATTTAGGCAATCCTGCAACAATATTTTGGGCTTGCATTGATTTAAGTCGCTGTATATTAACATGACCAATGCGTTTATGCCAGATATCAATATCTACAACTACACCAGTCCCATGTGCAAACATTGCTGCACTCAATTCAGGCATGTCCGCATCCAATGTAAACATCCTGCCCTTCTTCTTTCCTTTTGCTATCAAGCGACCGTTATTTTTGATATGCTCAACAAAGCATCCATGAGGATTAAATCTGACCTGCAAGCCCTGCTCAACCATTCGACCAACAGAAACTAGGTTCTTGGTGATGTTCGGGACATGAAATACATCAGACAGGTATTTCTTTTTCCCATCCTGCATAGACAAAGGAATTTTACCAATCTGCACAATAGGGTGTGCAGTATCATCACCAGTCTCCACAAATCCTGGTTTTTCCATTTTCCTTGCATCCTGCATCCATTCTGCATGACCTGTCATGTGGTTTAACTCTTTGTGAACATGATGAGATACTCTTCAAGGTTCTTGTTGAACAATAGGTTTTAGTTTACGAAATGCTCTTTGTGAGCAAGTTATCTTGCTATTGTGGTGTCATAGCTCTTTGTGAGCATTAGTGGTCATCTGATGATTGATTTACAAGCTCTTTGTGAGCTTTGCTAGCTATTTCCTTTGTGGATGTTTTGGGTTTGTAAGATCTTTGTGAGCAAGTATATGCCAATTATCTTTTGTAGATGGTTCTGGTTATTTCTCATTTAACAATCTGTTATAGTTAGTACATGTTCTCCCCATTTAGGTTGAGGGGGGGTATGTAGGATATAGTTAGTTTTCACATCCTCACGGGGAGCTGATTAATTACAAGGTTGATGAAGGGGTCAAAAGGAAACTTGACATGTGGCGGGTTTACATGCAATGTTCTACATGCAACGTTCTACCTGGTTCTAGGGTGGTGACTTCTTGTCTTCCAGAGTGCACTCTTCTCCAATCAGTTAGTTAGCTCTCCATGAGATTCAGTGGTGCTGTGCCTTGGGTGGAGAGGATGGCAACTCTTGGAGGACCTTGATGGTCATTGTGACTACTGTCTATTCCATGGAAGAGGTGAGAGTGCTTTACATGGTGTGTAAGCTCCAACAAGGCTGATAGACCTGAGGAGATTTAGTGGAGTTCTAATAGCTATGCTGGTCAAGCATGTGCAGGGTTCAAGTAGTTACGTAATCACGGGCCTTTTTTGCATTGATAACATGTGTTAATAACAACGTCACATCATCATGTTATTAAGAGCTTGCTAACAAGCAGTGACCTGATAACCTACAAAGGGGTAGAGGAGAAGCGTAGGAGCAAGAGAGCAAAGGACATTGAGTTGCAGTTGTCGCTGAGCAAATGTCAACACAAAGCATTAGATGAATCTGGTAGAGGTGGTGAGAGAGAGACAGGTGTTGTAGGAGCATCATCAGGTGATACGGGGGGGTTTGGACACTTGCAATGGATGATAAGAAACAATGATTGTATGGTGTGTTGGAATACTGAAAGGAAAGAGTAGAGTGGACACAAACTCAGAATACTTGCTTATGGAATGAAGAAAAGTGAGGTCCTTAAGTAGGCACCTCATACAAGCTCACTGACATCACTGATGACCTCAGAGCTCCACAATCATCTCCTCAATTTGCTCCTAGATTATCTCAATCATCCTATGTGGCTCTCCACGCACTCACACATAGAAACATAAGGTGTGCCTGAGGCATACACCTTGAGATATCCCAACAAACCCCCCCTAAAGGGAATGCCTCAGGCTATGTCAAGGATACATCTAGTCTCATAGTTTCTCATGCCATCTCATGGTGGTCAAGGATAAATCTATGGCTAGGTTCTCATGCTAGCAAGGGTTCCCTTGGGTGTAAGGTAAACAAAAAAGGGATACAAAAAGACCTTCCAATGGTTATCTCCCCTGCATGTACATGCACACAATGTCTGCAAGAGGTACCATGGAACAAAACATACACATGGCCTACATCATAAGGTGACTAGAGGTGTTTACAAAACACACAAAACACAATAGTTTATTTCATTCATTTTGGAGGAATATCCAGGATGAGTACTTTGACATAAAAAGAGAGATCTGGAGCATACATAGAGATGTGTTTAAAATGCATAATCTTCAAAGGATGCCTCATCTTGTGGAGGCTCATTAACTGTAAGTAGATTTGCATTTTCTGTCTTTGCTTTGGCTCTGCAAAACTTCTCATTATGGTTGTTCTTGCCACAGTGCTTGCATGGATTAACTTTGAAGCAGTCCTTTGAAAGGTGATTTGTCTTTCCACAGTGATTGCAAGGAGTATACTTGCCCTTCTGTACTTTTATAGCATAAGCAGTGTCATTGCCTTTCCTGAGCTCCATATGCCTTTCTTCTTCTTGGAGAGCAGAGATAATCCCTTCAAGGTTAGGATTGGGAAGATTCTTCAAAGTGCTAACAATGTGATCAAATCCTTCAGGCATACTCTTAAGTAACACTGCCATAGCATCATCAGGAGTGATAGGAGAGTTGATAGAAGCTAATTGAGTCATAAGACTCCGCATATAGTTGACATGAGCTGCTAAAGTAGTATCACTTGCCATCTTTAATTCAAAGAAGAAGATTTTAAGTGATAGTTTAGAGATGTGAGAGCTTGCACCAAAAATCATGTCTAGCTTCTGCCAAGCTTCCGAAGGAGACTCTAAGTCAGAGATATGGTGTATATAATAATCACCTAGAGCAACAGTAATTATACCATATGATTTTTCTTCTCTTGCTGGATCCCTTGCCGGTCGTGTCGGAGTTGAGGATTGTCCAGCATTGGAGGCCGTAGAAGAAGCGGTAGGAGTCGGTTTGACAAGTCCCCATAAGTTCTCCCTCATCAATGCAAATTTCACCTTCATTTGCCATGTATGGAAGCCCTTTCCATTGAACTTCTCAAGATTAAATATGGTAGCCATGAGAGGGTCTAACCCAGATATTGGGCAGTGTCTATCTCTCTTACAAGGCAAAAATAACTGAAAGAATTCCAAAATATGAGCACTTGATGTAGCAAATAGTAGTGACCAGATTTCAAACAATGATGCTTCTTCTTACATGCTTCATAGAAGTGGGTGAAATAAACACTTTCCAATCAAAACCAGGTCTAGCAAGTCAAAACAAAACTGAAGCAACACTTGTACTGAAGTTATCAAAAACTTCAAAAGACCATAAATGCTAGAGTAGCATTTCATGTAGCATCATTTTCAAAAGCTTGTCAAAACTGTCAAAACTAGAGAGCTGAACTTGGAGGGCTTATAGCTCACTCTTCAAAGCAAAAGAAAGGGGGCTTTCTGAGGCAAAAGAAAGCTGGTATACCACAGTAGATCCTCTGGGAAGAAGAGGCGAAAAAATGCATCAGGTCGCCTTCTCTTCCTTCAACAAAGTCGACTGGTTTTTCTTTGTTTTCTCCTTCAATATGCAGCCATTGCTGCTCAGATTTCAGCACAAGGTAGCCCAAGATGGAGAAGCTTGCCCTGAAAGGAATTAGAGAAAGAAGGAGTAGACACAGAGAAAACATAGCAAGAAGAATCGACAAAAATCGTACAATGGCGACCAGCAGATGTGGAAATACGTCAATTCCTTGTAGCCCGAAATTTGCCCCAACAAGATGGATCTCCAGCTAGAAGGGCGTGGGAAATGGGTGAGAACCAGAGGAGAACAAGCTCAAGCAAATTTTTGGAAGAAGAGGGAGAGATGGTGAAGAAGAAGAAGAGGAAGAAGATGATGATGTGGCAGAAATGGGCTCAAGGAGGATCAAATGGCTCTGATACCATGTTGGAATACTGAAAGGAAAGAGTTGAGTGGACACAAACTCAGAATACTTGCTTATGGAATGAAGAAAAGTGAGGTCCTTAAGTAGGCACCTCATACAAGGAGCATACAAGCTCACTGACATCACTGATGACCTCAAAGCTCCACAATCATCTCCTCAATCTGCTCCTAGATTCTCTCAATTATCCTATGTGGCTCTCCACCACCTAACTGTGCTTGTGGGCACCTAACTGTGCCTCTAGCACTCACACATAGAAACATAAGGTGTGCCTGAGGCATACACCTTGAGATATCCCAACATGGTGATCATTGTAGTTCCATATGATGCCATAGTATGGCAAGAAGAGATTGGGAAGGGTGTATTCGGAGCTTGTCACAAGGTCCAGTTTGTTGGTGTTTCTTACTTTCCTAGTCATCTAACATACTGTGCAAAGAAATACTCCGCAAGGTCCATAGGGAAGCTATTTGAGGCTTTTGACATTGAACAAGGGATGCACTACACCCTTGTCTCATTCGTTGCATAGGTAAGACAAATGAGACTCCATGGGTAACTATCTTTCCATATTTCAATGGTGGTACCCTAGGGAAAATGATGATGCAATTACCTTTTTGCAAAGGTACATATAGGTGTGCACATCTCAAGTTGAAGCAAAGAGGAGTGATGAGAATCCCGGGGGAGGATCCAAAGATTGAAGCTAATGACATGGCTAGATTACAGAGGTTTCTAAACCATATTCCCTCAATTGTGTACAGAGTCATTGAAGCATCAGAATGACAACTCCTAACTCCATCACTACTGTGAAGCATCCAAAGGATGCCTAAACTAAAGTAGGTGAAGGCGTTAAAGATTGTAATGAATGTCTTGCTTGCAATAACTCATTTGACTCATGGTTGGGGCATTAAAATTTGCCATGTCTGCACTATTTGCACCTCTCATGCTTGATAAAGCATATGAAAGTAAGCCATGTATATCCAATATGTCTTGTTCCACTATCTCGTGCACTGTTCAAGCTATTTGGCCTTGAGAGATACTATGATATGCAGGCAGGAACTGCACCAGCCATGTCGAGTTTTATTCGTGACCTTTTTAGGGTTATGGGGAAGGAAGCTGTAATGATCCTCCTTAGTGACATTACAAAATACAAATTTGATATGTAATATTAACAAGCCTGCAGAGTTTGATTTCTATGCAATATTTACTCCACCTAAAAGCTTGTTTCACAAAAATTTCATGATGTTGTATAAAGTCTTGTTTAAAGATAATTAAATTTTGTTTGATGCCTACAACATTCTATATAAAGTCTTGTTTTAAAGTGTGGACATATGTTGGAAATGACTACAAATTCTATTCCTCTTCACTGTCGATTGTGCTTGGGCATTAAGCAGAGCATCCCTTTCATTAACTTCCAATTCCAATATTTCCTTCAATCTCTTGCTCCATTGCAACTGCTCTTTTAATATCCACATCATCATCCAGTTGTTCATTGGCTTGATAGTCATAGGACCACCATGGAGCTTGCTCTTCATAGGCATCAGACTCAATATCCAACAGGATACAATTATTGTGCCAATACATATATACTAGTTTCTCAGCTCGATCGGCCAACAATCAATTTTGAATAGTACTATGCACATACTTATACATGCTCCAATTTCTCTCTAAACTAGAGTTTGAAGCACATTGAGCAAGTACATGCATTTCCAATGGCCTCAAAATCTCACAACCCATACCATTCATGTTGGTTGTTGTTTGGCCATTTCCTGTACATAAGTGCTGCTAAACCTGCCCTCTTTCATTGTTTAACTCCAAAATGCACTGAGCAGCTTTATCTCTATTCGAGTAGAACATATTGACTACTCGATAGAATTTATCCATGACTTCTTGTTCAGTCTTAGGTAGCATATTCTAGTACTCGAGGTCCAAACTATATCCTACACTACGCAATGTACTATGGGTAGATACCCACCTTTGATAGAAATATTTCAATAGCATATTGCATTTTCTCCTAGTGTATGGTATTCTCCATGTGGGCACAACCAATTCTTTCAGTATTTCTAGGTCTTGCAGGCTCTGTTGCACACCCCACCAAGTCATCCATACCTGTTGAGATATCAAGCTCTAGCCCCGATATATCTCCTGGATTTATGTCACCGCGCCTATGTTAGTTGTACTCGTGGTGTAGTTATACTACCACGTATGTTTTTGGTTTGGGTTCACATATGAACCACGTATTCTAGGGTTTGACATATAGGGTATTTCCCTCTTCTATTGTATTGTTGTTGTGTGCAAAAAGTGAAGAAAGGCTTCAGCCTCCAACCTTGTGTCCTCTCTCTTTTGTGTGTTGTGAAGAAAGCTGCACTTGAGTCTCCTATCTCTCTCCCTCATTCTTTACATGGTATCAGAGCCTTGTTCGTGGTAAGGAGCTCAAGAAAGCAAGCCAAGTTTGTGGTGTCCTGGTAAGAGAACCAGTGTTGCTTTCCTATTTCGAGTTTGGGAGCAAATCTCTGCAGGTAGCACAGCCAGAAGTGCAGGAGTGCACTGTATCAGATTGAGAGGCCCTTCGCGGTGTGGCGAGACCTTATTTTTTTGATTTGAGGCCGTTTCGGGGCCCGTTTTGAAGGCGGAAGTTCTTCGCAGGCACTCAGAAAAAGGCCCTGTTTTTTGCTGTGCGACCACTGCGTGGCTAGTCGGTGGAAAGGTGCCGCAGAAATTGCATCGTATGCCTATGTGCAGAGATATTGGGAGTTGCAGATTCATGCCTGTTGCCTGTTGATGCAAAATCGTCACTAGGAAGTGACTGTGTGGTGAAATACCACTTTCGTCAGTGTTGCGGATCTGCCCCTGTGAGGCTGTTTGCAGAAGTTTTGCTATTTGCCCTTGTGAGGCATTTGCTATGTTTACAGGTTGCTGTTGCAATTCGTGATTTGTAAAATGTCTGAGAATCTGTCTACCATTGTCAGTGAGAAGCTTGACAAGAACAACTTCCAAGCATGGAAGTTCAGGATGACAAACTTCCTTATGGGAAAGGGAGTTTGGGATTACATCAGTGGTGAAACTGCAGAACCAGTTTTGGGTGCTGCTTCCACTCCTGCTGAATTGAAGGCCTTTAAAGAATGGCATGAAAAAGCCAGAAAAAGCTTGTATTGGCTGTCTGTTAGCATTTCAGATTCTATGATTGTGCATATACAGGATGTAGAGATGCCTAAGGAGGCATGGGATACATTGGTGAAGCTGTATAGCACAAATACCAATGCACGAAAGATGCAGCTAAAGCAGGAGTTGCACAATGTGCAAAGGAAAAATCTGAATATAAATGAGTATTCCTTGAAGGTGAAAGGCCTTGCAGATTCTCTTGCCTCCATTGGAGCACCTGATGATGATGAGGACTTAGTGTCCGTGACCTTGAATGGTCTTGGGAAAGATTATGCACAGTTTCGGACATCCATTGGAGTCCGTGAAACATTTCCTAATTTTCAGGAACTTATTGCTCTCTTGCTGAGTGAAGAGCAAAGGAATGGTGGTTCAGCCACCTCAACTTCTCAAGAGATTGCTTTCTACTCAAATACAGGTAGAGGCAAGGGTAGAGGAAGAGGTCGTTTTGGTGGCTGTGCAGGAAATCAGAACCAACAGCAACAACAGGAAAACCAGGGGCCTATGGAGGAGGACGTGGTAGTTCTAGAGGCAGGGGGAGCCAAAGAGGTCGTGGTTCATGGCAAAGGAACCAGCAAGTAAATAGCAGCACAGAATGCTATTATTGTGGAAAGCCTGGACACAAGGAGAATACATGCTATAAAAAGCAGAATGACATCAAAAGTGGGAAGTTGCAGCAAAGCAACTATGCATCATCAAGTGGGCATGGTGACGACAGAAATGAGCACCTTTTTGTGATGCAGCATATGGTTAACTCCATGACAGGAGATGCTGCAGCCTGCAATGATGTTTGGTATGTTGATTCAGGTGCCTCTAACCACATGACTAGTCATGGTGAGTGGTTTCATGATGTTAGAAATTTGGATAAGCCAGGTTATGTTGAAATAGGTGATGATACTGCGCACCCAATTACGCAGGTTGGTAAAGTGCCATTGGCTATGCAGGATGGCAAAACGAAGTACTTCGCAGATGTACTTCATGTTCCAAAAATCACTAAGAACCTGGTTTCAGTTGGCCAGATGGTTGAGCAAGGTCTGCAGGTTAGATTTAATCCTGATGGATGCTTTGTTGAGGACTTGAAAAATAAGTGCCGCTTGGTTGCAAAAGGCAACAAAAATGGCAGAATGTTCACCTTGGATGTTGATATGCCTGAGGTGAAAGCTGCTATGTTTGCGCATGGGAGAGGTGTCATTGCAGATATTGAGATATGGCACAAGCGCATTGGGCACGTGAATATACAAAGGCTGAAATCTATGCAAACGAAAAACATTGTTGCAGGTTTGCCTAAATTCAGAGTTGAAGGAATGCAAAAGGTATGTGAAGCATGCCAAATGGGTAAGCAGGCCAGACATGCATTTCCCAAAAATGCTAAGGTGAGCAGAAGACCTTTGGAAGTGATCCATTCAGATGTTTGGACAACCAAAGCTGCTTCTATTGGTGGATGCCATTATTATGTGACGTTTATTGATGACTACACTAGGAAGGTGTGGATTTATTTTATGAAGCACAAAAGTGAAGTGTTCAGCCATTTCAAGGCTTTTGAGGCCATGGTTGAAAAAGAGAAAGGTGTGCATATTAAAGTGCTAAGATCTGATGGAGGGGGAGAGTACTTTTCAGAAGACTTTTGTGAATATCTGAAAGAACAGGGAATTCAAAGGAAGTACTCATGCAGGTCTACCCCTCAGCAGAATGGGGTTGCAGAAAGGAAGAACAGGCATATTGCAGAAGTAGGACGGGCGATCCTAAATGAGAAAAACATGCCTGATTATTTTTGGGCTAAAGCAGTAGCAACTGCTATTTATATTATGAACAGAACCCCCACTGCAGCTGTCCATGGCATGACGCCTGAAGAAATGTATACAGGCCAAAAACCAGATATTTCTCACTTGAAGGTATTTGGTTGCATAGCTTATGTTCATGTTCCTGATGAGAAGAGAAAAAAGCTGGATCCAAAGGCAGAAAAATGCATCTTTATTGGATATGCTCTGCACCAGAAGGGGTATCGCTGTTATAACCCTTCCACCCGCAAAATGCAAGTGAGCAGAGATGTTGTTTTTGATGAAATGAGCAGCTGGTATGCACCAACTGTTATGGTAGGAGATGCAGATGCAGGAAATGGGAATGCTGCAATAAATGCAGAGCAGCAATCTCAAGCCTTGAGTGGACCCAGAGAGTCCTCTACTAGTGGATCTAATGCATGGACAGGGAGATTGAGATCTAGTGAATCGTCACATGGCAGTCCTGATAGTGTTGTGCAGGTATCACATAAGGCAAAAGAAAAAGTAGACCATGCTCCAGTGTTTGATGTGTCTGCTGGTAGCTCTCATGTTGATGGAGAGTCAAGTGGCTCTGAAATGAGCCTTGATGAGGAACTTGGGATTCCTTCTGTTGTTAAACCTGGTGCAAGGAAAAGCAGGCATGATTTAAAGACTCCTGCAACTGATCCAGTTGTACGGATGTCCACTCATATTAAGTATCCAGTTGATAGGCTGAGATATGATGGGTATACAGCACATCACTATGCTTATATGGTCAAGGTTCTAGAGGAGCCAGAGCCCACATGTTTTGAGGATGTAGCAGGGCATAAAAATTGGGAAGCAGCTATGGATGAAGAGATGGCTGCCTTGGATGCAAACCACACTTGGGATTTGATGCCTTTGCCTCATGATAAGAAGGCTATTGGCTGCAAGTGGGTTTACAAAGTAAAGCACAATGCTGATGGGTTTGTTAGCAGGTACAAGGCAAGATTGGTTGCCAAAGGTTTTGCGCAGACATATGGAATTGACTATGAGGAAACTTTCAGCCCAGTTGCAAGGATGGCAACTGTGAGAGCAGTAATTGCTATGGCTGCTGCAAAGGGATGGTCTTTGCATCAGATGGATGTGAAAAATGCCTTCTTGCATGGTGATTTGCAGGAAGAGGTTTATATGATGCAGCCAGAAGGTTATGAGGATAATTCACACCCCGATTTTGTATGCAGGTTGCGCAAAGCCTTGTATGGCTTAAAACAAGCGCCGAGGGCATGGTCAGACAAGATAGGGCAATATCTTGTCACTATTGGATTTCAGATTTCCAATTCAGATTTTTCACTTTATGTGAAAAGGACAAACAGAGGGATTGTGCTTGTAGTCATCTATGTTGATGACTTGATTATTACAGGTGATAGTGATGCAGACATTAATGAAGTGAAGCTACTGTTGAAGCAGAAATTTGAGATGAAGGATTTGGGAGAGCTGCGTTACTTCTTGGGCATTGAGGTTATTAGATCCCCGAGTGGGATATGGCTATTGCAAAGGCAATATGGTTTGGACATGCTATCCAAATATGGGATGACAGGCTGTAAGCCTATCTCTGTTCCATTGGAGCAGAATGTGAAGCTCAATGCAGAGACAGGTGAGCTTCTTGAAGATATTACTATGTACAGGCGCATAGTAGGTAGCTTGATTTACATGACTATAACCAGACCAGATTTGAGCTATGCTGTGGGGCTGGTGAGTCAGTTTATGCAGGCACCGAGGAAGCCACATTTGGATGCGGCTAGGCGCATACTACGGTATGTGAAGTCCACATTGCATTATGGACTGTTTTATGAAGCTAGGTGTGCATTACAGGTACATGGATACACTGACTGGGCTGGTAGTGTCTCAGACAGGAGATCTACTAGTGGTTTTATGTTTTCCCTTGGGAGTGCTGCCATCAGTTGGAGCAGCAAGAAGCAGCCAACAGTTGCCTTGTCGAGTACAGAGGCTGAGTACAGGGGTGCAGCAATGGCTGCATGTGAGGTAGCTTGGTTATGGAAGCTACTTGCAGATATGGGACACTCAATTCATGCAGCAGTTGTCATTCATTGTGACAACATTAGCAGCATCATGCTTGCTAATAACCCAGTTTATCATGCTAGAACGAAGCACATTGAGGTGCATTATCACTTTGTGAGAGAGAAGGTTCTAGCTGGTGAGATTGATCTTGTCTATGTCAGCACTGAGGAGTAGGTGGCTGATATTTTTACGAAGGCATTGGGTACCGAGAAGCTTCGCAAATTTAGGAGCTTGCTTGGTGTACTTGAGATGGATTTGAGCTTGAGGGGGAGTGTTGAGATATCAAGCTCTAGCCCCGATATATCTCCTGGATGACTATCATTTATGTCACTGCCTATGTTAGTTGTACTCGTGGTGTAGTTATACTACCACGTATGTTTTTGGTTTGGGTTCACATATGAACCACGTATTCTAGGGTTTGACATATAGGGTATTTCCCTCTTCTATTGTATTGTTGTTGTGTGCAAAAAGTGAAGAAAGGCTTCAGCCTCCAACCTTGTGTCCTCTCTCTTTTGTGTGTTGTGAAGAAAGCTGCACTTGAGTCTCCTATCTCTCTCCCTCATTCTTTACAATACCTTCCCCACATTAGGCATTTTTGTGTTAAAAGCTCTGATAGCATACATCATAGGCATCATTACATGATATGCATCCCCCCGTTCTTCTAGAATAAGTCCTTCTCAACTAATTTTTTCATCTCAGCACTTTTATTTCATATAATATCTTAATTGAACCTCTTCCCACGTGCTATAGTGGGTGCATGAGAATGTCTCTTTAATAGGATCTTTGTTTTTCAACAAATCCTCAAGATCGTAAAAGTGCATAGCAAATCTTGTTTCTACTGGTAGCTTTAACATTGAATTCATATGCGGTCAAAAGATGTCAAGGACTCATTGTTTATTAAGTAGCTATTCTACGAGCATCTTCGATAGGCTTCTTGAACCACTATGTATCATCACTCTTGTGCCAATCTAGCAGAACCAAATTCAAGCTATGGGTATTGCAACCAGTGGCATATATACGTGGGTAAATCCTATGAATTTCTTTACCTACAACTCAATAATTTTTTGCATTGTCCATCACCACTTGTAAAAAATTTGTTGCTCCCACACTATTATTAACATCAACAATAACTTGTGTTATGTAAGTGCCTGTCTTAACTTGACCAGAGCTATTAACAGCTTTTAGAAAGTGTTCGCCATGAGGTGAGACAACCATAACATTGATGAGAGGATGACGTACATTTGACCAACCGTCACTCACAATTTTACATCCTGAAAGATCAAGATTATTTAAGACTACTTGGTTGACTCTCTCTTTCACATCTTTATAGCATTTTTCTAGCAAAGAATTCCTAGTATTGTGATAAGATGGAGGAGTGAAACTAGGACCAAATTCACCAATCTTCTTCCATGCATGTTTCCATGGTTGCTTGTCTACCATCGACAATGAGGATCCTATGAACAATATTGCCTCTGCAAGTGCATATTGTGCATCTTACAACAAAGGCCCTCGAAAGCTTTCATGCAAGGATGTTTGCCTCATCACTAAAGAAGGTGTTTGAGATAAAGTCCGATTTTTATTTTCATGCATCCTTTCAATGACATGTATATTGGCCTATGAAACATTAGATTCGGTCTCTATTTCCAGATCTATTCTATCTACATCTATGTGCATCCCACTGGCCACATTATCACGTGATGTGTTTGTGCATGCAAAAGTGATTCCAAGCCTTGTTCCTTGATGATGCCATTTCTTCTTTTCTTCCTTAGTTATTTCTTCCCTAAGCCTTGTAGCCAGTCTCTGCCTATCAGGATAGGTGCATTTTTCTATTAACTTGAGATTATTGCCAAAGAAGTGATCTCTAATATGTGGGGCTCCACCACTCTTCTCCACTTTATACTATTTGCACACCCAGTCATAATACTTGCCATTTAAGTTATCGACAAATTGCCACTCAGCACTAGGCAGCTTTTTTCTTTGCTTTTTTTGACTAGGATTAGACTCCTTAACCATTGGTCATCTAGAGCAGCCTTATGACAAGCATGGCTGATTGACTTGCACTAAACTAGGATATGTACCATCTTCCATTAACTCCTTTGTTCTAGTATAAGGCCTAATTATCACAAATCCCTTATGAGAGTCAATAACTTCTAACTTGTAATAATGACTAAGGATTCTACATCTTTCATATCAACCTGTAATAATGACTAAGGATTCCACATCTTTCATATCAACCTTTATCACATAATTTTCCATGAACACATTTAAGCAATTAACTCATATTTCATAAAGTTTACTATATGAACATGCAACAATGAAATACTAAACTAACATTTTACAAAACCAATAGGCAATAGCACTTACATATACTCTAAATAATTAAAACATTGCAAAATTAAAAAAACATAAGCTTTTGCATACTTGAGACCTAGTAGTAGTCTCAATAATCTTCTCTCTAGAGTTACCAATGTATAATTTGAGAGCCTCTCTATTGTCTTCACATGTGGTCCTACATGAAAATTATTATTGAAAAATACAAGCATGCAGATTGCAACACAAGCCTAACAATACAAGATACACATGATTCAAAAAATAATAACACAACAGTGAGCTTTTCTTTAGGACATATACTACCCAGAATAGGACACAATGCCCAAAAGTCAACCACTGAACAAAACACAAATGCAACTAAGATGAATGGCATCCTCAGGGATTAGTTTTGCCCAACTCACTATAGGACAACTAACCCAAGATTCATCCCTACTGCACAATACCTATGTCAGAAATGTCACACGAGGACTACGACTACCCAATAATAGGACTAGTAGCGCACAATACACAACAAATAGCATACAATCACAAGCAACATGTGAGAATAGATATTAGGACTACTCTTGTCCAAATAATGATAAATGGCCCAAATACCTAAACACAAACTCTACAATTAACAAACTGATGTCGAAGGTCCTTGTAATGATATGTATCATGGACTACCCTTGCCCAACAAAGGACAAATAGCCCAATCCGCATAACAAGCTAGGTCTCATCAACACTCTAAAGAAATGTCGATATCAAGGACCAACACAACCCAAGATCTAAGTTCCATTAATTCACTCAAAAAAAAATTCGATTCAAAAAAACGTGAAAAATCATGATTTTCCCGATTTAAAACGAATCCAACGATTTTTCCTAATTTATTCATACGAATAACTTATTTGTGCAAATATACTAAGTAATTTTTTAAATCATATATTGGTCCATTCAATAGATAATAAAAATCCACACAATGTCCCTTTTTAGAGCTCCTCAAGCCGAGCTACGGATCTCAAGTTATGGCCATGGGAATCTCCATGGACATAACATGTGATCTACAACTCGGATCAAAGATCTATAAAAGGGAAAGTGTGTAACTTTTTATTATCTATTCAATGAAGTTATTTTACTTTAACAAAATATTTTAATTTATATTAATATATTTTATATTATAATTACTATGGTATTTATTTTATTTACTAAAGCATTTACTATAGACTTATACAAATGATGCACTATCAAGTTATTGACATTAATGTTTTATTACTTTATTTCATAGAATTTATTCATAAAATATATATTTATAGAAGAATAAAATTTAATTTACTCACATAAGAAATAAATTTATTTCACAAAATTCATTCATGTAAACTTTTTTCACATAAGAAATAAACCAGTATTTATTCACATAAGAGAATTACAATTACAACCCAAACAATTTGCGTATATATTTTTTCACAAAAGAAAGAACACAAACAATCACATTTCACACAAATAATATAAATAAATACACAATTTACAATTTACACAAGAGATGAAGATCTCAAACAAGAGATCCTAAGAACTCTAACAAATAAAAACACAAAAATAATCTACACAAGAGGTTCTAATAAATTTAACAAACAAAAACACAAAAACAATTTACATAAAAGATCTTAGGAAATAAAAAACAAGAGATCCTAAAGACTCTAACAAACAAAAGCACAAAAACAATTTACACAAGAGATCCTAAGAACTCTAATAAACAAAAATATAAAAATAATTTACACAAGAGATCTTAAGAACTCAAAAAAGAGGTCCCAAGAACTCTAACTAACAAAATCACAAAAAATTATCATAGAAGCGATCCTATAAACTCTAATAAACAAAACCACAAAAACAATTCACACAAGAGATCTTAAGAGCTTTAAGAAAATCTCCTAAGAACTCACACATACAAAAACAAAATTCCATCTTATTTTAGACCTTAGAGATTGCTTGAGAAATCTAAGAGGCCTTCCTTGTTTTCTTTTCCTTCTTTGATCTCTATTGCTCAACTAGAGAACCAAGCATGAGATGAGCAAACTACAAACAGCTCTTGGCATATATAGGAGAAATTATTTGTACTATTAGTTTATTCGTACGAATAAGCTATTCATACGAATACTTTTTATTTGTACAAATATTGATGGATGACGTGGTGAATTAAAACGTGATGTGGCAGTAAATTTTCGCTCGTTTTTTTCCCCAAATTAATTATTCATCCGAATTTCTTGAATTTTTCAAATCACAAATTCGAATTTTTCTATTTAGCCAAGAGTAGGACAAATGGCCCAATCAACAAACCATTTTAGAGCTTAGTTCTAAGAACGGTGAACAACCAAGCCTTAGCAAGGGTGTGCTGCCCAAGGAGCTATCTCTACACGCTTCTCCAAATCTAGGGACTATATTATGTATTAAGAAAGCCCACTGGGATTTAGCCATCTCTTGGCAGGGCCCGCTGGGCTATTGCAATAGCTCATCGAGAATAATTAAATAGCCGATTTACCGATAAATCTTTGATCGGTTACGATGATAATACACATGTTATTAATGTGAGTTTACAACAACATAAGTACAAAACGTTAATAACATGTTCATGTTTATGATATTACGTTAACATAATCCCTGGGACTCGTGTGTTGCCCTTGTTAGTGGAAGATTTGTGAGCCTTTGTGGCTCTATCTTATAAGCTACAACAAACCCAGTAGGGGTGAGTAGTAGTGTCTTGAGTCTACAGTCTATGTTGTATGTTTTTGGTTGAATAATTAGAAGACAATTTCCTCTTGTCTATCATTTCATGTGAAGAGTTCATAGTTTTATGTGGAGATTAGCCTTTGCACTAAGCTAGCTTGCATCATTGATTGCCAACATTTTGACGCTGCATGCCGAGTGGGTGGAGATCAATCCAATGAAACCAAGGTCACCTGGCTCACCATGGCATTAACCGATGAAGCCTCATAATGGTACCTAGACCTCGTAGTGGAAGAAAGAGCCACATGGGACCTATTGCAAACTGAATTCAAGAGGCACTTTCAAATAGAGAGACTACAAGATGATCCCATTCTTCAACTAAGCAAGCTCAAACAAGGTCACCGAGAAGATGTACGAACGTACCTGGGCAAGATGAAACACTTAATTGCCAAATGTGACCCATGCCTCGATGCTAAGTACCTCACGGCCTGGTTCATTGCAGGCCTAAGGAAGAAAATCCACAAAGACATGAAAAAGATTAGCAATTATGAAATATTCAGTGCTACTCATGCAGCAGCCAAGTTATGAATGGAAAAGACATGAAAAGGAACAGTAAAAACATTTACCTTTGTGAGCTTAAAGGTTTTCTTGCTATCTTTATTTTGACCTCAAAGTAAGAATTTTGTGTAGTGAACCAAAAAAAAAAGAAATTGGGGGACCTATGATGCTCTTTCTATTGAATTCCCTCTGAAACAACTTTTTATAGCTCACTAAATTTTTTCTATCCACATGATTGATCCATTTTGTACAAAAAATGATCAAGCAATGACTGATTAATATGATAATAGTCATATCACACCGATCATTTTGACTATAAACATGATCATTTTTGTTTTAGTCATAGTGACCAAGTTATGGCCAAAATAAGAGTGGTTTTCCAAGCTCCCCAAGCCTAGCCATGGGCCGCTCTAGTCATGTTTGTAGTTAAAACGATCAGTGTGATAATATGAAAAAAGCCATTTCTTGTGTTTAACTATCAAAATCCTACATAGTTAAAAAGTTTTGGTTTAACTTTGTATCGAACACTTACAATTGGTAGCTTTTAACTAGAACTAGGAGGCCTTATTGGCATAAAGGTTAGATTCTTGTCCATAGATACCTCAAAGAGTATCTTTATAATTGTCTTGTGAAATTGTTTAGAGAGCCCAATGAGCTAGGTGGGGCTAGGACACCTTGTTGGTATAAAGGCTTTCATTGGCCTTAAGAGACCCAAATAGTATCTTCATGATTTTCTTGTGACATGGTTTGAGGATTACATATATTGTCATCAACACTTGTGATTAAAGAGACAAGAAAGGTCTTCAAGATTAGGATCTATTACATTATTGGTGTGGGTGCCTTGGTTGTAGTGCTTCCGTGGACTGCAAGTTTGGAATGCTTGCCTTCAAATACGTGATGCTTTTCATGCATTACCAAAAAGATATCATTGCATTAGTTTCAAGTTCAATGATTCAAAGGTTTTTTTCGAATACAATTTTGAAATGATTACCTTCAAATAAAAAATGCATCCTTCCAATCATTGCATTGCTTTGAAGATTAACATGCTTCCAATTAGTTAAATGCTTCCAAACACTAATTGCTTGAAAGATTAATGCATGTTTAGAATACTCTGAATATGTAACAACACAAGAATCTATTATTGGAAACCCTTACCCTCTTTTCTTGAGCTCTCACACTCCTCTAAATCCATGTCCTAGAACCTTGCCAACTAACCTTTACTTCTCAAGTGATCATAGATTAAGGGTTGTGTTATAAGTGTTACTCAACATATGCGAGTCTTATATCATGTGAAGTATCCCAAGAGTGGTGTTATATAATGTTCTAAGAAATGGCCAAAAAAATAAAGTCCCCCGAGCTCAGCCCAAGAAAGCTCACAAAAAAATGAAAAAGCTCACGATCAAAACTTGCAAAAAATAAATGCCTAGTAGTAGTAGTTGTCACACTGTGGCCTATACATGGGAGGTTCTTGTTTTGGTAGGGAGAGTATGTCTCTGAGAAGAAGAGAATTTCCCTTAAGATACCCTTGCACTTCTTCCTTCCTTAATACAAACGCTAATAGTTGCTATTTTGAGGGTTTCCTAAGTTGACTAGAATGCCTCTAGCAAGTTCAGTGAAATGTATGTAGTGTATATCAGTTTATGTTTAGAAAGTCTTGCATCTATTGTTAAAACTAATTTCTTGAAAGTACGAGGACTCTACTTCATGTTTCAAGATGGGATTTGATGCCCTTAGTTATCATGCACATATAAGTACATTGCAAAGGATTGAGCTGAGGTGATTTGTGAGAGTGGAAAAGATAGAGAATTATAATTTGATGCACTTAGCAAAAATCCTACAATGATTATAATCTCTTATGGATATTTTAAGGTGATTATTGTTCCTAATCTAACTTTTAAGACTTACTACATATAGAAACCCATTTTGTTGACAAGAAGTCATTTTTTACTCCGATTCTCTTAGTTGCTCTTGCTTTTTAGGTGATTTACCATGTATGACCAGATGATCCCATAGGCCACATCATATATCTTGACTTATGGCTCAATTGTAATTTGATTCTACCTCTCCTTTGAAGCTATGACTATGGTGACGGACTCCTTTAAGCTTAACAATGGAATTCTCACCCCCCCTCATTGGCTTGGGGATGAAATCAAGTCAAAAATTCACCTGGAAACCTAAGCTGGCATTGTTGCTGCAATGGTCGTGAGCTTGACAAGGATCTCTCCACCATCATCAGAGCATTGGGACAGACCAAGGCACCTTGGGCGATGGGAACCCACTTCTTTGTAGTAGGCATTGGGGGCTTAGGAGGAGGAGAAGAATGGGGTTTGGGCATATTCTTTTTTGAGGGACAGTTTTTGACCCCATGACTCGCTAATCCATAGAGGAAACATGAGTGAGGCAAGTTTTTGTAAACTAGCTATTGTTTTGTAAAAGTACTCCCATTCGGTTGAGGATAACAAGGGTCTTAGGAAATTCATATGCTCTGTCAATCTGAACATAGATCTTTGGATTGCCCTTAAGGTCAATAAAGTTCTCTATCTCAATTTCTATAACTTTTCCCAAACCCTTGCATAATGTAGGCACTTGGTGAGAGTGCTCTCAACGGAAGCAAGAACGGAAGAGGGAGAGAGAGCGAGAGAGAGAGACAGAGAGCCACACAAGTTTTGGTGGGTGCAGAACCACCCTAATCTTCTTTTTTCATTCATTTATATATGTGTTTGAGTATTGTACATAACTGGGGTTAAGGCACAGTGACCTTTAACCCCCACAACCTCCCACTTAAAGGACAATGTGCCTTTAAGGGAGAACAACCCGTGAGCATACTATCCAATGCCCATCAATACACGACAATACTCAAACCGCTGACTAGGTAGACTCTTCGTCAGCATATCTGTAGGGTTATCATCTGTATGAACCTTGACAAGCTCTATGCGCTTGTCCTCAAGTACCTCCCTGATGAAATGGTACCTGACCTCAATGTGTTTGGTCTTTGCATGAAAGACCGGATTTCGTGCTAGCTGAATAGCACTCATGGAATCACTATGCAATGTCGGTACACCTGTATGAATCCCCAAATCTCCCACTAGCCGATCAAGCCATATAGCCTCCTTGCAACCCTCTGTGGCTGCAACATACTCAGCCTCTGTGGTAGACAATGCAACGCACTTCTGTGCACGAGACATCCACGACACTGCACCACCTGCAAAGGTGAACACATAACCAGAAGTGGATCTCCTACTATCCACATGCCCTGCATAGTATGAATCTGTGTACCCAAGTACACGCATGTCTCCTTTACCAAAGCAAATGCACATCTCCTTAGTACCCTTCATGTACCTCATGATGCACTTAACTGCCTCCCAATGCCTCTTTCCTAGATTAGCCATATACCGGCTAACAACTCCCACTGCAAATGCAATGTCTGGTCTAGTAGCTATCATAGCATACATAAGACTCCCAACTGCTGATGCATAAGGAACCTTGGCCATCATGGCCCTTTCCTCATCTGATTTGGGACTATCTGTATGACTCAGTTTCACATATGGAGGCAATGGAGTACTCACTGCCTTCCCCCCCTCCATATTGAAACGATGCAATACTTTTGTAACATACTCTTTTTGTGAAAGCCAAAGGAGTTTCCTACTCCGATCACGCGTGATGCGCATACCAAGAATATGACCTGCAAATCCCAAATCCTTCATATCAAAGGCCTCATGCAACTTGGCCTTTAATGCATCTAGCTCATAAGTATTCTGGCTAGCCAATAGCATATCATCCACATATAGTGCCAGGATTATCAAGCTACTATCCTTAGCCCTTTTAGTGTAGAGGCAGTGATCAATTTCACTCCTTCTGAAACCCTGGGACCGAATGAAAGCATCAAACTTCTGATACCATTCTCTAGGTGCTTGCTTAAGACCATAGAGTCTCTTTTTCAGCTTGCAAACTAAATGCTCTTTGCCCTTTTCTTCAAAGCCTTCCGGCTGCACCATGTAGATGTCCTCATGCAAATCCCCATGCAAGAAAGCTGTCTTGACATCCATTTGCATAAGCTCCATATCCTCTACTACCACTAGTCCAAGCATGCATCTAAGTGTGGTCATCTTCACAACCGGAGAGAATATCTCATCAAAGTCCACACCCTTCTCTTGCTTGAACCCTTTAGCAACTAAACGGGCCTTGTATCTAGGCACATCATCACCTGTGACCTTCATTTTGTAGACCCATTTACATGGCAATGCTTTCTTTCCATGTGGCAAAGAAACCAAGTCCCAAGTCTTATTCTTCATAAGTGAACTCATCTCTGATTGCATAGCATACTCCCACTTGCGTTGATCCTCACGCATCATAGCCTCTTTGTAGCAAGAAGGCTCCCCGCAATTAGTAAGCATCACATAGTCTACCCCTGGAACAAACCTATCAGGCGGTCTAGACACTCTAGATGATCTTCTCAATGGCATTTCAGCTTGCTGTCCCACTTGCATATCAGCCACATTTGGCTCATCATTTCCACCAATAGATGATCCATCATCTACCCTTGATTGTATACCTGTGGGAGTACTTGGTTGTACCATTTCTTGCACATTTGGTGCATGGACAGCTTGCTGTCTATCAACATATGCAGGTGGATTCACATCCTGGAAAGTGATTCTCCTCATTTCCACATCCCTCATGGGTGCCTTATGCATCTTCTTCTCATTGAAGACCACATCATGGCTGCGTATGATCTTCTTTGCTTCTGGATCCCAGAGACGATAGCCCATCTCTCCACTTTCACCATAACCTAGAAAGATGCATTTCCTAGACTTAGGATCTAGCTTCTTTCGAAGCTCTTTTGGCACATGTGCATATGCCTCACACCCAAATATACTCAGATGAGAGTAAGAGGGCTTCTTGCCACTCCACGCCTCTTCAGGAATACCACCATCCGAACTCTTACTAGGTGATCTATTGATCACATGCACTGCACTCTTCATTGCCTCAGCCCAAAAACCACTAGAAAGACTTGCATTGGAAAGCATGCATTGCAACCTTTCTTGAATGGTACGATTCATCTTTTCTGCAACTGGATTTTGCTCTGGAGTACGAGGGGATGTGAGCTCCCTCTTAATCCCACGTGTATCACAGAAATGCTGAAAGTTATGAGAGAGATACTCTCCACCATTGTCAGTCCGTAGGCATTTAAGCATTCTACCTGACTGATTCTCAACCAAGGCCAGCCATTTCTGAAATACCTGGAACACATCACTCTTTCGAGCTATAGCATAAGCCCACACTTTCCTAGTTGCATCATCAATGAATGTCACATAGTATTCAACCCCGCCTAATGATCGTGTAGGCATGGGACCACATACGTCTGAATGCACCAAATCAAGCATTTCAAACTCTTTCTTTCCCCTTCTTTTATGGGCTGATTTAGTCTGCTTCCCATAGAGACAATGCTCACAAAATTCAAAATCAGAGAAACTCAAATGCGGTACATAACCCAAACGGCATAAGAGTTTCATTCCATTCTGGCTCATGTGCCCCAACCTGCAATGCCACAAAGAAGTGCTTGGCTGCTCGGTTATTGCAACAACATGATCAAATACCCCTGATACATGTAAGGGATACAAAGTCCCACACTTGGCACCCCTGGCCAAAAGCATAGAGCCCTTCTGAATTTTCCAACTCTGAAAGCCAAAAGTGGTGTGAAAACCAGCATCATCTAGCTGACCCACTGAAATAAGACTCTTGGTCAGCTTAGGCACATGTCTCACATGTTTCAAAACAAATGCAGACCCATTTGCAAAAGAAAACTTTATGTCACCTGCTCCCACTATGTCACATGCATAGTCATTTCCAAGATGCACACAACCTGTCTTTCCACTATCATCAGTGGAGAACCATTCCCTATGGGGAGTAACATGGAATGAAGCACCAGAATCCAAAATCCAATCCTGGGAATATACATCATCTGAAGTGGTAAGCAACTCTGCAGATAAACTAGACATGAAGAGAACATCATTGTCACTATCATGTGTGACTGCATTGATCTCCTCGATCTTCACTTTTCCTTTGTCCTCCCTTGGACTCTCTTCCTTTTGATTTGCACCCCAATTTGCATTCTTTTTCTTATCCTTTTGCTCTCTTTTCAGCTTGTAGCAATCCTTTTTCATATGGCCCTTCTTGCCACAATGGTAACACTCAATGTTTTGTGCCTTGGATTTGCTACGAGACTTCCCTCTTTCTTGGGACTTCCCCTTGAACTGTGATCTGCCCCTTTGCACATTTAAGGCTACATCCTGCTTGTTGCCATCCATAGACTTCCGTCTAATCTCCTCGGCCAACAAGCTACCCACAACATCATCAAATTTCAGTACTCCACCAGGTGCAGAGTTACTGACAGCTGTACGGAAGGTATCCCATGAGGATGGCAATGAACATAAGAGAAATATTGCCTTAGTCTCCGCATCAAAATTCATTTTCTGAGCCTGAAGCTGGCTGAAAATAATATTGAATTCATTCAAATGAGAAGCAATGGAGACCCCTTCCTTCATCTGCAGCTCAAACAACCTCTTCATGAGGTAAACTTTATTAGAGGCAGTTTCCTTTTCATAAGTGGCACACAATTTCTTCCACAAATCTTCCGTAGTCTGCTCATTTACTACTGTGAAATAAACTGACTCTGCAAGATGAAGTCTAATAGTAGACTTTTCTAATGCATCCAACTCATTCCAATCATCCTCAGACATATCCGCAGGCTTAGCTTCAATACCTGCCAAGGGTTTAATCTGCTTCTTTTGAATAAGCACATCTCTTATTTGTTCTTTCCACAAAGAAAAGTTTGTCCCATCAAACTTTTTGATGCTGAAAAAATCCTTTTCATACATGGAAGAGGATGCCATGATGCAAATGAAACAAAATCCCAAATGCTAGTGCCTGCAAGAGAGAATCACACCAAATACCAGGTGCACCCAAATGTGTATGCCACAATAGAGTGAAATATCACCAAAATTCAAAGCTCAAAGCATCAAAAGATGCATTTGACTCATGTGCATATACTATGCATCCATATGAGCAAATCTGACCCAAAAGAAAATGCCAATAAGTGCCAAATGACTCAAGCATAAACGCTGTCCACTGGCATATGCATCAATAATGTCTCATCCAAGAGAGCATAGCACTATCAGTGCATCACCTGCATGTTTCAAAGCTATCCCTCAGCATAAAATAGCATCCATGTGCAAAGCGTCCATAAAAAATAGCATCCCACAAGGCAAATTGGGCCTATCAGCGCATCCAACAAGAACCGCAATGCATCCAAATGGCCTATAAATCATCCACTGCAACCCAATGCATACCACGAATGAGCACACACTGCTCAAACTGCAACCAGAGTGATCTGCATAAGGTATGCTCAAGAAATCATAGTCCCACGATAATGAGCGCTACTGAAAATAGAACCTGAGATGCTTCAAAACATGGGCACCATCGCATAATTGGACTCAGCAAGAAAATCTGCAAATATCTCTCTTCTACCAGAACTCCAAAATCCCAACCGATGAGTGAGAAATGGGAGTCAATACTTATCCACTGCCATGTGGCATAAATCTAAGGTTTCAAAACCTTAGTATGAAAAATGCATAACAGAGAGACGAAATCGAATACACAGAGATTTATAACTATGAAAATCCTCCACCGAATCATGCAAGAACTGATAGGTAGGGGTTTTTGGGCGTCCGAAACGCAATGGGACAGACGGTTTTGGAAACCGTGGTCTCAATCACTGGGTCCAACACACGGACTGAAAAACGTTTTTGGAAACAGAGCTATCTGTAAACTCCACCGGAGTGCGAATGATGAGCAACATAGAAGTTTTAAGACCTCCTGAGTCCACCGGAACTGACAGATCTGCAAATGGTTGCTCCAAACTTGAGTTCCAACACCCGGGCAAAAAACGCAGGAACTGATACAGTGAGTCAGAAATCCACTGAAATGATCCCAGATTCAAGAATGAAGTGTTTCCAAGCTCCTGAAGTAATGTGGACACCAAAAGCAAGCAATAGTTGCCTCTACAAGTCAATACGGAGTCTCTGTCATCGAACGGAACAGGGAAAAGCTCAAAAAACGACTTTTTCTTTGAAAGCTCTTAACAGGCTCTCAAAACCACTTCGTAAAGCCAAAGTGACTTTTCCAAAGGTTCCTCCAAGGTCTCTGCACACTCGAATGCAAGTAAAGTCACCCATAAAGCTTCCCACAAAGCTTCTCCTTCCTCCCACAGAGCTGCTGAGCTTCAAGCATTCACGCATGCTCAGCTAGATCACCCGTGCTCTGATACCAGTTGAGAGTGCTCTCAACGGAAGCAAGAACGGAAGAGGGAGAGAGAGCGAGAGAGAGAGACAGAGAGCCACACAAGTTTTGGTGGGTGTAGAACCACCCTAATCTTCTTTTTTCATTCATTTATATATGTGTTTGAGTATTGTACATAACTGGGGTTAAGGCACAGTGACCTTTAACCCCCACACTTGGTTACAATGGGACAAAGGCAAATCAGACAATTCAATCCAAATAGGAATTCTAGTAGACCTTGGGTTGTCAAGAGAAAAGTCATGTGACAACTAGGACAGGTACATTGGTTGGTTTTGGATACTCCATATCCCATATTGTAGGGCTCTTGTAAGCATATTTTCTCATTCAAAGAGGAAAGGACCACTAATCCCTTCCTCAAGAACTTGGTGCAAATCCAAGTTTCTATCAGAGTTAAGGGGGGTTTGAGTCCAAAAAGATACCCAACCTGTCAAATAATGTAATATCATGCTAACCCTAGTGTAACTAGATGAGAATAAGAACTATAGAGGCTCAAATTATAGCAGAAACTCCATGAAAGAGATGATGAGCAACTATGAATCAATCTGTTTCAAATCTATGTAGACCATACAATGAGAGTCTTCTTTTATAGAGAGAGCCTTTAGAATAGTCAACACTTGTGGGATCCTCTGATCCACATCTCTCCTTGTGGATGTCCTTCATCCACATACTCATATCATGTAGTCCACATCCTAGGGTTGCTACTTTAATACATTCCTATACCATACCTTAGCCTCTGGTTTCATAGCACCATATCTCTCAACACCTCCCCTTGGTGCCATGATCCATTGGCTACCACAAGGTGGTCAGATGTGAGTTACAAATCCATCACCTCCCCTTAGTGCATACCTTGCTACTTAAGGTGGTCGTGTGGTTTTACATGTCAATATCTCCCATGAGTGCTTACATGGCTACTTGCAGGTGGTCAGGTTTAATTACAAGAAATATGCTAAAGGTGGAAAGGCATTTGCTTCTCAATACATGTTGTTGATGGCGTTCTCTTCTTTGCTTGATGTAGCTTGATGCATGATGCTTTGTTCTTCACGTGCCTTTACTGCTTTATATGTGGATGCCATGTTTTGTGACAGGGTCATCTCACACACTAGTGCTTTTGGCATTCTTTTTGCATTCATGTGTTGCTTTTCCATTTGTCATTGTAAAAGGTCTTACCAGGAGCTTAGTTTTGCTTCAATGGAAGTGTCTGATTCCTAACGATGATTATGACTTAAAAAGCGCATAGAGCTCAAAAAGACTATCACTTTTCCTTTTTGGAGCATGTGCAAATTCTTCTTGGATTGCAAGTTATGGCTTGTTGAAGTTTTATGAGAAGAAGAGGGGCAATTGATGATGTGGCATAGGGATTCACGTGCTACATGCAAAACTACTCTTAATAGGGAGCTGTGCTTAGGTGGCTAGCATGCTGATGTGGCACAATTGACTAACCCTTGACCTAACCTTACCTTGGTACGTTAATCTTGACCAGACCTAGGTAAGCTGAGCTTAGCCTATCGTGATTGATGGGTTTGCATATTGCCATGAAGCATGATGAGACCACATGGCATCATCTTCCAGCATTGGAGAATGCCTCGTCTCCTGGTTGCTTGGCTACATTGCATATGTGTGTCTACTTCATTGTTGTAGGAGTCAAGGTACCTAGTTGTCTGTTCTTGTGGTCATGTAGGTTGCTACCTTCTTGTTCTACCAATTTGCCTTGCTTGTGTCATTGCAGAGCATTGCTACATGTGTCTATTTTGCAAGAACCGATGCCATATATTTGAGTTTGCTTGAACTCACTACTAGACATCATGAGCGGTGGTGCTACATGGTGGAGCCTTAGGAGCTCGTTTGAGAGATTTGATCGTTGCGACTAACCATTTCAACTTTTGAGCCTATTGTGCACTTGTTCGTTTGTTCTTTGCCTCTTGTTTGATAGCGTTGGGCATTGCGTGTACTTTGTTTGCCTTTGCTAGGCATTGGGCTTGTGATCGTTGTTTGTTGTAGTCTATTGATGGTGAGCTAAGTTGTAGTCTGTTGCAGTGGTCACATATGCTAATGAGATGCTTGTCATAGATTCATGAGCTTGTAGCATGAGCGCTCATTGTTGTTGGGGCCACTAGCTGATGCAACCCGTGGTGGAGTCTAGTTTTCAAGTGCTTGAATCACTATTGTTATGGATTCCATCAATTGCTTCAGTTGAAGCTATGTTGTGAGCTAAGCGGTTGGGGCCATTGGTGCTATGTTTCTATTGCAATGGAGTTGGTCTGGGTCATAGCACTGTTGGAGTTGGCGCTTATATTTGATTGAATCATAATTGTTGAACTTTGTTTGGTACTATTAATCATGAGTTGTTGAGCCAATCTATACTTTAGAGATAAATTGAGAATGTTTGAAGTGCTCCCCAAATTGTAGCTCAATTCTAGGGAGGTAGCAGAAGATATGAACCCCATGGACACCATTGGAAAGTCGTGTGGCTGACTTGTTGATGGAGAACCTTTCTTCCGAATCGCCTCATAGGTTAGAGTCTTTTCCTTAAGACAAACACACTCTCTTTAATGAGATTTCTCAAAGGATGAAATGGAATCCTAACAATGAAATCTCAATGCTGATCAAAGAATTTTAGAAGAAGAGATCCTAGTAGAAGGAGATGCATGATCAAGATTCTTGGTGCTTGTTTCAAATATTGTCCCTTGTCATGCAGACTCTTCTATTATTGCTCTTGGTAAGAAATCTACATCTTGTTGATGCTTAATAAACCCTAAATCATTTGTGATAATTTGTTGCAATTGGTATGAAACTTTTTGGCACTAGTTCCTCCACACCTGGTAATGTAGTGCTTATTATCATTTAGAGAATGGCCTATTATGTGTGGTACACATATTTTTTGCAAGATGGGCATCTCAAGTGGATGAAATCATCTTGTATCCATTTCACAAATTCCAACTCAAAGATTGGGTAGCTTTGTTGTTTATCTTGTGGACTTTGAGCTATTAATTATGGTTTAGAGTTTGATGTAGCCATGGTTGCTATTAATACCACAACACAATCAATTATCCTTTTGTATGTAAAATGGTACTATGACATGGAGTTGGGGGTAATAAAACTTCACGCACCTCTTAGCTTTCTCTACTTCCAAACTAGTGATAGATATCTTTATCACTAAGAAAGGGGAAATAAGATAGAACTTTTCATGCTAAGAGACTACACCACACATTCTTCCCTTTCATCCCTTAGATGAGAATGAAGATGGTAACATCCCAAGTGATGTTGTATTCTAGCATAGGGAGAAGGAAAGGATTAGTGGAGGCCATAATCTCACCAAGCCAGTCTGCACAAAAGACAAGAATGATATGTTCTTGAAAGAAGATATTACAAATTAATATGACATGAAATGATATATATCAAGGGGTTTGAAGGGGCTGATTGGGTCAGATGGTAGGTTCCGGGGAAACATTGCACCTCCTTCATAGATACCTCTATAAGTCACTCAAAACACTCCACAAACTATCATCAAACACATAGGCATACAACTTCTACTAGAGACATGACATCAAAGATTCAAATACATTTGGAGATGCGCCTTGAAATGGGCTTTGCAGTAATATAACTTTCATAAGGAACAGAGAAGTGGTTGAAAAGTTATGGACACTTTACTGGAAGGGGGTAAAAACTATCTTAAAAATAAATAGTCACACACAGAGACTCATAAATTTTTTATTTAACATCTCTAAATGCATATCATGATGCACCTTGAATATAGCTTCACATTGATATAAGTTTCATCAAGATTGTAGCATCAAGCAAGAAGTTATGAGAAAAACACTAATAGGGGGTCAAGCAGTCATGAAAAACACCTACTCCTTATATTGATGCCAACTTGGGAGAATTCTCCCTCCATGCTTAGACTTTAACAGTGAACCAAGTCCCATTGAGGTCACTTAGGAGAGAACAAAAAGATCCCTTGGTGGCTCAGATTATAGATAAACTATGTATGCACAATGAGCAGCTAAATAGAAACCACTTTTGAAGTCTTTAGAAGAGAGAGAAAGAATAAAGCAATGGAAAAAGGGGAGAGACACTCAAGAGAGATAACCTAAAGTGACCTTCATTACCAAATAGAGTGAGAGTCTACTCAAATGAAACTCAAAATACTACAAACACAAGGGAGAAGAAATACATAGAAGAGGGAGCGGGAGCTCCATGACTACTCATAGAACGAGAACAATATGGACTCTTGAGTCTACATAAGAGGATATGTATAAGACAAAGAGAGAAGGCTCATAGAAGAGGCTTGAGGGAACTAGAACTATAGCATTATGAGGCTCAATGGTGAAAGAGATGTTTAACAAGCGAGATAAGATTTTGTCACCCTTGTTCACCCATTTACAATTGCTGACTGTAGATTCCTTTCCCATCAATCACATAAGCTCATATGTCACCATCAATGCCCTTTTTGTCTACTCTTGACATGTGTCCCATCAAAAGATGCTCATGAGCCTTAAAACATTGATAGAGTCAAGGGTCTTCCCACATGGATACCATAGGGACCCTCTCTTTTTTAGAGAAGTAAGGGTCTTCCCACATGGAGACCAATGGGACCCTCTCTTTTCCATATGTCCACATTCTCTTATTCTACATAGGAATTCTAGAAGGATTCCTCTTGACCCCACACTCCTCCACATGCCTTCCATATGCTTGGCAGGTGATCTCTCTTACATTATTGGAACACATGGACATGAGACCCACCATTTTATATGACTCACTCTTCCTATTTTCTAAAACCCCCATAATATTCCATCTCTATTCCATGCACAAATAACTCTCACCCCATACCAAGGTATTTATCATTCATACACATGGTATTGATCCATTCCACTCATCCTCTCAATCCCATACAATATCTTAGAAAATGGAAATGAGTAGGAGCCACTAGGCAATCACTTGATACTCATACTCTTATCAAACATAGAGAAAAGAGACTTCAATGCCAAACAAAAGATATCAATTTTTGGTGTCACACCTTTCCCACCCAAACAGATCCTCCCTAGTAACCAAGAGGGTCTCATTGGCCCTCAAGGTGGTCGAGCATAGAAGAATTTAAGGTGATATGCATTGGTGTGTCCGGGTATCACCATGCCATCAACATCCTCAAGCTGATAGGTCCCATTGGTGAACTTCTTGACTCGATATGGTCCCTCCCATTGGCTGATAAACTTTTGTTTAGCCGCTTGTCCAAATGGCTATCAAATCTCATTACCAAATCTCATGCCATCTTGTAAATCCTACCATATACATTCATCCAAGTCTTCTAATTGTACCAAGAATTGCACATAGGCATCTTCTTGTCCTTCTATTCTTGCAATAGTAGTGTAAAGACTATGTATTGTTGAGATATCAAGCTCCACTGACGATATGCCAGGGTGACCATTGTGCATTTATGTCACCGACTTGTTAGCTGCAGATGCGGTTGGTACACTGCCCACGAATAATAGCTGGATGACAGCTATCCTTATCTACTCTAGTTCGTGGCTCAGTTAGTATGCCACCTTAGTTAGTTGAGTTTGGTTTGAGACCCACATATAGGGTTCTTCTATTTCTTTGTACTTGAGTTCACAACTAAGAAGAGGAAAACTGTTTTCAGCCTCCACCTTTGTGTGTATTCGCCCATTGTGCATGTGAGAAAGCCGCAAGTGAGACTCCTTCCCTCTCTCCCACTATCTTCACATGGTATCAGATCCTTGTTCGTGGTAAGGAGCTCAAGAAAGCAAACCAAGTTCGTGGTGTCCTGGTAAGAGGACCAGTGTTACTTTCCTATTTCGAGTTTGGGAGCAAATCTCTGCAGGTAGCACAGCCAGAAGTGCAAGAGTGCACTGTCTCAGATTGAGACGCCCTTCACGGTGTGGCGAGAGGGCAGTATATGCTATGGGAGTGAGGTCGAAGCCCTCGGTGACTTTCTTTTTCTGATTCGAGGCCATTTCGAGGCCCGTTTTGAAGGTGGAAGTTCTTCGCAGGCACTAAGAAAAAGGCCCTGTTTTTGCTGTACGACCACTGCTCCTCTGGTCGGTGAAAAGTTGCCATAGAAATTGCATCGTATGCCTGTGTGCAGAGATATTGGGAGTTGTAGAATCATGCTTGTTGCCTGTTGATGCAAAATCGTCACTAGGAAGTGACTGTGTGGTCAAATACCACTTTCGTCAGTTTTGTAGATCTGCCCGTGTGAGGCAAAAGCTGTGTTTTTTGCAGTGACAGAATATTTTGCAGTGTTCTGTAATGGTGTCTGATTCTCTTTCACAGATTGTCACAGAAAAGCTTGACAAGAACAACTTCCAGGCATGGAAGTTTAGAATGACGAATTTCCTTATGGGAAAAGGCTATTGGGAGTTCATTACAGGAAATGAAGAAGAACTAGTTCTTCCTAATGTTCCCAATCAACAGGAAATGCAGGCATTTAAAGGATGGCATGAGAGAGCCAGGAAAGTTATGTACTGGCTGTCTATCAGTATTTCTGATTCTATGATTGTGCATATTCAGGATGCAAGTATGCCAAAGTAGGCATGGGATACTTTGGCAAAAATGTACAGCACAAATACGCAAGCCAAGAAAATGTAGCTCAAACAGGAGTTGCACAATGTGCAGAGAGAAAATTTGAGCATCAATGACTACCACATGAAGGTGAACAAAATTGCAGATGCACTTGCTTCCATTGGGTCGCTAGTGGAAGATGATGATCTAGTTTCTGTGACCTTGAATGGTCTAGGAAAGGATTATGCACAGTTCCGGACATCCATTGCCATCCGTGAAAAATTTCTTGATTTTGAAGAGTTGTTTGCTCTTCTAATTTCTGAAGAGCAGAGACATGGGGGTGCATCTTCTTCAGGAGGAACTTCAGAAGAAACTGTCTTCTACTCGAATGCTGGAAGAGGTAGAGGCAGAGGTAGAGGAGGCCAATCTGCAGGCCCTAGTAGAAATCAAAATATGCAGCAAACTCTAGAAAACCAGTCCTATGCAGGAGGATGTGGTAACTCTAGAGGCAGGGGGAGCCAAAGAGGCCGTGGTGGATGGCAGAGAGGCTAAAATGCAAACAGCAATGTTGAATGCTACTACTGTGGTAAAATGGGTCATATGGCTAAGGACTGCTGCAAAAAGTAGAACGACATCATGAATGGAAAATTGCAGCAAGGCAATTATGCATCTTCTAGTAGGCAGGGTGATGACAGAAATGAGCATCTATTTATGGTGCAGCATATGACCAATTCTGTGACAAGTGCAGAAGAACGAAATGATGTGTGGTATGTTGACTCAGGTGCGTCAAACCACATGACAGGTCATGCAGAATGGATCCAAGATGCAAGGAAAATGGAAAAACCAGGATTTGTGGAGACTGGTGATGATACTGCACATCCTATTGTGCAGATTGGTAAAATTCCTTTGTCTATGCAGGATGGGAAAAAGAAATACCTGTACGATGTATTTCATGTCCCGAACATCACCAAGAACCTAGTTTCTGTTGGTCAAATGGTTGAGCAGGGCTTGCAGGTCAGATTTAATCCTCATGGATGCTTTGTTGAGGATATGAAAAATAACGGTCGCTTGATAGCAAAAGGAAAGAAGAAGGGCAGGATGTTTACGTTGGATGCAGACATGCCTGAATTGAGTGCAGCAATGTTTGCACATGGGACTGGTGTAGTTGCAGATATTGATATCTGGCATAAACGCATTGGTCATGTTAATAAACAACGACTTAAATCAAAGCAAGCCCAAAATATTGTTGCAGGATTGCCTAAATTCAAGGTTGCAGAAATGCATAAGGTTTGTGAAGCCTGTCCATTTGGAAAACAGGCAAGGAAACCATTTCCTAGGCATGTTCAAGAGAGTAAAAAGCCATTGGAATTAATCCACTCTGATGTGTGGACTACTAAAGCTGCATCTATTGGAGGCTGTCACTATTTTGTCACATTTATTGATGACTTCAGTAGAAAATTTTGGGTGTATTTTATGAAAAAGAAAAGTGAAGTGTTTGGGAACTTCAAAGCTTTTAAAGCTATGGTTGAAAAAGAAACAGGCCTGCAAATAAAATGCCTAAGGTCAGATAGAGGGGGAGAGTACCTCTCAAATGAGTTTGCAAGGTTTTTGCAGGAGCATGGCATAAAGCAGCAATATTCATGCAGTCATACCCCACAGCAAAATGGACTTGCAGAAAGGAAAAATAGGCATATTGGAGAGGTATCTCGGGCCATGCTAAATAAGAAAGATCTACCAGATTATTATTGGGCTGAAGTAGTTGCTACAATAGTTTACATAATGAACAAGACTCCCACTGTAGCAATACATGGCATGATGCCAGAGGAGATGTATACTGGTAGAAAACCAGACATTTCTCATTTGAAAATTTTTGGTTGCATTGCCTATGTTCATGTGCCAGATGAGTTGAGGTCCAAGTTGGATCCAAAAGATGAGAAGTGCATCTTTATTGGTTATTCTCTACCAGCAGAAAGGGTATAGATGCTACAACCCTTCTACTCGTAAGTTTACAGTGAGCAGAGATGTTGTTTTTGATGAGATGAGTAGCTGGTATAAACTAGTAAATGTGATGATTGATGTAGATGCACAAAATGGTAATGCTGCACAGAATTCAATGCAGCATTCACAAAATATCAGTGGACCTGTAGTGTCCTCTAGCAGTGGTTCACATACTTCGCCATGGATAGGCAAATTAAGATCAGGAGAATCTCCTCAAAGCAATGCAGATAGTGGTACGCAGGTATCACGAAAAGGAAAAGAGAAGGTAGATCAGCCCATGTTTGATGTGAATGCAGGTCACTCTTATGTGGATGGTGAATCCAGTGGCTCAGAACAGAGCATTGATGAAGAGTTGGGTATTCCTTCTATTGTTACACCTGGAGTAAGGAAGACCAGGGATGTTTTGAGAGCACCTAAAAGTGAGCCTATTTTGCGCAGGTCTACTAGAGCTAGGTATCCTGTGGATAGGCTGAAATATGATGGATTTACAGCCATTCACTATGCCTATATGGTCAAAGTGATACAAGAACTAGAACCCACTTCTTTTGAGTAAGCCATGGGAAATGAAAAATGGGAGAAAGCCATGGATGAAGAAATGGATACCTTGGAAGCCAATGCTACATGGGAATTGGTGCCTTTGCCTAAAAACAAGAATGCAATTGGCTATAAGTGGGTTTATAAGATCAACCACAATAATGCAGATGGTTCTGTGAATAGATACAAGGCAAGATTAGTTATCAAGGGGTATGCACAGACATATAGCATTGATTATGAAGAAACATTCAGTCCAGTTGCAAGGATGGCAACTGTAAGAGCAGTCATTGCTATGGCTGCATCAAAGGGATAGTCTTTACATCATATGGATGTAAAGAATGCCTTCTTGCATGGTGATTTGCAAGAAGAGGTCTTTATGGAGCAGCCAGTAGGTTATGTTCATGCTATTCATCTTGAGTTTGTTTACAGGTTGAAGAAAGCCTTGTATGGCTTGAAGCAAGCACCTAGAGCATGGTCTAACAAGATAGGATAGTATCTTGTCACTATGGGCTTTCAGATTTCCAAGGCAGATTTCTCACTCTATGTGAGAAAAACAGAGAAAGGGATTATGCTGCTTGTCATTTATGTTGATGATTTGATCATCACAGGTGATAGTGATGAAGATATCCTTCATGTGAAAATGCTATTGAAGCAGAAGTTTGAGATGAAGGATTTGGGAGAGCTGCGTTATTTCTTGGGCATTGAGGTGATTAGATCACCAAGTGGGATACAGCTCTTGCAGAGGCAGTATGGATTGGACATGCTGTCCAAATATGTGATGACAGGCTGTAAGCCTATTTCAATTCCTTTGGAGCAGAATGTGAAGCTGAGCACAGATGTAGGTGAGCTTCTGGAAGACCCTACTATGTACAAACGCATAGCAGGAAGTTTGATTTATATGACTATTTCCAGGCCAGATTTAAGCTATGCTGTTGGATTGGTAAGTCAGTTTATGTAGACTCCAAGGAAACCGCATTTGGATGCGGCTAGACGCATACTCAGGTATGTGAAGTCCACATTGTAGTATGGACTATTTTATGAGGCTGGGGTTCAGATACAATTGCATGGATACACTGATGCTGATTGGGCTGGTAGTATTTCTAATAGACGATCTACCAGTGGATATGTGTTCTCTTTTGGGAGTGCTGCACTCACTTAGAGTAGCAAGAAACAGCCTACAGTTGCCTTGTCGAGCACAGAGGCTGAGTACAGGGGTGCAGCAATGGCTGCATGTGAGGTAGCTTGGTTGCATAAGCTACTCTATGATATGCATCAGTCTACAGATGGGCCAGTTGTCATTTATTGTGACAACATGAGCAGTATACACTTGGCAAAGAACCCAGTCTTTCATGCTAGAACAAAGCACATTGAGGTGCATTATCACTATGTGCGGGAGAAAGTTTTACTAGGTCTTATTGATCTAGTTTATGTTAGCACAGAGGATCAGGTAGCTAACATATTCACGAAAGCATTGGGCGTAGAGAAGCTGCACAAGTTCAGAGACCTGCTTGGTGTGCAGGAATTGGGATTGAGCTCGAGGGGGAGTGTTGAGATATCGAGCTCCACTCGCGATATGCCAGGGTGACTGTTGTGTATTTATGTCACCGACTTGTTAGCTGGAGATGCGGTTGGTACACCGCCCACGAATAATAGCTGGATGACAGTTATTCTTATCTACTCTAGTTCGTGGCTCAGTTAGTATGCCACCTTAGTTAGTTGAGTTTGGTTTGAGACCCACATATAGGGTTCTTCTATTTCTTTGTACTTGAGTTCTTTTGGCTTTCACAACTAAGAGGAAAACTGTTTTCAGCCTCCACCTTTGTGTGTATTCCCCCATTATGCATGTGAGAAAGCCGCAAGTGAGACTCCTTCCCTCTCTCCCACTATCTTCACATGTATCTCCAATTCAATGGGCAAAATAGATTCTAATCCAGATACTAGTCTGAATGGTGTAAACCCGATAGCTAGCTTGTATGTGGTTTTGTAAGCCCATAAAACTTCTGGCAAGTGCCTATCCCAATGGCTTTTCTTGGTGTCTACAAGCTTTCCCATTGAATTACACAACAATCCATTTGTTTTCTCATCCAAGCCATTACATTGGGGATAGTATTACATGGACATCTTATGATTTATCTTTAGCTTATGCACCACATCTTCACTTAGTTCATTTCTAAAGGGGATTCCTCCATCAGTGACAATTTCCAAAGGACAACCAAAGCATGAACAAGTTTTGTCAAAGAGAAATTTTGCAACTGTGCTTGCCTTGTTGTGACTGTGGCCTTGGCCTCTACCTACTGAGTTGCATAATCTATGGCCACCAATAAATAATGCTTAGATGAGCAAGGGAGTAGTCCCACAAAGTTCAACCCCCACCTCTCAAAAGGTCTATATTCTAGAATAGGCTTTAAGGGCCCATGGATCAATTGTTGCCTTCCAAACTTTTGGCACACTGCACAACTTACCATCCATATACATCCTTATGGAGGTGTGGCCAACAGTAACCTACATTAAGAATTCTCCTAACTATGCTCACTGAAGAAAAATCACCAACGCATTCATGACACATTTCTAGAATTCTCCTAGTTTTCATGGGATGAACCACCCGACAAAGCACCTTAGCATTTCCCAATTTATAAAGAATGTCATCAACAATAGTACAAGAGCAAGTCTTCCTTACCAATCTCTAATTTTTTGTGGAGTTAACCCTTGAGGAAACATGCCTTCTTTCACATATTGCTGAACATCTTGCAGTTCTAGCCATCCAGTGTCAAAGAGACCACCTCCTCATCTTGTACCACAGTGGCTTGAGTAGCTCCCCTTTGATTTTCTATTTTGTTTATATGAAAAAACTTGCAAAAATCAAATTGATCAGTACATAGTGCCATAGCCTTCTGATTAAGCTCCTTCAAATTAGGACTTCTTGTGTTGTAATGCCCTTGCACTTGCTTTATAAAATAAGCTGAGAATCTGCTCTTACTTTTAATTCTTTAACTTGCCTTTGAAGACAACCCTCCAAACCAAGAATCAAAGAATTATACTCAACTGCATTATTGGTTGTGATAACTGGAAGCTCTTATCCTCTTGCCCATACCTCTTGAACTTCAAGATTCATTAAGACCATTCCTCCGACTCCCTATTGGCATCAAGTACTAAATAAAAGCCCATAAAAATATCAAACAAAAGCTATTGGTGGTGTCTCCCTTTTATCCTTAATATCATCCTTTCATTTCTTTTCTTCTCCTAGATCCTCCCGTCCTATGAGCAAATCTACCATAGTGGACCTAGTGGTAACTTTAGTGACAAAAGAGAAAGAGAACTCTTGAAGCTCTAACAACAATTTTGCAAATCTCCTCCTAGGGTTAGGCTTGCAAACTAGATATGCTAATACAAACTGAGAGATCAAGGAGAAAAAAGGTTAAGGAAATAAATAGGAGCAAAAGTTTCTAACTGAAAACACCAAAGAGCAAGCTTGCTACTCCATTTCTTCATAGGCTTATTTCCACCTATGTAAGCTATTGACTGGCATAATATATGGGTTGCATTCTACCTACCTCTTCTTTTTATAGCAGTATAGCACCAACACTTGGATTTACATAAAAGTCTTGGGACCAATCAAGGGGCTTCAATATTGGGCCCTTACTCATGGCCTCCTTAAGTTGCTGAAAATACTCTTGTTGTTCCACACCCCATTGGAAAGAAACTTCTTTTCTTGTCAACAAGTTCATTGGATGCACTATCTTGATGAAATCATCACAAAAATATTGATAATACTTACTCTTCCCTGGAAATCTATGAACACTAGTCACATTGTTAGGAGTTGGCAATGACATGATTGCTTGAACCTTGTCAGGATCCATTTGCAAGCCTTCTTCAGACTGCCCCATTTGCAAGCCTTCTTCAAGATCAATTTGCTGTAGGAGTTGCACGTAGAAACTTCATGTAGGACTTGCATGTAAGAACTACATGTAGGGCATGCATGTAGGAGTTGCATGTGCAGTTAATTACCAGGAAATACAATGGCATGTGATTAAATAATCGCTTATGATTATATAATTCAATGGGCTTGCATGCCAATCTTGCTTGCAACTATTTCTTGGGCCAAACAATTCTCTATTATTTTTAGTGCAGTTAATTACCAGTTCATCGATGATGGCATGAGATTAAATAGCAGCTCATAATTCTATCATTGGATGGGCTTCCATACCAATGATTATTTTTGGGGAAAATTAAGCAACGATTCTATTCCCATTCACCACAATGTCCTCACCTTTAATGAAGCTTAGGCCAAATTATACTCGAGCCTTCTAAATTGCACCCTTATTTTGAATCCCAAACAATTTTAAGGCCTTCTGATGAAAATTTGCATGGCAAAGAATGTCTGCAAAATATAGCACTGCCCGAGCGACTAGGCATGTGATTAATTGGTGGTGGATTGAGTCTTGATTAATTGAAGATGCCTAACAACCGGGCCTCCAGTCACCACAGTGTCTCAAATTTTGATTAATTTAAGGCAGCTTATTAAAATGGCTCGTGATTATTTGGATAGCACCATTCGGCCTCCAGTCCACCAAGGTGGATTGAATTTTGATTAATTTAAAGTGGCTCATTATTATTAGAGTACCATTGTTATTAGAGTAACAGTGTTACTATTAAACCATTGTCTTGAACAAGGAGAATGTATGAGGGCCAGAACATGATCTTCTAAGATTATGAGTGTGGAGAGAGATTTTGATCTACTGTTGCACTTTACATTTTGGAATGGATAGCACTTCTTTCATATATATTGATCTGTTCTTTTACAAATCCTAATGGTGTTGTGAGTTTTTGATTAGCATTTCAATGATGCATTCTCTGCAGTATATGTAATGTTATTTTGCATTCTGTATATAAGTTGTGCATTGCACTTTGAGTTTCTATTAGATCGGAATACTTTTGTGGGTTCGAGAATCCTATACACAAGTGATCCTGCTATTCATGTACCCTACCAACTCCGAGACTATAGTTGCCAAAGTAAGGAATGTTTTGGGTGAAGGATAACAGGCACAGTTCTATGGAAAAATCATTTTTATTACAGGATTGATGAATATTTGCTATGGAGGAGAAGAATCCGAGAAGTGAATTTGTCAATACGGGTGGAATGGAAAGCAACGGGCGATGATCTGCATCTCAAGATCTACGGATTAGTCGAGACCCATTGCTTCACGTAGGTGATCACAATAGAAGCACTTTCAAGAACCAGATGCAAATCCGCATACTATTGAGACCACAGTAAGAGTAGTAGAACACTCCAAGGTGGATGAAAATATCCCAATAGCGTCATAGGATGACATTGGTATGGCTTTGTCAGATGAACAATTGCAGTGCAATCTTGTTTTGATAACCAAAATTGTGGCATTGGCTTAGTGTGGCAAACCAACCATTGCTTACAGTACAATCCACTTCAAGCCAGAGGGATTGGCCAAAAGAATCCAGCCATAGAATTTGAAGACGAGGAAAATCATATGCATGTAGAAGAGGGATTGGAACCCATAGCCGAAGAATCCGATGAGGCTCAACACTTTAGCACTACCTAGAGTATTCCGTGGTATCCAAATCTAGTGTCAACCCAAGCATGTACCAGAACCATTACCCTATGCGAAGTGTTGTATCGAGAAACAAAAGGAGAGGCTAGCACAAAAGCAAGCATACATAGTACCTAAAGATGTATCAAGTACCAAATTGAACCCATTGTAGGATTTCACTTTTGGAGCATCAAATATTGCAAACTTATTCTCAATACAGGTAATCACAAAGATCTGACAAGCCAATTCTTTTCACCAACATTTTTTAATCTGGTAGATCCAGTAATCTTAGTCAGTTAAGAAAACTCGATTGCTCCATGGAATACGGAAGCCTATATAAATCCAAAAATATAAGTTAATCTAATCATCCACTCAACATTGCAAGTGCCACAAGTGCCAATAGTGCCAGACGTGCTAATAGTGCTAGCACTGCCAGTAGCACCAGCAATGCCACAAGTGCCAGCAGTGCCACAAGTGCCAGTAGAGCAAAAAGTGCCAGTAGTGCTACAAGTTCCACAAGTGCCAGTAGGGCCACAATAACTGCAAGTTCCAGTAATACCACCAGTGCTAGTACCATCAGCACCACCGATTTTGTTAGTCAACCCAATGAATCCAAATGCAGCAAGCCTAAAGGACAAGTTCATGGAGTTCAGGGGTTGAAAGAAGGAAGATCCAGATAGCTATGTAGTGCAATGTGAGAACTGATGGCACGGACAAGCAACTTCAACACAATGTTTGGGGGTTTGAAGAAGCTATAGAATTTTGCAAGAATCTTGAGTGGCAGGGCTATGAGTTAGTTCACCGTATGGTCTAGCATAGCTCACAGATTATGAGGAGGTACTCATTTTACCATTTACAAGGAAATACACTTGCTTGGTTTAGGATTAACTATTGCAAGCCGCACTAAAATAGAACCAGCATGGTGGTTGCACAAGGAAATACATTTTCCTTGGTTTTAGGATTAACTGTGAGCAGCATTAAAATAGTTCTAAGAACTAGCACCATGGTTTCAAGGAAATATAGTTTCCTTGGCTTAGGATTAACTACAATCCACACTAAAATAGAACCAGCGTGGTGGTTGCACAAGGAAATACATTTTCTTTTGTTTAGGATTAGCTTTTATCCACTTCTTTTAAACTACTAATTGCACTCTCATTACACTATAAAAACATGCTCTTCCAACCACTGGGTGGTTTCAAACCTACTTGATGACGTGCTAAGAACATAAATTAAGAAAGCGGACTCCTCCATCATGTGAAATATATTAACAATTGTGGGACTCCAATGTGGGTCTCATGTGACCTAGCCAATTAAGGTAAATACATTTTTTTTGTTTAATTAGTAGTAGCTATAGTCAACACTAAAATAACTCCAAGAATGAGTGTGGTGGTTGCACCAAGACGATGTTAGCATAGTGGTCACAAACATGGCATAGATGATAGGTGGCAAGATGCAGGTAGATGACAGGTGGCGAGCTGTAGGTAGATGACAGTAGGTGGCGAGCTATGAGGTGATGATAGGACAGACTATGGATGGTACGATGTTCAATAGACAAGCTATTTAACACAAAGAAAATATAATTACAATAGTAGGATATTGATCCATTCCCAAAGTTTTAAGTGTTGACTTCCATAGAGTACTATTTCTTTTCTAAAGAAGGGGGAGCAATAAAACAAACTTTTCAATACTACTATGCTGTTTTTTTTTTAATACAAAAAAGGAAACAAAGGTGCAAACTCATCAATACTATGCTTTTCATGCTTCCTTTTAAGATTTAAAAAGGGGATAAAGACACAAACATATCAATACTACCCTTCCTAAATGAAGAAACTTGAGGCTATAGATATTGTGTTGCATCAACACAACCTCTGCTGTGTAAGGGATTATGAACACACTACAAGTGGTTGCTTATTTGACACAATCAAATACTTATTACACACAAATCTAATGTCTGAAGATCTTCGAGATGCGGCAATCAAAACATCTTTACATAATGAAGAAACCCAAGCAATAGATTGCACACAAACTTTTTGTCTCTAGATTTCTTGCAAAGTTTGCATGTAGCACAATACTATGATGAATACCTTACACGTATGAGTATCTCAGCCAACATGTGGTGGACTTTAGGGAGACCATTTTGCTATTTTGTGAATTTATGTGTTCCTCCAAACACCAATATACTTATGGTCATCATTAAATAAGAAGATCTATGTGAGATCTATGTCCAATATGGATACAAGTATAATTCAAACCCATTACAAATATTGTATGATGACAATCCTGTGCACACTACACACTTCAAACCAATTATCTAAACAAGCACAAACCTTAAAATTATAGCATCATTTTCTACAAGAAGTGCAGTTCCTAATTCCATACACATAAGAAAGAAGCTTAAAACATATACACAACACTACTATGCATGGGCCCTATTTCGACGCTTAAGCACCAATGTTTAGCACGCGTCGGGCACTAATCGTCAGTAATCAAAGCAAGATTAGTTAAGTGTCGCTATATAGTGAACTTTAAAGAGAGTTGCTATATAGCAACACTTACTAGACTTGTGAGTGGTCGTTATATAGAGACACTGAGACAGTTTCCTATAGCGATGTTTTATAGAGAGTGTTTTTTCCCATACCAACCTTTAAAGATAGTTTTTCCCACTGACAATTTTTTTTTCCTTTCGATACATGTTTGATCCTTTGAGAGAATAAAAGTACAAGAGCATGTACATCAAGTTTGAAGCTCATATATTCATGTCCAAGTTTGAGATGAAAAAAATCAATGAAGAGCATTTACATTAACGACTTCTCATCCTGAGCCAAGTCTAACATGCCAAACAAGTCTATCTCTAACTCTATATCGAGTTGATCTCCTATATCATCATCGTACTCTAGCATTGTGCATTCACCTAAGACTTGATCATCTTCTTCAATAAAAAGTGGTGATTCTTGATGATTGTCATCTTCTTCCTCAATATCATGATCTCCATCTTCCTCCCATACAATGTCATTATGCACATCTTCCTCTTGGCTCATATTGTGATCTTCATCTTCTTCTCTAGATCCATTTGGATAAATTGGATCCAGCATTGGTAGTGGCATCTCCATACCCACATCTCTATCTTCAAAAATTTTCTTATTTCGTGGTGCAACTTGGATCATGTACCACCATCTTGGATCAGAACGATCCGGATGAAAAACCACCTATATTGAAGATGGGTGCCAAATGCCATCAATTATATATATGAAATTATGCTTAAGTACATGTATCAATGGATCTTTTAAAATGAAAGCTTCGATTAATTAAATCATTAGTATACACTGCTCACAATGCTTGGGAAGAACAAAAGTATCACCTTCATTGGTCCAAAGTTTGGTGGAGTCTATTGCAAAGAAATCGCTACTATCTTTTCTCACTGTCGCATGGGGACCGTTGTAAATAGTTATAAACCATTTTACATCAAGAATGAAAATACTAAATCGTCTAAAATCAATTTCAGAGATTTTGTGTATGGTCTGACAAAATATGAAGAGGGGAGAGGAGAAGAGTGGAGATGAGGAGAGAGGGCACAGCTAGAGAGCACACCACAAATGACTAACTGTACACTAGAATTAGTTGAAAAAATAGAATATATACAAACCCTTTTAGGGTTAGGGTTAGGGAAGCTAACCCTTTCCTTTATAGCACTCTATAAGGTTAGTGCTATGCACATATGATCACGTGATGGTGCTATGCACACATGATCACATGATGTTGAGCATGAACTCTCAACACCTTCCCTCAAGATCAACATCATGAAGTAGGCCTTCCCTCAAGATGATGATTCATGATGATTCTAGGGAATCGAAGAAGGACTGAGCATTACATTCCATCACACCCCTTTAATGGGAATGTCCTTCCTCTGCATCAAACCAAGAGCTAGTCGGTGTTTCTCGAATAGCTCTTTACCGAGTGGTTTAGTAAAGATATCTGCAACATTTTCTTTGCTATCACAATGCCGCAGTGTGATGTCACCAAGTAACACTCTTTCTCTGATGAAGTGCTCTCTGACATCAATGTGTTTTGTTCTGGAGTGATATACTGGATTTTTGGCCAATGCTTGAGCCGATTGATTATCACAGTATATTGTTGTTGGCTTTGATTCATCAAAGTAATCTGTTTCTGACAATAGTCTTCTGAGCCATATAGCCTCACATGCACCTGTAGTGAGTGCTCTATATTCTGCTTCAGTCGAAGACAAAGAAACAGTTGGCTGTTTGTTTGACAACCATGATATAGCACCTTGACCAAGGAAAAATGCATATCCCTGTGTCGATCTCCTGGTCTCATGATCTCCAACATAGTCACTATCACAGTATCCATGCAACCGTGGATGACTTCCTCTGTATTCTATCCCAAATTGTCTTGTACCTCTGATGTATCTCAAGATTCTTTTGGCTGCATTCCAGTGAGACTGTTTTGGATTTGCCATAAACTGTGCTAGTGAGCTTACTGCATAACAAATATCTGGCCGTGTGATTGTCAGATATATAAGAGATCCAATGAGTTGCCTGTAGTATCTGTCATTGACTGTAGGCTTTTCTGAATCTTTAGTAAGTTTCAAACTCTGTTCCATGGGAGTGGCTGTAATCTTGCAATCTGCCATATGAAACTTCTTCAGGAGACTGTCAACATATTAGAGCTGACTCATGAATGTGCTATCTGAATCTCTCCAGAACTCAATTCCAAGACAATAGTGCATAAGTCCAAGATCTTTCATGTCGAACTCTGCAGATAAGTCTTGTTTTAGTTTTCTGATGAAGCTATCCTTGCTTCCTGTCACAATCAGATCATCTACGTACAAAAGTGCAATAGTAATATCCTCCCCTTGAACTTTGTAGTAGAGAGTATGATCTGCATTTGACTTCAGGTATCCCAGATCAGCAAAATACTTGTCAATTCTGCTGTACCAACTTCTGGGTGCTTGCTTTAAGCCATAGAGACTTTTCTTGAGATGGCAAACCTTGTTCTCCTGTCCTGGTTCAACATAACCGGCTGGTTGTTGCATGTAGACTTCCTCGTCTAGATAACCATTGAGAAATGCATTCTTGACATCGAGCTGATACACATTCCATTTACTGAGTGTCGCTAGTGATATCAAGAACCGTATGGAATCCATCTTTGCTACTGGAGCATAAGTCTCATCATAATCTTGGCCATATTGTTGTGCAAATCCTTTTGCAACTAATCTGGCTTTGTATCTCTGAATACTGCCATCTGGATTGTACTTCACTTTGTATACCCATTTGTTGGCTATGGCCTTCTTTCCTGGTGGAAGGTCGCATAATACCCAAGTGTTATTTTTATACAAAGCATCCATTTCTTCATTCATTGCAGTTTGCCATTCTGGCTTATTTACTGCGTCTTCGAAGTACACTGGCTCTTCTGTAGCCATGATGGTAGTCATAAGAGCATAGTTGGTGGTTTCCACCTGAATTGCTTTGCCTTTCTGAGCATAGGTCAATCTGACTGGTGGTCTGCTTTCCCTAGTAGACCGTCTGAGCTGCTGTGACGCTGATTGGGGTGTTGCTGGCAATTCTTGCTCTTCTTCATCAACCTGTTCTGTAGATGACTGTGAAGTCGATGCTTCTATCTCCTGTGTAGGTGAGGTTTTCCATTCTGATTCCTCATCGAAGATTACATCTCTGGAGATAATGACTTTGCGGTTGATGGGATCATACAATTTGTATGCTTTACTTTCTTCACTGTAGCCAACCATGATGCATTTGCGTGACTTCGCATCCAATTTCCTGCGATGATCATCATGTATGTGGGCATATGCAATGCAACCAAATATGCGGAGATGCCCAATGCGTGGCTTGTGTCCAGTGAATGCTTCATAAGGAGTCATTCCTTGTATCGGTTCGGTAGGAAGCCGATTAAGCAAGTAGTTAGCTGTAGCTATTGCTTCTGCCCAATACTGATTCGGAAGATGCTTTTCACTAAGCATTGCTCTAGCACTGTCTGCTAAAGTCCCATTTTTCCTTTCAGCTATTGCATTTTGCTGAGGAGTATCTGCACATGTGAATTGTCTTCGAATGCCGTGAGTTTTGCAAAAGTTCATGAAGGCTGAAGACATGTATTCACCTCCTCTGTCTGATCTCATGACCTTGATCTTTCTGCCTGTCTGGTTTTCTACCATGGCTTTGAATTCTTGAAATCTGGCAAACACTTCAGATTTCTCTTTCAGAAAGTAGACCCAACAATATCTGCTGTAGTCGTCGATGAAGGTCAAGTAATAAAGTGAACCATTGATGCTGCGGGTCTGGGCATAACCCCATACATCTGTATGAATTAAATCAAGAATACCTCGTGCACGAGAGGTACTTCTGACAAAGTTGGTTCGCTTTTGTTTGCCGAAGCAGCATGCTTCACAAACCTTTCCAAGAAACTGTAGCTTCGGAATCCCAATTGCCATATTTTGATTCCTGAGATCTAACAAGTACTTGAAGTTGACATGACCATATCTCTTGTGCCATTTTGCAGATAGTGGCATCTGTTGCATTTGAGCTGACATGGCATGTTTATCTGGTACTGTAGCTAGCATCCTGTACAAGCGTCCTTCCTTGACACCTTTTGCTACTAGCTGACCTCTTTTGGATTTGTCTCTGATAGTGCATTCATCACCGTCGAAGATGACTTTGTAGTTGTGTTCCGTCATTTGACCTACTGACAAAAGGTTCTTACTGAGCTTCGGAACATAGAGCACATCTTTGACTAATCCTTTTGTACCAGTGAAATTGTTCATAGGGATAACACCTGTCCCTTGAACCGGATTCGGTGTATTGTCTGCTGTATAGATGACATTCTTTTGACCTTCTAATGGCTTCATTTCTGTGAACCATTCCTGATGATTTGTCATATGAGATGATGCACCGCTGTCGATGTACCAAGGATCCTGTTCCACTTGGTCGACTTGATAGCTGAAATCCTCTTTGGGATTGAAATCAGTGTCTGGGTGCATTATTGTATCAGTCTGATGCAATTCCTCACTTGCAAGAAACATATTCCCATGTTCATTTGCAAAATGACTGTGACTAGAATGTCCACCACGATGATTTCCTCTTCCTCGAGAATTCCCTCGATTACTGCTGGATTGACCGCTTTGGTCATACTGCTTCTTGCGGCAATCTCTTTCATAGTGTCCAAACTTGTGACAATAGTTGCATTGAATGTTTGACACATTGGTGGATGCATTCCCTCGTCCTTGGAATCTTCCTCGATTGGAATGATTTCCTCTTTGCTGATTTTGATGTTGCTGAGTATGCTGCTGATGCTGATTCTGACTTTGATTTTGACCACTTTTCTGATATGATCTACCTCTGTTTCTGCCTTTGCCTCTGCTTCTGTCTGAAGCTGTGAATGCCTGATCATTAGAATGACCTTTACGTGCTTGAATGGCCTGAGTCCTGAGTTCTTCACCAAGTAGAACTGACTGAAGTTCTTCAAGTGTTGGAATTTGCCGTTGGATGGCAATACTCTGGACCAGATTCTCATATCCTTCTCCTAGTCCATTCAGGATTACTTGAACCATTTCTGCGGGATTCATAGTCTCTCCTGCTGCTGCAAGTTGATTGTTGTAGTCTTTGATGCGGAGTACATAAGCATGACCGGTTTCATTGCTATTGCGGAAACTCTGGTTGATCTGGTTTCTCAGGGTGAGAATCCTGGATGTGTTCTTGGACTCGTAGAGAGCTGCGAACATATCCCATGCTTCTTTTGATGTCTTGACTGTGTTGAGCTGTCCTAGCATGACATCTTGCACATTCTGCTTGATCAGGTGATAGGCATACTTGTCTTTCTTATCCCATTCTGCTTGAGCTCGGGCAATGGCAGGATCTGCTACTGGTGCGGAAACTGTTTGTGTAGATGTAGATCCCGATGTAGATCCCGTTGCTGGTGCTGTGACAACAGATGGAGTAGAGCTACTGGTGGCTGGATCGGCCAATGGTCTAGGTATGGATCCATCAACATACTCCCATTTGTCCTGAAGCACAAGAATGGTCTCCATTCGGTATTTCCATGTACCGTAATTGGAGTTGTCTAACTTAGCAGATGCCTCCAGATTGAGGTTGCTAGTCGACATGGTGCAAACAATGTACTCAAAAAATGTCCTGGAAAAACTCTGTATGAATCAACTGCAAATACACTGAAGATGCCAAGTGAAATCTCTGTACCGTCGGTGAAGATAGAACTGCAGTAAATAAGATCTGACCTATATTACAAGGCTTGTGGCAATGATGCCGGGAATAGCCAAGAGGCTTTACAAGGCTGAAAAAATGATGTGCACGATGCCGTGAGATAGCCAAATAGGCTTTACAATGGTGGCATGTGTGTGTGAAATCAAGTGCTATCTGCCCACTGAATCAATCTGCAATGCCTCTGAACTCTGAAGTCTGCTCACTGAACTGATGAACGTATGGTTTCAGGTAATGCAATGATGTGAAATCGGATGTGAGCATATGGACTGACTCCGAGTAGGTACTAGTCGGGAATTTCGGGCATGGCTTAGATTGGCAACTTGGGGAATTCAAAGCGTCCCCTCTATGGCGATCTAGTCTACTCTGATCTAGATCTAAACCAACCGTCGATCGATGAAAGAACAGCAAATAATTCCTTTTCCTTTGTTCTTTTTAAGTGCTGGGTCAGATGCGTCGATGTAGAGGCAAATGTGCGTGAAGGAAGTGGTTTTGTCGGCGAGGCTTAAATGTGAGTGTAACTTGCGCCGAAATGTGCGCGTGATGTAACGAGCGCGTAGAGCACGAAAAATCGAGTGACTTTCCTTTTTGGAGCACCCTCAAATTCTTCCTGGATCAAGAGATATGACTTGATCTAGGTGGAGGGGCAAAAGGAGTGCAAATGGTGCTCAATGATGATGTGTCACTGTGAGTCACATGCAGTGATGATGTGGCACTGTGCTTAGCAAGAGGTGTGCCAGTGAAGCTCTGTGCTGAGGTGGCAGTGCTGAGGTGTCACTGATGACGTGGCAATGATGACGTGGCACAAGTGACGTGGCAGATGACGTGGCACAGATGACGTGGCAGATGACGTGGCACAGATGACGTGGTAGTGCTGACGTGGCTGATGACATGTCACTGGTGACGTGGCTAATGACGTGTCACTGATGACGTGGCAGGTGACGTGACCTGATGACGTGTCACTGATGACGTGGCAGTCGGTGATGACGTGGCAGTCGGTGCTGACGTGGCAGTCGGTGATGGCGTGGCAGTCGGTGATGTGTTTGTCTACGTGGCAATGCTGACGTGGGTTGCTGACGTGGCAGTGGACTGCCATGTGTCAGATAAGATTACGTGGCACTTGGAGATAAGGTGCCACATGTCCAACCGTGGGTCAACCAGTTAACCCAAGGTGATCTTCACCAGACCGTGGTTCTATCCTATCTGCCACGTGTCGACCAATGGTGCACCGGAATCAACGAAGATTTCGTCGAAGATTCCAATTCCGTCGCGAAGACTATACGTCGTCTGAGAATTCCGTCATTGTAGAGGTCGATTGCTTAGATGGGCTACCGGTGGAGTTGGTTGGTGGCTGAGAGCTGTCGGGTCCTCAGCCTTGCAAACTTGAAGTAGGTCATAGAGGTGCCCGTGAGCGTCGGCTCACTTGTGCTACCCGTGAGCCTTGTCGGTGAGGCTGGTCGTTGTGGCGGCTGAGCAGGAGATGCGCTGGAAGCCTCTGAGATACTAGGAACGTTGATACTGCATGGAGACAGGGATGTCAGAAGCTTGCTGGAGCAATTGCACGCAGTTCGTCTACTGAAGAGAGGCGCATGGCTTGTCGCTGTCGATGGAGGTTGCTACAGCCACGCGGGGCGGTGACGGGCGTGTTTGCCACACGGGGCGTAGAGCATCCGCCGTGAGCTATTTGGTCGGCTGGAGACACTGCGTGTCGATGAAGTAGTTGTAGCTACTATAGGGGTCGCCCGGGATCCACAGCGTCTAATGGCTTGTTGGTGACGGCCGGCTCAGGAGACCTTGTTGTCGAGGGAGCTAAGCCGCCTTTGTTGCTTTGGAGTCGATGGAGAAGCTGCAAGTAGCGTTGGAGCCGGTGAAGAGGCTTGTTGTCAGCGTCGCAGTTTTGGGAGGCCCTATGATGGTCTACGTCCGATTTTGAGAGGCGACTATCGTTCGCTGAAGGAGTCGACTGGCTGTAGAAGAAGCCGCTGCTTGCATTGAGGGTCGTAGGAGGAGCTGCCTTGTAGTTGCAGCTGATTGGCTTCCTCAAGGTGCTGTTGTTCGATGAGCTGAGGCTAAGGAGCCATGAGATTAACGGACATCCTTGTCGAGGCTGAGAGCATAAAGGGACTCTATTACTTTTCTTGGATAGAGGAGGGACTAGATCCTGAGCTTTGGAAGCTCTCAACAAATGAAATATCTCTCCCTGTCTCTGTCACAATCAGAGTACCTTACAAAGCTTAGAAATGTCTCTCTTGAAGCTCTCAAGGAAATAAATCTCTCTCGTTCGCTCTCATAGGTGGAAACCACTCTCAGAAATCTCTCACACTATGAAGAACCACTCAAATGTACTCTCTCACAAACAATGAATCAAATGGAAGGAGATAATGGAAATCTCTCATGGACGGAAATTTTCACATGAACATAAATTTCTCTCAACGGAAGTGAAGGGAAGGATCTCACAATCACTCAAGAGAACTCTTAGTCTCACAATCTCTCTCACACTCTCAAGAATCTCAATGTCTCAGCGGAAGACAAGGAGGCTCTGATACCATGACAAAATATGAAGAGGGGAGAGGAGAAGAGTGGAGATGAGGAGAGAGGGCACAGCTAGAGAGCACACCACAAATGACTAACTGTACACTAGAATTAGTTGAAAAAATAGAATATATACAAACCCTTTTAGGGTTAGGGTTAGGGAAGCTAACCCTTTCCTTTATAGCACTCTATAAGGTTAGTGCTATGCACATATGATCACGTGATGGTGCTATGCACACATGATCACATGATGTTGAGCATGAACTCTCAACATGGTCCCCTAATAATCCAACTGCCAGGAGAGAAGATTGGTATCCAAAGCACTTGCTCGGCTATCTTGTGTGAAGTTAGCCATGAATCCACAATCAAATGTGACTCTCTGTGAATCGATGAGTTCCATGCAACACTCATCATATGTAACTCTATCACGTGAGTTCAACAAAAGGATATTTTTTATTTCTAAAATTTACAGAAATAAATATACATAAGGGACTATTTTAAATAGTTTTGGAAAAAAATTACAGATTTGTATAGAAAAGGGGTACATTTTATTAATGAAAAATTTTACAGATAAGGGATTTTAAATATAGGCCTTGAACGCACGTGATATAGAGGGTTTGTACATAGTGACCCCCCCAAGGGCTTTACATAGAGCTAGTTGTAGCCAATCAAGTGACATGTGTGTGGGGAGAAGGGCAGTGGATATGGCTGCGATCGGCTATAAATTACTCTTCCTTGTAACTATTCTTTCTGCTTTGGCCACTTCATATCTCTCAATCCACTTCTGCATCTTCTTACTATTGAGGATATAAAACTTATTGAATTTCTCCATTTGCTCTTCGCTCATCTTTCTTTCAATCCCTCTTCCTTGAGGAACCTCACCAGTGATGCTATTATCATTCTTGTTATGCCAAGCCTGTGGCATATCGGGATCCATGGATGCAAGAACCTCTGTGATATATACTAATGACTCTTGCACAAGCCATCCCTCTGCCATGCTTGCTTCTGGTCTCGCTCTTTACCTTACAAATCCCTTCAAAGTTTTCATAAACTGCTCGAGAAAAAACATCCACGACTACATTAGGGGAGAATTGGGGTCTCAAAAGGGCCTCATAAGGAATATGGGTTAAGAAATGGATTAGGCCTAATGCAAGTCCTCTTGTGGGGTCCAAGGGAGTCCTAACCCCCCTACCTAAGTGAGTTAAGCCTAGTTGATCCCACCTCTTACACCCTTTACACCTAGGAGGGAGCCACCTCTTACACCAAGGAGGGGGCACTTTTCCCAAAGTCAGAATTTTGAATTTCCACTTTGAATTCCCTCTCTCTCACTCCTCCCCCCATCCTCCAAAGTCAAAATTTTGAATTTTGAATTTTGAATTTGAATTCCTTCTCCCCCCATCCTCCTCCTTGTCTCCCTCCTCCCTCCTCCTCTTCCACACGTCCCATTCCTCCTCCTCCTCCTCCCTCCCCTTGCCTCCCTCCTCCCTTCCCCCCTCCTCCTCCCTTTGTCCACATGCCTCCTCCTCCCTCCTCCCACATGCATCCTCCTCCTCCCCCTGTTGCCTTTTCCTCCTCCTCCCTCCTCCCACATGCATCCTCCTCCTCCCCTGCTGCTGCTTTTTCCTGCTCCTCCTCCTCCCTCATGCTCATCCATTCTCATCTTCCCTCATGCTCATGCCTACTCCTCCTTCCTCCTACTCATGCAAGCTCCTCTTGCCTCATGCTCATGCCTGCTCTTGTTGCTTCTACTCCTCCTACTCATGTGTATTTGTCTGCCTTCATCCTCACACCTAGTCCTCTGCTTGCTTCTCCTCCCTTGTAATCCTTCATGGTCCTTGTCATCCCTCCTCAAACATCACCTGCCTTCTATCATGGCATATCATAGTCTATGTAAACTCTGCGACTATTGATGGCACCATTTGTGGAGATCTCCCATGTTACCATGTGACCATATAGTTGCAGGATCAATATATGATCCATGATTGTTTTTTTCAAGAAAAGAAGCATCTTGAACCTCAGTAGGTGCTCTAAAGAGGAGAATATGAGATAAAATGTTAATTTCATAGTGTTTCAATGTAATTTCTTACTTTGGATTATCCACAGTGGTGCATTCTTTTGCTAAGGTTCCCTTAGTTGTTCTTTTAGGACCTTCATGGAGGATGATATGAGAATGGTGGGCATGGATGATATGGACTCTTCATATTGAAGGACACAAAGTCATGCATGAGCAAGTTGTTTTGGAGGTGATGCAGGACTTGAAGGGAATGGTGATGCAAATGAGATGCCTGGAGCTTATGATGCTGCTAATGTAAGTCTTGAAGCTTAAAAGTTTATTTTAGAAGAAGAAATTACATGATGCATTACATCTATTTAAATTTAAATTTCAAAAATGATGTTTCTTCATGTGTGTAGTAGCAAGTAGGAATGGAGAATCTATCCATTTGGAGCAAGAAGGCATGGAGAATTCACAGTATTGACCCAAGGCAACAACCTACGTGATCCATTCCAATGTGTTATACATGAGATTATAAGAACTTATGAGTTGAACGTGAGATTCCAAATAGCATAGTGGTCTTTTTAAGGACTGAGTCGAGGATTCAAAGACCCTATTATTGGTGTATTAGAGTTGAAGAAGAAGAGAAACATGCTATGAAGCCTCTTTGTAATACAATTTGAAATACAAACACCCATTTTTAATAATATTCTTCTATCTAAAGCAAAAAATTTTCATGTATTTATGGCCAAATGGTGAATCTTTTGTTATGTCTATTTTAATTATCTGTTGTTTTTAATATTGCATCTTTCTTTATATCAACTTGCACACAAAAGTTATATCACATTTTGATGTACCTTACAAGTCAATAAAATGTTGTTTGCCAAGTTTGGCCATTCCAATACATATGTAGAAGGGATTTGACCATGGCACCACATTGATTAGATGGATTGTTTAAAAACCAAAATTTGAGATTTTCCTACATCACCTTGTAAAGGATTGATGCATATAATGATTTTCTACGAAGAAATATAGATTTTGAAGGGGTAAATGAAGAAATTTGACAACTTTGGCCATTTTAATGTCAATTTTTGGCAAATGTAGGAGGAATTTATCACAACGGAGAAGGCAAAGTTGGTTGGGACATCATGGGGTGTCCAAAAATGCCAAAACCCACCATGGTGAAAATTTGTCCATTTGGACACCCTCCAAATGGCCAAATTTGCACCATGGTGGGTTTTTCCATTTTTGGACACCCCATGACATCTTGACCAACTTTGTCTTCAGTGCCGCGGTCGAATTCCTTCAACATCTGCCAAAAATCGACATTGGAATGGCCTAAATTGTCAAATTACTTCATCTACCTAATTGAAATCCATGTGTCTTTATAGATGCATCAACTTCAACATAGATACATGGTAAAGAAAATATTTACAAAGTAACTTAGCAACTGACAGTTGGTCAATATGACAAGTTATGTGCCTTGTAGTACAGCTCTGTTATAGGTAATATATTCTCTATATAATTTCTTGCACTTTGGAGGAACCTTGTAGATTGGCTATGTCAATGTAATTTTTAATTTAATCCAAAAGACTTTGATCTTCCATTACATCTCCTTGTAAATTTTCATTTTCTTATCTTGCCTTTGGAGCCACTTTTTAGGTTGGTTATGTCAATGAAATATTTGATTTCATATCACTAAATGACCTTGAAATAATCTGATGCATTACATGAGAAAATATATATTTTGAAGAGGAATTTAAAATTTTCATTTTCTCTGTTTTCTTAGTCATGGAGGTTGGCTACGTCCATGTATCTTTTATTTTAATTTTAGGTTTGCTACTATATCACCTTGTAAAGGATTGATGCACTTCATTATTTACTATGAAGAAATATAGATTTTGAAGAGGTAGATGAAGGAGTTTCACAACTTTGGCCATTTTTATGTCCATTTTTGGCAAATAAAGGAGGAATTTGACCATGGCACAGAAGGAAAAGTTGGTCAGGACATCATGGGGTGTCCAAAAATCTACAAACCTGCCACGGCATAAATTTGGCCATCTTCCTAACCAACTTTGCCTTCTGCACCGTGGTCAAATTCCTCCTACATTTGCCAAAAATGGTCACCAAAATTACCAAACTTGGTCGAGAGTATTATTTTGACTTGGAATATTCATAATATTTTCCTAAATTAGTGTTACAAAAATATATATACGAGTAATAGAACTTAATTGCATGGAATATGAAGGGAATAGTAAAATAGCTATAACTCCAATTGCAAATTTTTTTAGTTCAAAATTGAGAGCATGAGTAGCTCTATGACATCCCTTAATGTTCAAATTCAATGTAGAAGACCTTCAAAAATCAGTCACAAGTTGAGGGGGTCATAAATTTGTAATTACTTTGGATACAAATGAAGGAAAAGGGACAAGTTTGCATATAAAAGGTTCACCTCTCTACATAACAAACTTGGAGGTTGTTTATCAATACTCTATAATTCAAAGCAACATTACCTTATATTGGATTAATGACACATTCAAAATTTCAACCATGACTCAATCAAAATTATTGCTTATAACATGGTATCTTGCAAGGAAGAGAATGTCATAAAATGTACATTTTTGTATTATAATCTCTCCATTCAAATACAAATACTCTTCATAGCATGTACCTCCTCTTTGCTACCTCTAATACATTGAAAAAAGAGGCTTTTGAAATCCCCAAGTAATATCCTAATACTAATACCATTAAGGCTCTCCTCTCAGGGTAGCTAGGCATAAAGTTTTTTGCACCATTGCCAATGGGATACTATTATGTCAGCCATAATCCTAGGAGTGTGGATATGGTGAAGTGGGAAGTTAGAGGGCTTGACAGTGCAATGGTGGACATGTGAATTAATGCCTAGCATTAATTAAGGATGCCAAGAGGGGTTTAAAAGATTAAGGTCCTTTGAAAGGACACTTGGCATAAAAGGGGTCCACATGTGATGCACTGGGTTCAGGGGAGATTTTAGAGTGAGGCTCCACAAAAGGAAGGAAGGACAAGGAACTCAGGGAGAGTTCATGAAGGAAGGGAAGGGGGCACTCGACGATGGGTGGTGAATCAAAATTGAGCCCTCTTTACAGTGATGTTACAGATACAATGTAATAGGGGAAGCCATGTGATGTGGATCACAATGATCAAGCTGTCAATACTTTGATGAACTTTAGTAGTTAAGTAGGCCATTCTAAAAATTGGATGTGGAAGACCACAACGTATCCTCTTGCTCGACTAATATAGTGCACTGAATGAGTGATCTCAAATGCCTCCTGCATCAATTCAACAACCATTACAATAGCTAACCTAACAAAGCACATTACATTAAAAGACCATAAAATATAAATCAATACATAGGATGCTTACCATCATGGCATTGTCTCCTTTAATGATGCAAGCAAGGCAAATAGGTATAAACTGTAAACTTTAGACATGAAAACTTTAGGCATGAAAATTTTATACATATTACCTGAAAACTTTGGACACGAAACCACACAATAAAACCATAAATTCTTTTAATGTCCTCCAAGTCATGAAGAAAACCTATGCAAATTCCAAAATGCCCAACCTACAATTTATGGATAGCTTGTACTAGTCAAACACATTGTTTGATGTTGCACGAGGGATAAAATGGACATTTTCATGCATTTCTCTAGATTCTTGCCTGCTATTTCACCATTTCAAGTAAAGTTGAAGGACTATACATTTCGTTTTCCATGAATAAAAGGTATTCCTGCACATAACTTACAGACAGTCCATTGTTGGTTATATCAAATATTCCACTACTTCCCACTCTTATGTTAAAATAGGATCTTGTAAAGAAGATAAGCAAGGCAGGTACATAGTCTAAGAAATACATTCTTCCTCTTGGGAAGCTTATGTGGACCCTTGGCAAAACCTTCCATGACTATCTAGTTAGTCAAACTATAAGTTCAAGTCATCCAATGCATTTTAATGTTCTAGAACACACTAAAGCTCACAATATTGTCAACTTCTATCACTTTCTTCCTTACCATGCCTCTAGAACACACTAGAGCTCACAATATTGCCATCTTTGGCCACTTTGGTCACTTTGTTTGTGACCATGCCTCTACAACACATTAGAGCTCACAATATTGCCAGCTTCTGTCACTTTCTTCCTGACCATGCCTCCAGAACACATGAGCTCACAGCATTACCACCTTGTGTCATTGTGTTCCAAACCATGCCTGTTGGGAAAACAATAGCTGTAGGAGAGGAAAGAGGGAAAAATCTCCTATAGAAGAGCAAAGAGTTGCTATAGCAGAAGGAAAAGTGCTTGTAGGAGGAAAAAGAGCACTATACCAGAAGGAGAAGCACCTGCAAAAGGGAAAGAGAACCTGTGGGATATGGCAGATAGAGCAAGAGAGGGCAAATCAAGAGAGGAAAGAGAAGGTGGAGGTAGAGCATGAGGGATTAGAGCAAGAGGAGGCACAGAAACAGTGAGAAGAGCAGGAGAGAGAAGACCAACTGTAGGAGGTACTGCAACCCAAATTTTGAAAAATGGAGGGAGAGAGCAGCTAGACCAGAGAAAAGGAGAAGAGAGAGAGGGGGCAGGCTTGTAGTAGGCTACAGGACAAAATAAATTCGTCCAAAAGGTCCTACAATGGAGGGAGAGGGAAGGTGGATCAGAGCAGAGGAGCAGAGAAAGGTCGCAGACCTACAGTAGGCTGGAGGACAAAAGAAATTCATCAGACCTGTAGTAGGCTAGAGGACAAAAGAAATTTGTCCAAAAGGTCCCACAATGGAGGGAGAGGGTAGTTGGACAAGAGCAGAGGAGAAGAGAAAGAGGGGACAACAGACTTAAACACACCTAAGAAGAAGATATATTCGCCCACAAGGGCCCACAAAGACATAAATGAGATTTGGGGATGATCTAGGGTGGGTGCACATGGGAGGGTGGTCAAGCATGGGTTAAGGTAGGGGAGGATGGTTTGGGTGGTCCCCAATGTAAGAGGAATAGCCAATAGGGGATCTCTACATGCCTGCCATCCCTCCACCTCAACATACCATTGCCCCACACAAAGGAGCACTCTCATTGTGGTACACCTCAAATCCCTCTCTAATCCCTTAAAATTAGGAAACACTAATTGGAGCCCCTTTTAAGACCCCATTTCTCCCCTAATGTGAATGGTACCTGCAATGGCCACCTCATCAACTATGTGCACAAGCAAGTGCACTTGAGTTGTCATAATGCTCGAGGGAAAGTGCTTCTCAAGCAAGCATATGGCTTCAATGGAGTCCACCGTAGCCTTCTCGATGCTTGATATGGAGCTCTCTTTTTTAGATATCCACCTAGCCTCATGCATTGAATTCTTTTCTAGTTAATAGAATTGGTGTGGCTGCTAGGATCGAAATCTCCATGGCTAGTGGTGTAGAATTCGTTACTCCTATGGCTGGGTGTAGTTCTACAACACCTTCCGTGTGCGGTTCTTTGCTTCTGAACCTCCAATCTGCGTATCTTCTGCTCGTAGTTCTCCGACTCTGTGGTTGCAAAACTTCTCAGTTTCTGTGCCTTTAGCCTACGGTTCCTACACATCTTCTAGGTTCCTGCATAGTGCCATGCATCTTCTAGTCGACCGCACCTACAAAACCGCTCATGCGCATCTGTAACACCTGCACGCCCCCTGGTTACAGCTAGCACATTTGTGTGTCGTAGTTAGATCATGAATCGCGATTGTTTTCTCAGTTCCTACATCTTCTGGTGCATCTGCATGTGGCAGATAGATTGTGATTGTTTTCTTGGGTTCCTGCATCTTCTGGTGCACCTCATGTCACGGACAAACTTTTCGGGCTCCTGCAAAAGATCTCGTGCCCCTATCCTCTTCCTCTTCTCCTCTCCTCTCTTTTTATTAAGGAGTGGGAATTAAACCCAAGACCTCCCCATTCACAAAAGGAAGACTTACCAATGGGCTAGCAAATAGGAAGTGATGAAAGTGTAAAGATATTGCTTATATGGTGAAATCTAATGAACTGTAACTCTCTAACCGTAGGGATTTTCCTCTTGTCGTAAAAAGCAAAAGTACTTCATTTCATGTTCTCTATTCATATCTGATACTAGATCGTAGATTCTGAAATTTTTCAAGTTCACTCCTTGGACACATGCCACATGAGGAGGGTGAATATTTATGTCACTTCTCAATGAGTTCAAGGATTTGGTGCTTCGTCCTCCGCTCATTATGGCTACCAATTGGCGAGATCTCTTTCTTGATCTTCATGTCGATCTTCAACAACTGATTATACAATGCATTGTTCAAGGAGACGACGGGTGGGATGATACACCATGGATGATTCAAGGTGAAGATCTAGTGATACACTGGGAGGACTTTGATTTCAATTCTACTCATTGTGCGGTGATCAAGCTACTTGCTGCATCGGAGGTAACTAAAAGGGTGACATTCTTCGAAGGGTGGGATGCTCCCCAAGCTTGGGGGGAGATTTGGTGCATCTGCTTATTAATTCTTGTGGATAATCTCGTCTTGAATGATTTCTTCTCGATCTCATTACCAAGGTTTCTAGGGCTCAGCTATGGTTGGTAACATTTCGACCAAGGAATCCCCTTGTACCTAATCAACCCTTTGTGCCTCATTTTGAGCTTTAAGTTGTAATTCTTTTTGGTCTAAAGATAAACTATCAAGAAAGGATTGCAAGTTTATTTGGTGCTGAATGTCTTGCTCAAGTATTGAATTCTCCCCACCCTCTCCTTCTACCTATCTTGGACTACTGAGAAACTTGGGATGTCTAGATTTTAGTCTTGGTGTGATGACATCTTGGCTCCTCCAATTTGACAGTGCATACAAACCTTCGACCAAGGCTGCTAGTGTGGGTGTGAAGCTCACTCTACTAAGGGGTGAGGTGTATTGTTATAGCAAGTCTGCACAAGCAAGTACTTGCAACCAAGCTGAGTACTTGGCACTCATTTTTGCACTACAAAAGGTGAAGAAATTGAATTTGAAATGCACAAGGCATTCCTCGACTCGAATCAAGGTAGCAGATGGTCGACGACTCGCCACCCTGGGAGTCATTGAGGATTTGCCCATCACTGTCAATGGGTTGACCACCACCATCAATTTCTATGTAGTGGACATCGAAGATATAGGCAGGAGTTACCCAGCCATACTTGGGAGACCATGGTTGAGAAAGAGTGATGAAGTCAGCTATTGGAAGAAGACAAGACCCATGTCTTTTCGTGCTTCTAAGGAGAAGATTCCAATGCTCCCGGTGCAACCAGGTGCCACGAAACTAGAAGAAGAGGAGCAAAATAGTGATACTCTCTCATCCTCGGTGCGAATCAATGGAAGAATCAGACGGGGGGGAGGAGTTCTCAGAGGAGGAATTTTACATTATGGGCGTGTCTCCGACCCTGCCACCTACAGAAAAGGTAACAGCTAGTCCTCAACATCTTGAATCTATGCTTTCCCCTGACCTCACTCTGAGTGAGAAAGATGAGTTCCTAGAAATGTTTAAAGATTTCCCTAACCTCCTCACAACTAGCTACCACCACCTTCGCCATGTGACTACCATAGAACATAAGATAGACTGATGCTAAGCCTGTGGCTCAGAAGTATCAAAGATTAGGGCCCCTACAGACCGACGCTTTGTGCTCAGAGTTAAAGAAACTTGTAGAAGCTGGGTTTATTGTTTTGGTTCACAATATTGAATGGGTTTCACCACTGGTAGTCACCCCAAAGAAAAACAACAAGTGGCAGGCAGGTCTGCATTGACTATAAGAAACTCAATGCAACCACCAAGAGGGACCATCATCCTCTTCCCTTTCAAGACCTCATTCTTGAGAAGGTAAGTGGTCATGAGATGTATACTTTCTGTGATGTTTACTCCGTTGCTAAGGAGGATGTGCTTAAAACCACATTTGCCACACCTTGGGGGACATTTGCATTCAAAGTAATGCCATTTGGCCTCACCGATGCTCCTGCTACCTTTCAAAGATTTATGCAGATGGTGTTTGCTCCTTATTTCGGGGTTTTCTTGGAGGTGTTTTTAGATGATTTCAGTATATTCTCGTCACATAAGGAGCATGTCATGAAGGTTAGGTTGGCCTTCCAAAGGTTCAATGATGCAAATGGCAGCCTCAACCCTGATAAATGCACCATTGGAGCCACTCAAGGGAGGTTGCTGGGACATATTGTCTCATATGAGGGCATCAAGCTCGAGAAGGTAGGAGCTATCCTCAAGCTCTCCCTGCCAACAACCAAATGTCAGGTATGCTCATTTGTCAATCTAGTAGGATACTATTGCCGCTTCATTAATCAATATGCTGCTTTGATGCAACCCATGACTAAGCTATTAAAAGATGGAGTTGATTTCTCTTGGGATGAGGATTGTGATCATGGGTTTGTACAAATCAAGAGTGCTCGGCTTCAGAACCCATTCTACGCAATCCTGATTGGTCAAAGACTTTCTATATTGGTGAGCACACTCTAGCAGGTATTCTTCTCCAGCAAGGGGAGGATCAGTTCATGTATCCCGTTCGATTTGCTTCTTGACAATTGCTCAAAATTGAATGATGCTACTCTGAGGCTAACAAGCATGCTTTGTCTTTGGTGTTTTGCATTGAGAAATTTAAGCATTATGTGGCTGGAAAGTCCTTCATCATAATCTGTAGCAATGGTCTTTCAAAGCAGATTCTTTAATCACCAAATCCCATTGGCCGGTTGGCCAAATGGTTGGCAGTTTTACAAGAGTATGATTTTTCTTTCAAAATTGTAAAAGGGGGTTGTTCCAACTTGAAGAATGCTTTGATTGATTTAGAGGAGTGCCTCGATGTAACCCTTGTAGCGGCCATAGAAGTTAGGGATCCATGGTATGGTGGTATCTACAGGTTTTTGACCGCTTTCTCCTTTCCTCCAGAAAGTACTAGCTATGAGAGAAAGAAAATCCATAGATATAATAGGCACTACACTCTCTTTGATGGGGTGTTATACTGTCAAGGCTTGGATGGGGTACTAAGATGGGCCATTGATGCAAATGAAGTACCTAAGGTATTGAAGCATTATAATGATGGATTTTGTGGAGGCCACTATGGCAGTGACTATACAGCTAAGAAGATTTTACATGCTGGGTACTATTGGCTAACCTTGTTCAAGAATGTCACTATGTATTGCAAAACTTGTGAACCATGCCAATTCTTTGGTAGGAAGGATTTGCATCCTGGGCAACATCACCCAGTGATGTCCATCCATTCGTTTCAGAAGTGGGGAATAGATTTTGTTGGGCCCCTACCCATGACTACCTGCAAAAATAAGTATCTTTTGGTAGCCACTCAGTATGTCACTAAGTGGGTTGAAGCTATCACCCTCCCTGCTACAAATGGTAAGGCAGTTTCAAATTTCATATTTGAACGTATCTGCACAAGGTTTGGGACACCCATGGAAATAGTATCTAACCATGGGAGTCCATTCTTAAATGAAGTACTGGAGTTGATCATGGATCGCATGGGTATTGATCACTACACTTCTAGCATCTATCATCCAGCGTCCATGGACAAATGGAGCGGACCAATAGCCTCCTTTGTAAATCCATGGGAAAAATGGCCACAGGAAACAAGAGCTAGTGGGATCAAAAGGTCATTGAAGCTGTGTGGGCTTACAACATCACTCATAAAACGTCTATAGGTCATGCTCCTTTTGAGTTACTGTATGGTACTTAGGTAGTTTTACCACTAGAGATAGAGATTCCGGCCTTGAGATTGGCATGAGAACAGCAAATGATAGAAGATGAACATGTACAGGCTAGGTTGGTACAACTTGAGAAGTTAGATGAAACCCGATGCCTTGCACTACATCAAACAAAGATCCAAAAGAATCGACAAAAGGACCACTTCGATGCTAAAATTCACAAGGGATGGGAAAGACACTTTGTTGAGGGGGATGTTGTGCTATGATTTGATAACAGATTGGACCACCAAATGGATAAGAAGTTTCTACCACTGTGGACCGCTTCATACAAAGTCATCAAGGAACATAGCAATGGGTCTGTACAAGTTCAAGAGCTGCATGAGCCATATGGCAAGAAGGTGATCAACAAGTGTTATCTCAAGCCCTTCTTTGTGCATTCCCTGCCTAGGGGGGGGAACTATTATGGATAAATTTGACCAAAGTAAAAGGCATAAATATGTGTGTGTGCTTGTATGTGTGGCAATATAGTATAATAAAATATGGTGTGCATAAGGCCCAGGGTTGAGGTGGCAGGGCATGACCATGTGCCACCCTTCCATGTAAGAGGACCCATAAGGTGTGTTGTACATAATCCATGGTAGTAATAATATAAAATGATAAGGTGGCATGGGTCCTCCATGCACCACCCCTCCACCTAGGTGGTCCCATGCCTGCATTTAGTGAGATATGGCCCAAGGACCATGGGAGAAGTAATATAAAATAGGTGGAGATGGATATTATATTGGATTATTCCCTCCATGTAGGATAGGCCCATGTGGGGGGGGTGTAGAAAGTCCAAGAATGCAAGTTAAATAATGGGAAAGTAGGATGAGATGGCAAGATTCCTTGTAAGAACCCTCCACTTGTCCTTCTAGATGTTTGAACATATTATAAAATTGGGAAGAGACCAAGGGAGTATCTTAGACTTGGGATATGGGAGTTGATGTATGTGGAAAAATGAGGCAAAGGGTTGTTGCACACAATTGAGAGTGCATAACCACCTAGCCCACATGGGACACTCTTCCACACACACCATGCACATGGGAGGATGCATTTATTAGAGGAGATGTTAGATATCAATACTCCTCTCTCGTGTAACTACGTGGGAACCAGTTAACTCTACTTGTAAGCCCCCCATATGAGGAGAAGGCATTTGAGTAGATCGGTTATCCAGTAGGTCCTGGTTAGGACACTAGATGGGGGCCATGTGTGGCCTGATGGCTAGATGGCTTTAGATAGAGTTGGAACACTGCCAACTAGGCTACATGCAAGTATGAGAAGGCATCCCATGATTGATCATATTGAGGGTAGATGGAGCATTTCTCGAGGTAGCCCACTCTCGGGTTACGGGGCCTGTTTGGAGCCCCAGATGAGATATCGGATGGCTTTGGTCCGAACGATAACCGTAGGTTAGGTGCTCTATTCTACGCTATGGTTCTAACGTGTGGTCGGTGGCCTATTTTGGCCGCCAACCATTTTGGGCCGATTGGGTCGGTCTCCCAATTGGGTCTAACTAACTACGACTGGTGGCTATATAAGAGCAAGCCCGTGAAGCCCATAATCATCATTGGCTATAGCAACCCTGATTCCTTAGCATCCAGCCTCCATCCTCTACTATTTCCAGTAGGCCATCGAAGCTTCTCACATAGGAGCACATGGCTAGGAGGTAGCGCCATCTATTGTATCAGTTTTACAGTAATCAAAATTTTGATTCTCCATACTATCTACTTCTCTCTCTTGCATACGAGATCCTGTTATCTATTGAGCACAGACGTATTGTTTTCTTACATGGTATTAGAGCTTAGATCTAGCAAGAAGATTTGGTAGTGTGTTTTTGTTTGTGAGCAGATTGTGAGAGATGGCCCAACCTGCAAGACCGTGAATCCCACCGTTCAGAGAAAGCAAAAAGTTCGATGGCACTAACTATCCACTCTGGAAGTTCAAGATGAAGACCATCCTAAGCACATATGAGCTTTGGGATACTACTACTGGGGTGGACGTGAAGCTGGTTGCGAGACCAAATCTAGCCAATGCAAGATAATAGATAGTACCAACTGTGGATGAGATTCTCGCGTGGACAAGAAGAAATGCAGATGTGCTGTGTTCTATTGTCTGCAATGTAAGTGATTCTGTCATGGCATTAATTCAACATGTCACCACAGTGGAGGAGGCATGGACAGTCTTGAAAAATCAGTACGAGACCATGAATCAGATGCAGATTCAGAATCTGGAGACTCAACTCACGAACGAGAAACTATCTGAGTCTGAAACAACAGAGAGGTTCATCACCAGGGTGAAGAATCTGCACGATCAAATGACTGTGATTGGCATCACCATTACTAGCGAGAATCTAGCATGAAGGTGCATACGGATTTGCCCACCAAAGTATGATGGTCTTGTTATGGCGCTGAATACACAGAACGGAAATCCACCCCTCAACTTTGAGGAATTTAGTGCGATGCTTTTGGAGGAGGAGATGTATCAAAAGATGAGGACTGGAGAAGATTCGGCTCTCTCGGCTAGATCAAAGAAAGGTAAGGGTAAGGACTCTGGTAACCCATCTTCTTCTGATGATAAAAAGAGAAAGAAGAAGATCAAGTGCTTCTATTGCAACAAGGCAGGGCACAAGCAGAATGAGTACCGAAAGAAGATTGCAAATGAGAAGAATGGAGTAAAGAAAGAGTCCAGCAACAGCATTCCGGCAATATTAGTAGAGCTGTTTGTAGCAATTGAGGAGATTTTCATGGAGGCAGTTCATGGACCTACAGATGAAATTTGGATTATTGACAGTGGTGCATCACGCCACATGACCAGTCATAAGGATTGGCATACCTCTCTACATCTGGTAGGGAATGACATCCTAGTAGCAGTCGGCAATGATGCAAAATGTCCAGCAAAAGGAAAAGGTATGATTGCTCTCAAGTCAGATGGAGTTGTAAAATAGTTGTCCAATGTTCTTTATGTGCCAGATATCAAGAGGAACTTGTTGTCCATTTCTGCGATCACAGATCGGGACCTCAAAGTTCACTTCGATAAGAATGGTGCACAGACTTTGGATCTTTAAGGGAACATCATTGGTAAAGGTACATGATGCAACAACATCTATGAACTCTCAGCTTTCAGTGCTCGAGCTGATGTGAGCAACACTAAGCTCTGGCATGAGAGGTTTGGTCATCTAAACCTTAGTTCTTTAAAGGAGATGCATAAAAGTGGAATGATTGCAGACCTACCAGAAATTATAGATCTGCCCGATGTATGTGAAGCTTGCATGTCGATGGGCAAGTAGCATCAGCAGCCCTTTCCTAAAGAAGCCAACAGGGCAAAGGCTCCTCTAGAGCTCGTTTACATGGACCTCTATGAAAAGATGGAGATGGAAGCTTTGGGTGGTTCTTACTACTTCATGATGCTGGTCGTCGACGACTACAGTAGAAGGATATGGATATACTTCATGAAGACTAAAGATGAGGCTTTTAGTAAGTTCAAAGAATGGCATGTAATGGTCGAGAAAGAAACGGGGAGGAAGGTGAAGAAATTGAGATCAGACAGAGGTGGAGAGTTCACATCAAGTGAATTCGAAAGTTACTGCAAAAGTCACAGGATCAAGAGGAAAAAACCCCTGCCACATACATCACAACAAAATGGAGTAGCAGAGCGCAAGATGCATGCCATCTACGAAATAGGCAAGAGTACAATGAAAGGGAAAGATTTGCCAAAGACTTTCTAGGTGAAGCATGTAACATGGTAGTTTACATTCTGAATTATAGCTACATGAAGGCTGTGAATAGGATGACTCCACTGCAGGCCTTTTCTGGTAAGAAACCATCAGGTGTACATTTCAGAGTTTTTGGATGTGACTGTTTTGTGCATGTCCCTGATGCTAATAGGACCAAATGGGAATCGAAGAGCCGGAAGTGTATTTTCTTAGGCTACAGTGAAGAGGCGAAGGGTTACCATCTCCATAATCCTGTTACTAAGAAGGTAATAGTAAGTCACGATGTGGTCTTCTCTGAACATCCGCATCAATTGGAGGAGGATGTTTCCTTCCTAGACAACCAGGACCAGGATATCCATCTAATACAACCACCAACAGCAGACCGAACTCCCCCACCAATGGTGCTTGGTAGGATTCAAGATAAAGAAGAGGAAGAAGAGCCTGCAGAACCACAACGGCAATGGCCATTCCTGAAGTGGGTAAAGTAGCTTTTGGATGGTAGAGAACCTCCAGCCATTGAATCATCCGAACACCACCGGTCCAAGAGATTACAAGAGCAAAGAAGGGCACAGGAACAATTGGTCAACTACGCTTTGATGATAGAGGTGATCTGTGCTAAAGAACCCAAGTTTCTTGAAAAGGCACAGGGTGATGATAGGAGCATGGAGGCTATGCAGTCAGAGTATGGCTCCATAATGAAGAACAACACTTGGGACCTTGTGGATCGACCACCAAAATTCAAGGTCATTGGCACCAAGTGGGTGTACAAGACCAAGTAGAGACCAAGTACAAGTCCGACGGCACGTTGGATAAGTACAAGGCTCGGTTCGTGGCAAAAGGATTTGCACAAGTACATGGTGATACTTTTGCTCCCACAACTTTACGAATCACAATTCGTAGTGTTTTGGCTTTAGCAGCACAGGAAAGTTGGCCCGTGTTTCAAATGGATGTAAAATCTGCCTTTCTGAATGGAGATCTCAAGGAGGAGGTATACATGGAACAACCACCAAGTTCTGTGATCCCCGGCTTGACCCTTGGATTTGTCTCAAGTGTCCATGCTTCCTTGCACTCCACGTCCAAAAGCATGTCCTAATCTTGCAACTCCTCCTCCCCTCTCCTCCAACCTTGCAACCCATCCTCTCCCTCCTCCTCCTTCCTCCTCCTCCTTTCTCCTCCTCCTCCTCTCTCCTCCTCCTCTCTCCTCCTCCTCCATCCTCCTCCTCCCTCCTCTCTCTTCTTTCCCCCATGCTCTTACACCTTCTTCCTCTCCCACTCCTATGCTCCCCTAAACCCTTTGTTCCTCAACACTTAAAACTCCATGATCTACAAGGGAGACGAGTTCTCCGCCATGTACTCTACCCTGAACCTTGGAACCACCTTCTAAACCCTGGATCCTCCTTCTAACCTTGGATCCTCCTTCTAACCCTGGACTCCTTCTAAACCTTGGAACCTCCTTCTAAAGCCTGGAACCTCCTTTTGAACCCTGGAACCTCCTTCTAAACCTTGGAACCTCCTTCTAACCCTTAAACTCCTTCTAAACCCTACAACCCCCAATGAAGGTGAAAGCCTTCATTACCTCAACAAAGATGATTTATGTTCCTTTTACACATGCATGCAATTTGTTTGCTTACCACACTTAAGCCTACGTCTCTCACTGGAACATGACTCGAGGTCCTAAGCTACACATATACCACAATCAACAACTCTAATATATCTGTAGGTGACAAAAAGCCTCGGAACCCTGCAAACATAGAATACCTAGCTCTTCCTACGAAAGCAGTAGGAAAGAGGCAACATTTGGCACTGTTGTTAGGGAGACTAGCATCTCAAGTAGTGAATAAACATATGTAGGTATGTGTAAAAAAACAAACTACTTTGAACTTTCACGAACATAACACTTAAGGGCAAGGAGAGTAAAAATTTTTTCCCATTTCTAGCCAACCATATCTACCCCAAGCATCAACCTTGGGATACTACCTTAAGAAATTTTCTTTATTTCTTAAATAGAAGCCACATGATAAACAATCAGGCTAGGTAGTGGACACGAATGTGTAGAGCTTGCAACTTCGATCATTTCACCTTTTTGCAGAAAAGCAAACTGAGCTATCCATAAAGAGTTATGGCTTGGGAAGAGTTTAGGGTTGAACCCTAAACCTAAACTCAAATTCTATAAAAACCCACTCCACCCCCTCATTCTTCATCTTTCACTTTTTGCCTCCATTCTCTTCTTCATTCCGAGCCCTACGCAAGACACTCCTCCCTCTCCATCCAACACCACCTTACTCCCATCCTCACATTGTAAGTGACTTCAAGCCCATCTCGCAGCGATAACCCATCCATCCACCCACAGTCCATTGTTCCTCAATAATCCCATTACATCGAGAAAGACTTGGAGAGTTTCAGGTGACCACCTCTCCCTCCCTTTCAATTTTCGTCCGTCAAGTTTTTTATTTCTTCTCTTCCCCCCCCCCCCCCAATTCTACCACCCCCCCCTCCCCCCTCCATTTCCACCTCCCCCTCCCCCTCCCCCCTCCATCTCCACCACCTCCCCCTCTCCCTTCCCCCTCCACCTCCACCACCTCCTCCGCCCTCCCCCTCCACCCCCTCCCCCCTCCATCTCCACCACCTCCTCCGCCCTCCCCCTCCCCCTCCCCCCTCCACCTCCACCACCTCCTCCCCCTCCCCCCTCCATCTCCACCTCCCTCTCCCCCTTCCCCCTCCATCTCACCTCCCCTCCCCCTCCCCCTCTCCCTCCCCCCTCCACCTCCACTACCCCCTCTCCCTTCCCCCTCCATCTCCACCTCCCCATCCCCCTTCCCCCTCCATCCCCCCTCCCCTCCCCCTCCCCCCTCCGTCTCCACCTCCCCCTCCCCCCTCCATCTCCACCACCCCCTGCCCCTTCCCCCTCCATCTCCCCCTCCCCCCTCCCCCTCCCCCTCCCCCTCCCCCCTCCATCTCCACAAGCCCCCTCCCACACCACCAGCTCCCCCTCTCTTTCTCTCTCTCTCTCTCTCTCTCTATTTTTCTCTCTCTCACTCTCTCTAACTCTCCTTATCTCTTTCTACCTTTCTCTCTCTCTCTCTCTCTTTATCTCTCTCTATCTCCCTCTCTTACTCTCTCTCTCTACTCTCTCTCTCTCTTCCCCCACCCCCTCTCCCTCTCTCTCTCTCTCCCGCGCCGGTTGCTCCCTACTCTAAACTAACTAAACCTACCTACTAACTAAGCAAGGGCCCTTAGGCCCTTGTTGCTGTGGGCCAGTACCCACAATAGTGCCAGGTACCCACGTGCAGCACCACCCACAGGGCGACACGATGGTGCCCGCCCGCCCCACCTCCTCCGTGCCACCGACCGCCCCACACCCCACCTCCCCTGCCCCGCAGCGTTACCTCGCAACATTGCCCCACCCCTCCACCTCTCACCCGCCCTCACCCCCCCGCCGCCCCGCTCTCACCCGAACTCACCCCCCGCCTGCCGTCTTGCACCCTCCCCTCTCACCCCCGCCCTCACCTGTGTCCTGTCCCCCTCTCCCCTCTCCCCTCCCCCCCCTCCTCAGAAAACCCCCCCCCTTCCCCCCCTGGCACCGTCGGGCAGGCCCCCCCCCACAGTTAAAAAAAAAAAAACCTAACCACTACACAAACTCTAGGTTAGACTAACGCTAGTTAGGTTAGTTGTGGTTAGGTTAGGTTAGACTATGCTAGTTAGGTTACTTAGGCTAGGTTAGGTTCGTTAACCTAGGCTAGGTTAGGTTAGTTTTAACTTAGGTTACTATTGACCTTGGTTAGATTAGTTTTGACCTTAACTCAGTTAGTAATCACCTTAGCTAGGTTAGTATAACTATTAGTTAGTTACCCTAACAAGGTTAGTTGCACTAACTATGGTCAATTTAACATTAACTAGGTTGGGCTAGACTAACTGTTAGGCATCTAACTAGACAACTAGGTTAGTTAGCCTAACTGGATTAACTTGGTTCCAACCCCTTAGTTGGAATTCAAGTCCATTCACACCACCTTTAGGACCCCCCCAGGTCAAATTTACCCCTACATTAACCCCTCGTAACTCATCCGTTTGGGACCCAAACTGAACCCCGTTTAAACCCAGATTTCACACACGAAAACATCACACTACAAGGTATTTTTCAACCCATTGCACACCATTTCAGCATCCCTAGCACACGTTCATTCATGCCCCTATGTGGGCCTCATTTTGCACAAATTCGTTCGTATTTTCACGCCGTGACCTCCGATTAACGATCTGTCTACACCAGCACATTTCCCTACACACGTAGGACAATCTTACGCACTTTATTGACACGACGGTCACTATAGAAACTAACACCACTCTAATCCTCCCAACAACACTACATCCACACCCGCACTTGTGGCAGAGACACCCTTGGCAAATCTCGCCCAATTTGCATGCAGCTACGTTCCGGCCAATGCCTTCGACTCCAACGCTCACCACATCAGCATAACTCCATTGCAACAACCACCCCCACCAATCCTCTACCCCGAGAATCGAGCTTGATGCAGAGGCTGACAATTTCTTCAATCGAAGAAATAACAACAATCAAGGCCGATGCCCCTTGGGAAAACTGGAACTTCCCAAATATGATGGTAGGGGAGACCCAGCTTGATTCCTCCAGCATTTTGATGCCGCATGTCGAGCAAGTGGTGATCAATCCCATGAAACTAAGGTGGGTGGTTTCCAATGGCCTTAACTGATGAAGTGTCAGAATGGTACATAGACCTTCTCGTGGAAGAACGCGCCACATGGGACCTACTTCAAACCGAATTTAAACGACGCTTTCAAACAGAGAGGCTACAAGATGATCCCGCTCTCCAACTCAGCAATCTCCAACTCAGCAAGATCAAACAAGGCCGGAGAGAAGATGTACGCACATACCTGGGTAAGATGAAGAGATTAATCGCCAAATGTGACCCACGCCCAGATGTAAAGTACCTCACAGCATGGTTCATAGTAGGTCTCAGAAAGAAAATCCGCAAGTATATGAAAAAGATAAGCAACTATGAAATGTTTAGTGCTGCTCATGCGGCAACCATTGACATCGAGGATGGCATGACTGACTCAGATACTAGCAATGATGATGGCAGGTCTAATACATGAGATAAGCACTTGAAAAATGGTAAATCAAAGGACACTGTCAAAACATCCAATGAAGATCGTCTAGAGGCCATGACCATGAAGCTAAAAGAAGACATGATGCAAGCAATGGATCAAAAACTCCACTTGTCTCAGCCGCCAACTCAAACATATCCACGGCGAGAAAATGTCTGGTGTCCACAATGCATGGCATATCATATAGCAAATGAGTGCCCAGTCCTTAGAGCCAGGATCACTGCACAAGCAAATCCACCGCCACAGTTGTGGTGCCATATCTGCATCATCGGCGGCCATGATGAGAACAGTTGCATCTTCAACATGCACAACAATCCGCCTTGACCTCCACAATACCAAGCGGCACCCATGCCAGTATATAGGCATCCGGCACTTGCACAAGTGCCCCCAGCTCTGAGGCTAAATCCTGTTCCCGTTCGGACACAAGTCTCATAACTACTCAGGAATCCGAATCCACGACCATATCCAAGAGCACCAAATCTAGCTCCTCAGGCAGTTCCAATACATCAATTACAAGCCGAGGAAGTAGACTCACTATTTGAGTATGAAGTAGAGTACCCAGTGTACTATCTAGAAGGTGCAGAGGGTCTAATACTAGTTTATGCAAATCAAGTACGACCCAACACATTTCGAGCACCAATCAAGTGTTACGGTTGTGGAGAAAATCATCAGATTGCAGAGTGCCCTCATCATAGTAGCTCAACTACTTTCCAACCACTCTACTCAGATTGTGGCATAGGACATGCCTGTATGGATTGTCCCATGAAAAATAAGATCCCAGAACAAACAGAGGTTAAGCCTGATGTCCCCATCGGCAAAAGTCTGGGTCCAGTAAGTGTAAAGTCACAACCTGTCAATGTAATTACACACCAATAGAAAGAGGCTACCAAGGACCCTAACATTCCAATCCAACCAAAGCAACTTCTGAAAAAGAAAGCACAAGTGCCTCCACCTCCGCCAAGCAATGAGCAGCCGAGCTCATCCACATCAACTCTTGAGCCTCAAATAAAAGAAGCTCCATACCCGAATGCAGAGGTGGAGAAGGCTCGTTTTCAGGTACTTCAACAATGGGTCCAAAATGAACAAGCTCAATTTGAGGCTGAGAAACAAGCTCAAGACCCAATCCATGACTTGGCCCCACAAAGTATTGATATTGTACTCGAGCCTTTGTTCCAACAACAGACTCCACAATAGAATGTACTGCCACGTCACTTGAAGGAACCCACTCTCTAGCATCCTGAGTTGCCCTGTGTCAATTCCCATTGGAATCCTCCTACGGAATTGTCCCAATCTCTGGGAGAGTTTCAAAGGATGGGTTGAACTCGCAAATCCCCCTCCACTTATGAATAACATTGACGATATCCCTATGCAAATGGGTGAGAGAGATGACATATGCAACATTACTATGCCTTTGATCCACAAGGCATATAATGAAGTCCACCAAGCCATAGTGGATGGTGGAGCAGGTGTCAATGTCCTATCAAAGGAGCTCTATGAAGGATGGGGTCTCCCACCAATGCAAAAGGCTAATTTTAACATACGCCTTGCCGATGATTCACGGGCTACACCCTTGGGAATAGTGAATGGCGTGTCCACAAAAATCACAGGAGTCTGCTTTTCTTTTCAATTCACAATCTTGGATCTCCCCAAAAAATCTTATCAAATCTTACTTGGACATCCTTGGTTATGGGAAGCATCAGTCCTCCATGACTGGGGAACTGATAGACTGACAATCTAGAATTGAGACACTGCAGTCAGGGTGAATGTGGGGACAGGAGCTATTAAACCAATTGTGCCTAGAGCGTTGGATGACACATCTTCAACAACAATCTCAAGCAAATCAGGTCCCTTGCAATAGCATGCCATAGCAGGTGACTCATAAAGTAATGTCAATAACTAGATACAAACATTGGCAACCATCGACAACTGCCATTCATTAGACCCCATCTTTTCACAGATCGATGCTAAGGTGCTACAGGTAGATCCTCCACTTCAACATGAAGAACCAATCGATCTAGAGATGCCATTCTTTATGGCTGACCTTGAGTGGGATAATGAACCTGAAGAAGGTACCCATACCAATGATGACTCGGATTTTCCTTGGGACCTTGAAACAGAGGCTTCAAATGCTGAAATTGAAGGTCAAATCTTTGATAATGACTTAGCCATTCTGTATGCCCTAATGGCAGTCGAGCTCCCAAAAGTTGAACCTCCACAATTGAATAATAGTAGAAGATCCCGCAAGAAAGCTGAAGGAGGAAATCACAGAAAAGCCAAGGCCGAGCACTTCAATGAACTCGAACGAGTCCAAAAAAGGATTGTCGAATTGTACCTTGCAAAGTCAGCTCCCTCAAAATTAGAACCACCACCTCTTGAATGGTCCCTCGAGGGACTGGAAGGAATATGTGCAGCACATGAACCCTTACTTGGAAACACCTTACCAGTGGAAAAGTTACCCCATAGTTCCCAACCTAAGAAGTTTTAGAAGTATAAGCCACATGTGTGGATGAAGCTCGATCAAGAGACTTTAGAAAAAGAAAGAAAAGAAGAGCCTAACCAATTAATAAATGCAACTATGCCACCCAGTACACATGACACATGTCAGGCTAGTTCAACCCCATCAGAGGCCGATCTTCAAGAAGTGCCAGAATACCTCAAGAATTATACAAGTGGCAGTGTGCCAATAGCAATGCCAGACCACTAAGAGAATTTGAAGTACAAGAAACTGATAGCATTGGAGAAACTCCAATCTATGAGGGACCAGCAAAAACATGCACAATAAACCTTGCCCTTGAAGGGGAGGAAGAAAAATTGGTTTTCATTGAGAAATAGCTTCATCAAGCAAAAATGGCAGTACATACGATACCTATAAGGGAAGATGCTTACCCTAAGGTATGTGGACCTTATCGCACAAATCCTTATGGCACCATGGTTTATGACGAGCTGGAAAAACTCCAAGATGCCAGATTCATCTATGAGATAGAGCACACTGATTGGGTTTCACCCATTGTCATTGTACCTAAATGCAACAAGAAGCTCAGAATATGCATAAACTTAAAAAATGTGAATGCCACCACAATTAGGGATCACTATCCCCTACCCTTAAGAGAAATAGTGTTGGAAAAGTTGGCAGGATCCGAAATATATAGCTTCTTGGATGGCTTCAGTGGCTATAACCAAGTGCAAATTGCTCCTCAAGACCAATCAAAAATAGCATTTGCTACAGAATGGGGTATTTTTGCATATAGAGTCATGCCATTCGGCCTTTGTAATGCCCCAGCCACATTCCAGTGAGTCATGTTCACAGCTTTTAAGTCATTTTTAAATAAGATTTTACAGGTGTTCTTGGATGATTTGTGCATCCATTCAAACAAACAAGACCACTTCAAATGTCTTGAGGAAGTACTAATCAAATGCAAGGAGTACAGCATCTCCCTAAATCCAACAAAATGCCAGTTCATGGTCACCCACGGAGTTGTTTTGGGACACATCGTCTCTCAACATGGGATTGCAACTGACATGGGCAAACATGATAGTTAGACCACTTTACAAATTATTAGTGGAGTTCTTATGGATTGAAGAGTGTGACCAAGCCTTTGAGCTTTTAAAGTGGCACTGGCCATCCCTATTATTTGCATGGCACGACATAACCGACATCCCACCCATGCAGCTGATCATTCCATCGCACCAACAAAAAGAAGTGTCGAAAGATGACAAGGCCTATCTCACATCCAACTTTCCATATCTAACCACTCTTTCTACCAACATCATAAGCTCACTTCCCCTTGCTGCTATCACCCTCTTAACCTTCCCCGAGCTCCATCCTAAAATCTATTCCCTCCATTGTCTCTTTGCTCATGCCTCTCACCATTTTCAACTAACCCAACAATCACAAACTTACGAGCCCCTTACACCAAGCTCTTTCCCCTCCCTTGCTAATTCTACCCTTGAGGATTACCAAGCTGCTCAAACCATTTGGCCAGTACTTCCCTCCCTCCCCTCTGCTCCCCCTTCTGCCACTATCACTCTGCCATATTTCTCCCCTATGTCCCTCGATTCTCTCCCTACCTTGTTATCACCTCCGACACTTCTGGTGCTTCCATCAGCAGAAAATGACACAGTATTTGATTTTGAATATCAGGATTCAAATAATCCAATTCGTACGCCCATGCCAAGTTCCAATGATGGGTATGATTTTGATGAGATACCACTTCCCAATAACCCCGTCAAGGAATTTTGGAGCAAATATATTGATATGAAAACTCGAGGTGGATGGACCCTAGACAACTCTCCTACCAACCTTTGCCAGCATCAAATTAGTGAAGGTTGGATTAGCAAGTTGGATCCACAACCTGATTGGCACCGTAGTTCCACGGCGTAAAAAATGGGAAGCCAACATACACACTTTGGCTAAAGATCGAGTCATTAATTAGCCAATGATTGAACCCTACTCTAGTGTAGAATGGAATATCCAAGGCACAATGGTCCAAGCACTTCAGTAGCATGAACAAATAATGCACGGCAACATTGATCGCTTCCTTCGCCAAAGTGCTATATTCTGTAAAACATTGGAATTCATCCTGGAGGTCCCATGTTACCTTGATTCCCATTTGCCTCCACTCATCTTTAATCCCAATGAAAGGGTTGATGCTCAGATTACAAGTCGGCTCTATCAAAGAGTGATCTTCTTAGAGGCACACCACATATCTCTGTTTGAGCAAATGGTGGATACAAGCTACCTGGAAACTATGCAAAAATTGTATGGTGCTAAGGCTTTATAGCAGGATTGACTAGCATGACACAAGTTCCACAGCCATTGGACTAAAAACATGGCAACCCAGGTACATGATTGCAATAAGCCATAACCCGAGGACGGGTAATAAAATGGATCCATGAGTATGTTGACTCTGTGCCAACATAAACTTATGTAGAAAGAGAATGTGATACAACTTTGTGATACAACTTTGTGTTACAACTTTGTGTTACAACTTCTACATGTAGAGAGAGAATGTGTTACAACTTTGTGTTACAACTTCTACATGTAGAAAGAGAATGTGTTACAACTTTGTGATACAAGCACGAATCTGAAGAAACATCGCGTGGACATAAAACAAGCTTCCTTCAAATGGGCAGATGGAGGTCGAAAGCATAGACAGAATTCCTTAAGTTGTGAGGTTGTTCAATGTGTTGTCCAATTGTGGAAAGACAACACCAAGGTTTCCCCAAACAAGAAGGATGTTTGCAAGCATAGGCTTGGCCCAAAAAAGTCTGCAATACATCCCACCCATTTCTTGGAGCTCACAAAGGTGCATCTTCCTTCTTTTAATGAAGCCCAAGTTACACACTATTATTTGGTACTCTTAGTTGTGAAGATAGTGGGAGAGAGGGAAGGAGTCTCACTTGAGGCTTTCTCACAATCACAATGGGGGAATACACACAAAGGTGGAGGCTGAAAATAGTTTTCCTCTTCTTAGTTGTGTAAGCCAAAAGAACTCTAGTACAAAGAAATAGAAGAACCCTATATGTGGGTCTCAAAACCAAACTCAACTAACTAAGGTGGCATACTAACTGAGCCACGAACTAGTGTAGATAAGGATAGCTGTCATCTAGCTATTATTCATGGGCGGTGTACCAACCGCATCTCCAGCTAACAAGTCGGTGACATAAGTACACAACGGTCACCCTGGCATATCTCGAGTGGAGCTCGATATCTCAACACTCCCCCTCGAGCTCAATCCCAAATCCTGCACACCTAGCAGGTCTCTGAACTTGCGCAGCTTCTCTGCGCCCAATGCTTTCGTGAATATGTCAGCTACCTGATCCTCTGTGCTGACATAAACTAGATCAATAAGACCTAGTAAAACCTTCTCCTGCACATAGTGATAATGCACCTCAATGTGCTTTGTTCTAGCATGAAAGACTGGGTTCTTTGCCAAGTGTATACTGCTCATGTTGTCACAATAAATGACAACCGGCCCATCTGTAGACTAATGCATATCATAGAGTAGCTTATGCAACCAAGCTACCTCACATGCAGCCATTGCTGCACCCCTGTACTCAGCCTCTGTGCTCGACAAGGCAACTGTAGGCTGTTTCTTGCTGCTCCAAGTGACTGCAGCACTCCCAAAAGACTGATAGATCGTCTATCAGAAATACTACCAGCCCAATCAGCATCAGTGTATCCATGCAACTGTATCTGAACCCCAGCCTCATAAAATAGTCCATACTGCAATGTGGACTTCACAAACCTGAGTATGCATCTAGCCGCATCCAAATGCGGTTTCCTTGGAGCCTGCATAAACTGACTTACCAACCCAACAGCATAGCTCTAATCTGGCCTGGTAATAGTCATGTAAATCAAACTTCCTACTATGCGTCTGTACATAGTAGGGTCTTCCAGAAGCTCACCTGCATCTGTGCTCAGCTTCACATTCTGCTCCAAAGGAACTGAAATAGGCTTACAGCCTGTCATCCCATATTTGGACAGCATGTCCAATCCATACTGCCTCTACAAGAGTTGTATCCCACTTGGTGATCTAATCACCTCAATGCCCAAGAAATAACGCAGCTCTCCCAAATCCTTCATCTCAAACTTCTGCCTCAATAGCATTTTCACATGAAGGATATCTTCATCACCGTCCCTTGTGATGATCAAATCATCAACATAAATGACCAGCAGCATAATCCCTTTCTCTGTTTTTCTCACATAGAGTGAGAAATCTGCCTTGGAAATCTGAAAGCCAATAGTGACAAGATACTGCCTTATCTTGTCAGACCATGCTCTAGGTGCTTGCTTCAAGCCATACAAGGCTTTCTTCAACCTGCAAACAAACTCAGGATGAGTAGCATGAACATAACCTGCTGGCTGCTCCATAAAGACCTCTTCTTGCAAATCACAATGCAAGAAGGCATTCTTTACATCCATCTGATGTAAAGACCATCCCTTTGATGCAGCCATAGCAATGGCTACTCTTATGGTTGCCATCCTTGCAACCAGGCTGAAAGTTTCTTCATAATCAATGCCATATGTCTGTGCATACCCCTTGACAACTAATCTTGCCTTGTATCTATTCACAGAACCATCTGCATTGTGCTTGATCTTATAAACCCACTTACAGCCAATTGCATTCTTGCCTTTAGGCAAAGGCACCAATTCCCATGTAGCATTAGCATCCAAGCCATCCATTTCTTCATCCATGGCTTTCTCCCATTTTTCATTTCCCATGGCTTGCTCAAAAGAAGTGGGCTCTGGTTCCTGTATCACTTTGACCATATAGGCATAGTGAATGGCTGTAAATCCATCATATTTTAGCCTATCCACAGGATACCTAACCCTGGTAGACCTGCGCAAAATAGGCTCACTTCCAGGTGCTCTCAAAACATCCCTGGTCTTCCTTACTCTAGGTGTAACAACAGAAGGAATACCCAACTCATCATCAATGCTCTGTTCTGAGCCACTGGATTCACCATCCACACAAGAGTGACCTGCATTCACATCAAACATGGGCTGATCTACCTTCTCTTTGCCTTTTCGTGATACCTGCGTACCACTCTCTGCATTGCTTTGAGGGGATTCTCCTGATCTCAATCTGCCTGTCCATGGCGAAGTATGTGAACCACTGGTAGAGGACACTCTAGGTCCACTGATATTTTGTGATTGCTGCTGTGCATTCTGTGCAGCATTACCATTTTGTGCATCTACATCAATCATCACATTTACTGGTTTATACCAGCTGCTCATCTCATCAAAAACAACATCTCTGCTCACTGTGAACTTACGTGTAGAAGGGTTATAGCATCTATACCCTTTCTGCTGCAGAGAATAACCAATAAAGATGCACTTCTCAGCTTTTGGATCCAACTTGGACCTCAACTCATCTGGCACATGGACATAGGCAATGCAACCAAAAATCTTCAAATGAGAAATATCTGGTTTCCTACCAGTATACATCTCCTCTGGCGTCTGGTAGATCTTTTTCATTTAGCATAGCCCGAGATACCTCTCCAATATGCCTGTTTTTTCTTTCTGCAATTCCATTTTGCTGTGGGGTATGACTGCATGAATATTGTTGCTTTATACCATGCTCCTGCAAGAACCTTGCAAACTCATTTGAGAGGTACTCTCCCCCTCCATCTGACCTTAGGCATTTTATTTGCAGGCCTGTTTCTTTTTCAACCATAACTTTGAAAGCTTTGAAGTGCCCAAACACTTCACTTTTCTTTTTCATAAAATACACCCATAGTTTCTTGCTGAAGTCATCAATAAATGTGACAAAATAGTGACAGCCTCCAATAGATGCAGCTTTTATAGTCCACACATCAGAGTGGGTTAATTCCAATGGCTTTTTATTCTCTTGAACATGCCTAGGAAAAGGTTTCCTTACCTGTTTCCCAAATTGACAGGCTTCACAAACCTTGTGCATTTCTGCAACCTTGAATTTAGGCAATCCTGCAACAATATATTGGGCTTGCATTGATTTAAGTTGCTGTATATTAACATGACCAATGCGTTTGTGCCAGATATCAATATCTGCAACTACACCGGTCCCATGTGCAAACATTGCTGCACTCAATTCAGGCATGTCTGCATCCAATGTAAACATCCTGCCCTTCTTCTTTCCTTTTGCTATCAAGCGACCATTATTTTTCATATCCTCAACAAAGCATCCATGAGGATTAAATCTGACCTGCAAGCCCTGCTCAACTATCTGACCAACAGAAACCAGGTTCTTGGTGATGTTCGGGACATGAAATACATCAGACAAGTATTTCTTTTTCCCATCCTGCATAGACAAAGGAATTTTGCCAATCTGCACAATAGGATGTGCAGTATCATCACCAGTCTCCACAAATCCTGGCTTTTCCATTTTCCTTGCATCTTGCATCCATTCTGCATGACCTGTCATGTGGTTTGACGCACTTGAGTCAACATACCACACATCATTTTGTTCTTCTGCACTTGTCACAGAATTGGTCATATGCTGCACCATAAATAGATGCTCATTTCTGTCATCACCCTGCCTGCTAGAAGATGCATAATTGCCTTGCTGCAATTTTCCATTCATAATGTCATTCTGCTTTTTGTAGCAGTCCTTAGCCATATGACCCATTTTGCCACAATAGTAGCATTCAACATTGCTGTTTGCATTTTGGCTTCTTTGCCATCCACCACGGCCTCTTTGGCTCCCCCTGCCTCTAGAGTTACCATGTCCTCTTGCATAGGACTGGTTTTCTTGCGTTTGCTGCATATTCTGATTTCTACATGGCCTGCAGATCGGCCTCCTCTACCTCTGCCTCTACCTCTGCCAGCATTTGAGTAGAAGACAGTTTCTTTTGAAGTTCCTGCTGAAGAAGATGCACCCCCATTTCTCTGCTCTTCAGAAATTAGAAGAGCAATCAGCTCCTCAAAATCAGGAGATTTTTCACGGACGGCAATGGATGTCCGGAACTGTGCATAATCCTTTCCTAGACCATTCAAGGTCACAGAAACCAAATCATCATCATCCACTGGCGACCCAATGGAAGCAAGTGCATCTGCAATTTTCTTCACTTTCATGTGGTAGTCATTTATACCCAAATTTTCTCTCTGCACATTGTGCAACTCCTGTTTGAGTTGCATTTTCTTGGCTTGCGTATTTGTGCTATACATTTTTGCCAAAGTATCCCATGCCTCCTTTGGCGTATTTGCATCCTGAATATGCACAATCATGGAGTCCGAAATACTGATAGACAGCCAGTACATAACTTTCCTGGCTCTCTCATGCCATCCTTTGAATGCCTGCATTTCCTGTTGACTGGGAACATTAGGAAGAACAGGTTCTTCTTCATTTCCTGTAATGAATTCCCAATAGCCTTTTCCCATCAAGAAATTCGTCATTCTAAACTTCCATGCCTGGAAGTTGTTCTTGTCAAGCTTTTCAGTGACAATCTGTGAAAGAGAATCAGATGCCATTACAGAACACAGCAAAATATTCTGTCACTGCAAAGAACATAGCTTTTGCCTCACACGGGCAGATCTGCAAAACTGACGAAAGTGGTATTTCACCACACAGTCACTTCCTAGTGACGATTTTGCATCAGCAGGCAACAGGCATGAATCTGCAACCCCCAATATCTCTGTACACAGGCATACGATGCAATTTCTATGGCACCTTTCCACCGACTAGCCGCGCAGTGGTGGTACAAGCAGAAAACAGGCCCTTTTTCTGAGTGCCTGCGAAGAACTTCCGCCTTCAAAATGGGCCCCGAAACGGCCTCAAATCAGAAAAATAAAGTCACTAAGGGCTTCGCCCTTACCCGCAGCATATACTGCGCTCTCGCCACACCGCGAAGGGCGTCTCAATCTGAAATAGTGCACTCTTGCACTTCTGGCTGTGCTACCTGCAGAGATTTGCTCCCAAACTCGAAATAGGAAAGCAACACTGGTCCTCTTACCAGGACACCACGAACTTGGCTTGCTTTCTTGAGCTCCTTACCACGAACAAGGCTCTGATACCATGTGAAGATAGTGGGAGAGAGGGAAGGAGTCTCACTTGAGGCTTTCTCACAATCACAATGGGGGAATACACACAAAGGTGGAGGCTGAAAACAGTTTTCCTCTTCTTAGTTGTGTAAGCCAAAAGAACTCTAGTACAAAGAAATAGAAGAACCCTATATGTGGGTCTCAAAACCAAACTCAACTAACTAAGGTGGCATACTAACTGAGCCACGAACTAGTGTAGATAAAGATAGCTATCATCCAGCTATTATTCGTGGGCGGTGTACCAACCGCATCTCCAGCTAACAAGTCGGTGACATAAGTACACAACGGTCACCCTGGCATATCTCGAGCGGAGCTCGATATCTCAACATTAGTACTGTCAGGGATAATATTAGTATTGTTCAGATGTTAAAGCTAACATTTAACACTATAAGAGACTCTATATGAAGCGAATTTAGCACTAAATCATAGAATGAGAGTACTAAATACTACACCGAGGACTTAATACGTTTATAGTATAGACCATATTTTAGAAATCAGTCCTAGGAATAAAGATAGGACAAAATAGTATTGTTTGCTCTTTCAAGTTAGTTATTATGACTAAATAGAATACTCATTATGACTAAATAGTACTATTTAGTGTTAATTAGTAGTGTGTGATGTTTGAAATTGTTTATATTAGAGAAGGACTTCGAGCGTAATCATTCTCTCCTTGCACTAACCCTGCTACTAGTTCTATTTAGTACTATCTAGTACTATCCCTTGCACTAACCTTGCTACTAGTACTATATAGTATTGTTTAGATATTGTTCTCTTCCTTGCCTTAACTCTGCTATTACTACTATTAGTTCTATTTAGTATTATTTTGTAGTATTTTAGCACTATTTAGTACTATGTAGTACTCTGTAACATTTAGCACTGAGTAAGTACTATTTAGGACTTAATAATTCTTAGCGCTTAGTAATATTAGCATTTAGTAAGTACTCTTCAATACTATCTAGCACTTAGTAATATTAGCACTTACTATTCAATACTAATAGTACTATATAGCACCTAGTAATATCACAGTTACCATCTAGCACTTGCTATTTAGTACTAATAGTACTACAGATCAAGCATTTACTATTTAGTAATATTATCACTTGCTATCCAGCACTTGCTAATATTAGCACTTCCTATTTAGTACTATCTAGCACTTACTGTTGAGTACTATCTAGCACTAGTAATATTAGCACTTACTAATATTACCACTTAATATTTCTTACTAATAGTACTATCTAGCACTTACTAATAGTACTATCTAGCACTTAGTAATATTAGCACTTACTAATAGTACTAAACTAGCAGCTAGTAATATTCGTACTTAGTACTATCTAGAATTTAGTAAAATATTTAGCACTTAGTACTATGTAAACATATTTAGTACTATCTAGCATTTACTATTTAGTACTTACTATTTAGTACTATCTAGAATTTACAACAATACTTAGCACCTAGTACTATTTAGCATTTAGTACTATCTGGCACTTACTGATATTTGGCACTACTAGTAGCAGTTAAGACTTAGTAATTGAGTGATAGAACTTAGAAAAATAATGATGGCACTCTAAATTTTAAATAACTTATATTTTTTTTGTTTGCTATCTAGGTTTAAATAATATTCATGGTTGATGATTGACTTTATAGGTAGAATTCTTCCTTAATTTCAAGGAGGAGCATCCTTCCATAGACATTGGTTTCCGTTCTTTTCAGAATCTGAAGTCCTATTTCATTAAAAAATTGAAGGAAAGGAATACTTGTTGTTGTATTTACCATACAAGAATAGATTTGTTCCGACTAGCAGTGAATTCCATGAGGCAAAATAGCACATTGTTGCATGGAAATATGTGTGATTGCTTATGCAAGGTTTGTAGGCCCCAAGGGGAGGACACGTGTGTTTCCCACACCAACAGTTGTTCTTCTGTGTCTAAAATGTGGCATTTGGCAGTATGTCCAAAGGAAGAGGATGCTGAATGGCACAAGCTTGAATGCTTATTTTGCAAATGTGACAAGTGCCTACAACCGTTGTTTTGCCCATGTGAGTTGGATGATGCAAATGGTGCATTGATAAGATGGAATACATATGAATATATCACCGAGGATACGAGAAAAGGTGATGCAAAGAGAAGAATAAAATTCTTATACAAGGAAACTCCTCCCTCCATCATCATCCCTCAATACTTGCAACACTTAAATGTGTTTATCACTCACAACTTCCATAGTTACTAGCAACACTGCCAGTGGTGCTTTCAGTTGTTGACTTTGTAGAGAACTATACACTTAAAGTGTAGAATGAGGTTCAATCAATGCATTGGCACAATGACCAAGTGACCATCTTGTATCATATTTGCCATTGAAAGGAGACGAGTGAGATAAAAAAACAATCCAGAACATGACACACTATTTGTGCAACATTGCTTTATGCTCCACCATCAATGGTTGGTGTCTAAAGGCTTGAAGTTTAAAAGACACTGGGTTTGGTCAGATGGGGCAACATCTCAGTTCAAGGCCGCTCACCCATTTTACTTTGTTGTAAGGTAAGACATTGGACACTGCCCCCTTATTTTCTACATCACGCTGAAGATGTTGCATATTTTAAAATGCAATATATCTGTTGTTTGTTATGCTAGGTATTGCTCTTTGATTGGCATTCAGATGATGTGGAACTTTTTCAGAAGCGGTCATGGCAAGCCTGGGAGAACATGATGGGGCTAGTGCAGTCATAAAGCATGCACTAACCAATGAGCAATTGGATGCAAATGGTGCAAAGCCACAAAATGCACACAATGTTGTGGAATGGTTGGCATGGAAGATGGGAGATGATTCTAAACAAAGGCTCTTCATAGAAGTAAAGGTTGGTGATGCTGAAAGGTCTAAAGCATGGAATTGCCAGACTATCAAAGGAAGTCGTTCAACACACTGCATATTGGGCTTTAGTAACAAAGATCCCACACAAACCTTATTTAGACATTTGTCATGCTTTTGTTCATTCTTCATGGATGAAACATGGGATAAGTGCACGAATTTATCTCATCAAGTCCATGGACCTTGAGCAGGCTGGAGCCCATCAATGGATAGACTGCATCAAACATGGAGAAGGAATCTGTAACATATGCGATGGATAGAGACCAACTGGTTGACATGCTTCAGATGGGTGACCATTTTGCAGTTGCCTACAAACAAAGATAATGAGGATTATTATGCGGTGCTATGCTCAAAATAAAAAAGAGTCCTCATAGAGCAAGAGATGGATGGCTGGGGTAATGTCTTCAACATTGGGGATCAAGTGGTTTCTAGAATCTTTCATGCAAAAATCCCAAAATGCAAAAGCAGTTATGCATTACTAAAAGATGCACCTCCTGCTATAGTGCATGCTGATGTGGTGTTGGTAATAAAGTTCCAAATGTTGCAAGCAAAGCACAAGGTTAAAGGCAAGAGAACGGTGTATCGTGTGCCCCATGATGTGCACGAATTTGGAAAACATTTCTCTGTAAGAATTGTTGCTGAGCATGTATTTTTGCAATGGCTCTGACATATTTTTGTGCACGTTTTGTATTTTTAGCTGCCCCGCAAACACCGACATCCAATTTGTCATGAACCCACATGGGGCAGCAGCATACTATACATCATACATGACTAAAACCAACAAAGGGGCCCTACTTTTTGTAATACAAAGGCTGCTTTTTGTACTACTATCTTAAGTAACTCATTTGCTATTAATTGAGAGAGAGAAGAGAGAGAGAGAGAGAGAGAACCATTGTACTACTGTCATATCATACTACTTACTACTATTTGGCTAGTACTATGTGATACTATGTAGTACTATTTTAAGTAGCATATCTACTGTCGGTTGAGAGAGAGAGAGAGAGAGAGAGAGAGAGAGAGAGAGAGAGAGAGAGAGAGAGAACCATTGTACTACTGTCATATCATATTTTCGTAACGTTGTTCCTCTTTTTAATATATTGCACTTATAATTCAGAATGAGCCATACAAAATCAGAAGGTGCCATATAAAATCATAATGAGACATATAGAATCAGTCATATGATATTACATAGCCCAAATGGCTTGGATACAACAGCTTTGCTCTGCAATCCATGCACCCCAATATACAACTTGGTCAGAGGCTTGGATACATACAGCAGCACTACGGCGCTACACTCCACACACCCCAATATAGGAAGAAACAACTCTAGAATGTAGGAGTTTTTGGCCCTTCTTCCTTAACATCCTCGTTAGTAGCTGACTCGAGGATTGTCATCTCGGACATCCGAAGTTGGTATTTCTTCTAGGCCGTACCCTGCATCTATAAGCTCTCTGAAGATGTTATCAACCCATTTTGCAATTCCATCTTGTAGCTCTAGAGCAGAAGAGTGTACAGCTCTATTACACATTGATGGGCAGTCAAAAACAACCAGCTGTATGAGCACATAACAGACATGACACATGATTCCTAGCTTAGACCTGACTAATAGTTAGTATTATTTTATCCAGAACCAAAATTGTTACTGTATGATTGAGCAAAAAATACCATAAAAGATAACATATAAAAAAGGATCATATATTTTATTGCATCGACATTGGCTATTTATGTAGTGGTTAAAACAATGGCTCACCTAGTACTTTTATCAGCAAACACTAGTACCATTTAATAGCACCAATACCATGTAATAACACCAGTACATTTATCAGCTGACCATTAATTTAATCAGCAAAGTAACCAGCAAAGTCTGTATTACAAAGTAAGCAGTACAAGTCTGTATTTAGAAAGTAACAACATCTGTATTCATGAATGTACAAGTCCTTTACAATCTGGCCTTCAAGGCCTAGTGTATGGTGGGTATTGGTTTACATAAGGATTATGCCTAAGAATCTATTGACACATCTCATGTGGAAGGTTTCCTATTCTTTGTTGGATGATAAACCAATTCGTGGGCTTTGGATCTGTAGTTAACAGTGAAACAACAACATCAACACACCCCATGCCAGCATAATTTGCAAAGACTTCAACGAATAATTTGGCCGGATGCTCACCACGGGCAGCTCCAATGCGCTCAATCACATGGCCTTCATAAGGGTATCTCATTGTAAAGGCAAGAACACTTTCTCTTGCATTTGCTAAATCCAATAAGTATGGGAGCAACTGATTTGATAGCTCATCATCATTAGGATCTCCATCATAGGTGAAAGAAGTTATGCAAGAACCGGGTGGATTTTGCTGCTTTCAAAGGAGTGTCATCAACTAGGAGTGTGTTAATGGGATCATAGTTAATGTCATGCACAACCAATGCACTAAATGGCTTAAGCAGACACATCTCATCTAGTCGTGTTGGGTGGCGGAATTCTTCCCCTGTACAACAATCCTCCTGTGCAAAGTTGAACACGAACTTGAACTCCCTAAACCCATCATATCCCAATTTGCTTTCTATTAAAGACACTATGGGGCTGACATTTCTCCTTGTCATACTACTCCATGTAGCGATCTCAAAATGCTCCCACAAAGATTTCATGAAATTGATCAACTGTGGCCGCAAAGAGATGACGTGGTTGCCTAATTTATGAACATCGCCACCTTGGTCCATTTCAAGAGCAGGCCGCCACCACCACCTCTTCAACAATATTCCATTCAAATCAACAATTAACGACTTTTTTTAAGGTAGAACATCTCCGGAGTCACCTAGAAGCAACAATAACACATATACAAATCGATCATACTTGAGTTGATGAATTGCAAAAATAATTTCATATCAACTTACGAGAAGATAAATTGCAAAAAGAATTTCATTAAAAAAACAAGGAAGACAAATTGCAAAAATAATTTCATTCAAAAAACAAGAAGATAAATTGTAAAAAAAACAAGAAGATAAATTGCTAAAAGAGTTTCATTTAAGACTTGTGAGACTAGCTCTCATACAATGTCATTTCATAGATGATCTGGTCCTAACATTTGGGGGCATTTGCAGGATCAAGCAAATATGACTTAATAATTATTTGACTAAATTTCATCTTCTTTGTCCTTGCAGGGAGAAGGCTACCTAGTACTGTGTCATCCTCCATTTTCTCTCCATCAGAGCTATCAAGTAGTTTAGGCTTTAGCCTTGATATAATCTCAGCTGCCTCAGTGACCCTCTCACTACTATTTGTGTCTAGCTTTTCACCACTATCCATGTGTTCACCCTTGCTGTTCTTTCCAATCAACTCCCCATCGCCACCTATGTCTTCGTCCTTGCTGTGGTTTCTTGGCAAGTCCTGCATGTCCAATCTTGCTATTGCTTCCTCTATAATTATGTCCGGTTGCTGCAGATTTTCTTCATCCAAGTTCAGCAGATCATCTTCATCCAAGTGCTAATCATCTTTGATGTCTCCAGTTACATTGTCCACAAAGAAATAAAGTCAGATCAGAAATGCGTTTCAAGTGTTGTACACAAAAGACTATAAATGTGCATCTTCACAAAAAAATACATACCCTCCTTTTCCTTTATCTTCTTGCTTTTGTACAATGACCGCACAACAGATTTCTTCTTGTGTTGTATGTGGCACTTCATCTTAGTAAGAGCTTCCTTAACTAGCAAACTTTCATCTGATGAATAATATATAATACATGAATAGATGCAATATACAATACATGAATAAATGAAATAGATAAAATAGGAACTTATAAAAATAAATACCCTCTTTTGGCCACATAGGAAAAAAAAACAGTACTACCTGTCTCCTTTGCAACTTTCAGGTCCCCCTATGCCACTACCTGCTGCTTTTTTACTTTGTCCAACATTTCATCCTTGTCATATTCCTGATCCCCAACATCCTCCAAGGAGTTGTCACCGACTTTCATCAAATAGTTGTTCATTGTCTTCTTTTCCACACGAGGCATGCCCCTCTACCTGTTGTTCTTTCTTAGTGTCAATGAACAAATTTGAAATGTTAGGAGTTTCACATTTCTCATTTTCAACACCTTCAGCTTGCTTTGTACCAGTCTTCAACTTTTTTGGACATGGTATTTCAGAATCTTTACTTGTTTGTGTAAGGAAAAGAACAATTATTTGAAACTGATTTCAAAAGACACATAGATTATTTAAAGATAGACAATAATTTAAAAAATAGTAGTATTTAAACTTGAAGGAAATATGGCCCTTGAGGGGTCCCCTTCAGGGGCAAGGGACATATTCCAACACAGCCCTTGCCCCTAAAGGGGACCCCTCAAGGGCCATATTTCCATTGGTTGTGTTGGAGTCCAGATGTGATTGGTACTAAGCAGTTTTAAGTGCTAAGTGCTACTAATAGTGCTAAAAACTACTAATACTGCTAAGTACTGCTACATAGTACTAAATACTACTAATATTGCTAAGTACTAAATAGTGCTAATGCTAATCCTAATACTGCTAGATAGTACTAAGTGCTAACTAGTGCTAAATACTACTTGTTGCCTCTTTCCTACTGCTTTTGTAGGAAGAGTTGGGCATTCTATGTTTGCAGGGTTACAAGGCTTTTTGTCTCCTATAGATATATTAGAGTTGTTGATTGTGGTATATGTGTAGCTTAGGACCTCGAGTCGTGTTCCGGTGAGAGACGTAGGCTTAAGTGTGGTAAGCAAACAAAGTGCATGCATGTGTAAAAGTAACATAAATCATCTTTGTTGAGGTAATGAAGGCTTATTGGGGCTTGTAGGGTTTAGAAGGAGTTTAAGGGTTAGAAGGAGGTTCCAAGGTTTAGAATGTAAGAAAATAGTACGCAGCGGAAGATAACAACAAAACGCAAGTACACGATGGAAAGCTGGAGAGAATACAAAAATTCTGATATACCAAACTGCTGATACAACTGATGGTTGGCTGTCCACCCGTGCGCTCTACAGACAGAGCTTCGATGGTGATCTAGACAGATGCTGGACGGAGGACTATGAGCGTGAAGAACTGGTGATCTGATGATAGGGGGTGGCCACTTATATAGTGTAAGTGGTTGACGGTCGGCCCTGTAATAGGCAGTCGGCCTAATAGACAGTCGGCCTGGAAGACCACCGACCCTTCAGAAAACATGCCGTCGGGCAGATGAAGGATCGCACATAGGTCATACCGTCGGGCCTGGGGCTACCGGCAGCCCCCGGACCCTGCCGCTGGGGGCTTTGCCCCCAGACCCCCACCGGGGGCCTGCGCCCCCCGGACCCCCTGCTATCGGGGGGGCTATTGCCCCCCCGAACCCCCCCTTTGTGCAGACGGGTATCTACTCTTGGCTCCTAAGCCGTCTCATAACCATCTGGTCTACTCTAAGACCCCTTCCAGTGTCTAAACTGGGGATCCCTCCCAATATCTGATACCCATCATGGCTTCTCCTCATATGGGGGCCTTACAACATTGGGTACACAGAATATTGGTGGGTTACATGAGAGGTGGACATTTGAGCTAACTCTAACATAGAAGGAGGTTCCAGGGTTCAGAAGGAGGTTCTAGGGTTTAGAAGGAGGTTCGACGGTTTAGAAGGAGTCCAGGGTTAGAAGGAGGATCCAGGGTTTAGAAGGAGGTTCCAGGGTTTAGAAGGAGGTTCCAAGGTTCAGGGTAGAGTACATGGTGGAGAACTCGTCTCCCTTGTAGATCATGCAGTTTTAAGGGTTGAGGAAGAAAGGGTTTAGGGGAGCATAGGAGTGGGAGAGAAAGAAGGTGTAAGAGCATGGGGGAAAGAAGAGAGAGGAGGGAGGAGGAGGAGGGAGGAGGAGGAGAGAGGAGGGAGGAGGAGGAGAGAGGAGGAGGAGAAGGAAGGAGGAGGAGGAAGGAGGAGGAGGGAGAGGATGGGTTGCAAGGTTGGAGGAGAGGGGAGGAGGAGTTGCAAGGTTAGGACATGCTTTTGGACGTGGAGTGCAAGGAAGCATGGACACTTGAGACAAATGCTTGCAATACCAAAGTAGACTCAACACAATGCCCCAAAGAGTGTGGGCTTCATTCCATTATGGGGTATTTATACAAGTTGGAGAGCTTCTCTCTCTGCATGTAACACAAAGTTGTAGTTACACAAAGTTGTATCACAAAGTTGTAACACAAAGTTGTATCACAAATTTCCAAGGGCTTTAGCTACTTTGCTATCACTATATTTTTTAAATGCTGAAGTGTTAGCAATCATGTGGAGAGATGCTCTCTTTGCCAGCTAACTTATCAGCACTTTCTACTCTTTTCACAAGACTCAATGATGTCTTTAGATTATCCACTATTGCCATTGATATGGATTGGCTTTGAAAATTTATATCAACAACCTCTTGCATATCTGGATGTTTTATAACCTTAGACAAAATGTTAGCCTTCGTTCTCAAGTCCAAGTTCTTTGTGGTATGCTTAAAATGTCGCACAACTGTTAATGTCAAGTGTCTCATGTTCCTTTCGGAGCAATGCTGTGGCAGTGCATTGAGCGAGTTCCCTTCATGGTGTGGCACTTCTAGTGCGGAGTTCTCCATCCTGTGCACAACTGTATTTTTATGGTAAATCATAAATTAATGAATGGCACAAGAAGACAATACGTCAAAACCTGCATGCTCAATCTTACTGTATGAGAAAGTCATCCTGAGAGAGAGAGAGAGCTGTAGAATCACTCAAACATAACTGGTTTTTGCGCCAAAGAGAACATACGGTCCAAAGTGCGAGGGCTTCAATGAGAGAAGGGGAGAGCCAGTTTGAACAGAGAATGGAGAGAGTCGGGGAGAGAGAGAGCAATAGACCTCTGGGAGAGAGAGAGCAATGGACCTCTAATGAAGATGAGCGGAGATAATTGCAGGGATAAAGACATGACTCCACGAGAGAGAAGAGAGTCGACTGTCAATGGTTTCAAACATGTGCGAGTGATTCCATGAGAGAGAAGAGAGTCAATTGAGAGTAGATTGCAGATCGCGGATTCCTCGATGTGTATAGAAATCATCCTCGATTGAGAGTGGATTGCAGATTGCAGATCGTGGACTCCTCGATATGTGGAAATGTAATCCAATTGTCAGCACCTTTTAGTACACAATTTAGAACTATATCTATGCTAGAACCTTTGCCAAAAAGAGTACTTTTTTAGACACCGTGGCATGCTGTCACCCATTCACAATTCATGTCCCCTTTGTCCAAGTGAGTGTTATAGGGAGCATTTTTAGCTTCATCCTCGCTTCATCAAGGGATATAAAGAGGATAGATACATCTTTGGTTAATGGTCCCAAAGGGTGTCCCAATGACCACATTGTTAATGGAAACTTGCTAGTTTTCTCGGCTAGTGTTAGTTGGTTTTTATGACATGCGATAAATAAATTTATGAGAAGCTAGAGGGGCTATGTCATTTCCTTCATGTTTTTCCCTTGCTTATACTGACCCAACCTCCTCTTCTTGCTTTTACCCTGTCCTCTCCTCCATTTTCATCCCTCTTCATTGGCCCCTTCATGTGGGTTGCTTGACTTCTCCATTTTCACTAGCTTTTAAAACATCAATACCTTTCCCTTTAATGTGCCTAATAGTGGTTTTGCCACCTTGGTCATGCACATCCATGTTACCCCTTTCTTGCCCAAAAATGAGGTCTAGGGTGGGGGAAGCACTTTGCATAGATGCTTTAAAGTATGGTACTTATATTGGAATATTGTGTAAATGTGTGGATTGAGGATTTGAGGCACTTGCTCTAGAGGTACCCTATCAGAAGAGAAGTATGGAAGAAGTTGGGGGACACCGTGAAACTACCTTCCACTCTAGCGGTGAGTTGGTAATACCTTAGGGTTGTGGTGATCCTTGGCATATGGGAACTAAGGAACACACAAAACCCAACTTGGATTTAGAGTCCTGAGAATTGTTGCCGTTGTCAGAGTGTATCTTTGAGATTTTAGCAAAGTCTTGGAAAGGTTATAAGTCATGTGTTGATGGCTGTGGAAGCCTTCCTATCCTCGAGGTAGGGTTCAAAATGCTAATTTTTGTATCAGGTCTCTTTTCGGTAGGACTGAGAGGTTGTTCTTTGATATATATGTGTGGCATTGCTTAAGCTTCTACATACTTCCTTCTCTACCTAAATTGATAGTTCTGTTGTGCATTTGAGTGAATAAAGAATTCAAGGATCTCCTATGAAATATCAAGCCATAGTTTTAGTGTTTTGTCCTTTGCCATGACAAGGCTAGGCAGTTAGGATTGATGTTGATCTTCTCGAATAGAACCCCTAAGTGAGGTTTACACAATTTGGAAAGGGAGTTGTGTTTGTTGTTTTGTTTTTCCCCCCCGGAAACGTAAGGTGGTGTGATGCTGCAAGCGTGGCAAAAGGATGGAAGATGAGGTGGAGGGGAGGGAAGGGGGACGTGGAAAGGAAAGGCATGATTGGAGGCTTTTGGGAAAGGGGGGGAGAGGATGGACCAATGGGGGAAAGAGGAGACTGGGGGTAAAAAGGCAAGGAACGTGCAAAAAAGCAAGGACCGTGTTGGGAGGGGGACAACACGTTGTGTCGGTTGGGAGGCGGCGGCGGCGGCACGTCGGGGGAAATCTAATCACAAACATATAATAAGTACGTACTTACACGGCGAAATTGGTGGATTTTAGCCTCTTACTGTCGCACGGTTAGCTAAATTAGCGCGGGTAATAGTTGAGAATTTTGTGCGCGTGCTGTCGTGGAAGCTCAATCCAAAAGCTTTGCTTGCAATGCTGGCTTGTCTGACTGGCTGGCTGGCTATGGCGGTAAAGGGATAAGGCTCTCCACTGTATAGAAGCAAGCTCCATTAGCTATGGTGGCCACAAGCAATAATATAGACACCTAAATAACGCTTGCATCTTCTTTCTTTCAAGCTCTCTTCTTCGTCTTCGTCGTCTATATTCTACTAATCGCAATATATTTATCTTGCTCTTTTTCTTCTTCTTCTCCGTCGACTTCGTATCGTCTGCTTCATCTTCTCTTCTTCTCTTCGTATGTAGCTCCATTGACTTCGTATCTTCTGCTTCTTCTTCTTCTCCATCGACTTCGTACGTTCTGCTTCTTCTCCCTGCGCTTCTGATCATCCTCCGGGATTCGTCCCATGGATCCATTGCTCTCCGAGCTCCCAGCTTCTTCTTCTTCTACCCTCATCCTCCCCCCTCGCCTCCTCCACTGCCCTCCAGCTCCCTCCTGCTCCTCCCTCTCCCTCCCCCCCTCTTCCCTTCTCCCTCTCCCCCTCTCTACTTCCTCCACCCACCTCGCCGACACCTCTGCCTCCTCCCCACCTCCACCTCCTCCCCCTCCCTCCACTTCTCCCTTCCCCCTCCCCCCCCGCTCCCTCCTCCCTTCCCCCCTCGAGTTCCTCTGGTTCAAAGACCCCCCCCAACCCCTCCTGCCTCAGTCGCCCGCCCACGACTGTCTGATCTCAGATGCTCCTCACCACAATGGACTCGACACCACGAACGCCGCCCCTGCCCCGGTTTGCTCCTGCGATGCCAATGCATTCGCACTGACGAAGGAAGTTGATGCTGAACGGGTCCGACTTGAAAACTCACTAATGATTACTCCTAGCTCTGGATCGACACTCGACGATAGCTTTTCCGTCATTCCGGATGAGCTCTCGCAAAATGCCTTGTACCAAATGCAGACGATGGGCTCTAGCGGTGGAACCCCTAAAGGTTGGATGTCAAGATTTCTGAGCCTGATACCGTTTTGGCGAGCCACACAATCATCCGCAGCGTCCACTGATGGATTGCAAACCGCAAATCCAGACAGTGATGTCAAGAATGCATGCCATACCGAGCGCGATCTGAAGAATGCGTGCAATATCGGATCAGCCTGCTGCGAGCTGGGAACCAGTCAAAGAGTCATTCACGACGGAGAGTCTGTTGGAGCGTTTCTCCACGAAGTACCAATGTTCGAGGTCAAAACAATCTCACAGATGTGCTTCTTGAGCAATCTGGCGTACATCATCCCACGCCTTGAGGTAAGCTCGGCTCCAACCCGCAGTGCTTGCTTGATTCCGATGTCCGACGTCTCCTGGGGTTTGCAGATTCGTCTGTCAAAGATGGTACGTCAGTATGTGCTGTTTGTGTAATCATTCCAGGCAGGAGACCTTTTCAAGCGCCATCGATTGAGGCTTATCACGTCATCTTTGAGCAAGAAAGCGGAGGCCGAAGCAAAAACGAAGGAGAAGTCGCAAAGCAAACAGAAGAATCGAATCACCAAGACGAAATCCCTGCAGGGGAATGCTGCGGTTGAGGGTGAGCCATATTCTGCAAGGAAGTCTCCTCCTCAACCAGATCACTCCACGGTTACCATGGACTCTCCTGCAGAAGCCGTAAGCTTGCGACGGACTTTGAACGAACTTTCTTCAGTCCTTGCTACGGATCAGCAAGGACCCCATGTGGGTTCTACAAGAATGCAGACAGCACCGCCAGCCAGCACTGCAGCGCAGGCCGATGAGGCAAAGCAGACAGCGATCAAGAACCGAGCTCCATCACCAGCCAACTGTCCCTGCGAATGGTTCATTTGTGACGATCATAGCAGTCCCATACGATATCTGGTGATACAGGTATTGGACAGATCTCTGTCTTGTTGCAAGAACGTCAAAAAGGCCACGCAAATTATTTGATTCATCCTCGATAGTATGGGTGGCCTGCATCACGAAGTTCTTCGCGATCTCGTGAATTTGGCTCTGACGCCAGATGAAATCTTGCAGGGCTCGGAGTCGCTTGCGTCCTGGCAAACCAATCTCGCATTTGAACCCACAAGATTTGAGGTAGAAACTCTTGATCCACGAAACCTGAGTGCATCCGGTTGTTCCGTCAACCTGTTTATATTGATTTTGTTTGAGATTGGGCTGATGATCAGGGATTGGACGTCTTGGTGCATCGTGGAGTTTACGATGCGGCTCTTGCTCTATACCAAACAGTTCTTCCCGAAATTCTCGATCATTTGAGCAAACATGGCGAGCTTGCTCAATTGCGCTTCACAGGGCACTCTCTTGGGGGAAGTCTAGCCACTCTTCTTGCGTTGATGCTTGTCGTCCGGGGTGTGATCACGCCAACTTCTCTGCTACCGATAATCACGTTTGGGGCTCCATGTATTCTGTGCGGGGGTGACTACCTTCTTGAAAAACTCGGCTTGAAGCAGAACCTCTTCATGTCATTGATGATGCATCGCGACATTGTCCCGCGAGCATTTTCCTGCGACTATCCCGATCACGTTGCTCATATCCTCAAGCGTGTCAAGGGCACCTTCCGCGAGCATCCTTGCCTCAACTATCAGGTATGTTCGTGGATTCAAGGCATGTGCATTGTGCTCATGTTTCTGATCTCAAAGCAACAATGAACCCATGCATTTCTGCGGCTTTGTGTTTGCAGCGGTTGCTGTACGCTCCCATGGGTCAGCTTTTAATTTTGCAGCCAGACAAAGCTCAATCTCCTGGGCATCCGTTGCTCCCCAGTGGTGGTGGACTTTACCTCATCCGGAATCCCTCCAACGAGCAAGACAGCAGCCATGCAATTCAGGTGCGAGATGCGCAAAGAGCCTTTTTGAACCTCCCCCATCCTCTCGAAATGCTGCGGGATCCGGGGGCATATGGGTTCGAGGGTGCGATTTCCAGGGATCACGATCCTCGCAGCTACGCGAAGGCCATCAATCTGGTGGTCAAGCAGGGGCTGAAGAGGGCGCGGCGCCTACAGAGGGATTGGAGGAGGCGGCTATGGTGGCCTTTGGTGGCTGCAGATGTGTATCTCTTATTGCAGAAAGGTTCAAGAGCAGGCGTAAACACAGACAATGCAAGATCAGGCGGACCGCTCAGTCCTGCTCTCGGAAAGCCTTCTTCAGGTTTCATAAGGGAGCATTCCATCTGCGCCACAGCAGAGTGTTCAGAATTCCCCCGAGCAACCAGCTCCATATCGAGGCCCAGGAAAAACATACTCAATAGATATGCAAGATTGATTGCATCTAAACATATTCAGATGGGAGTGCTGCTGATTCTTTCGATACGTATGGCGACTGTGGATTTGTTTTCCATATTTTGGGCGTGGATATGATGGAAGTTTAGATCCAGAACGTGAAAGGGTGGCAAGCTGCATACGAATTCCTCAATTTATGGGCATCGATTTCTCAGGGATTGAAGCTCTTCTCTAAGCATCGGATTTTTAGACTGGATTACTAGATAGCATGGCGACTGTGACTTCCATTTTTCCATGAGTTCTGGCTTGGGTGTCTGATCTGGTTATGGAACACAGACTGGACATTATTTCTCAGAACTTTACCCACACCATTAACACTGAACATGATTCTTGAACTTCATTCTTTGAACATCTGAAAACACGAACATCTGGATGTGTTTTCAATCCTCCTGTACATCTGCAGAGTGCAGACGTATTCATACAACCAGAGACGTTTTAATCACTGTAAGGTTGATGTGAGGAGGTTCTATGGAATACAATCTACGTCCATGACCAAGTCCTCAACCCCATAGGCATTCATTTCTCACAAAATTGTAAAGATGACAATTTGCTATATCTCGACAGGCTTGCTTTTGCAATTCCTGCAGTGTCCATCGCAGATTGACTGTATTGGCTGTTTAATTTCATTCTTCCCTCGGCGGCCGCATGATGAGGAGGAAGCCGCAACCCAATTTTACAGCTAAGTTTGATTGTCGTTTGTAATGTTTGGCTGTTTCATGATTTCGTTAACCAGGATGAGCGTATCCTTGCCAAAAGCTTTTGTAACTTGGATATGTTGTTGTTTTTTCTCGCCATTACATTCTAGATTGTGTTTCATGGTTACACCTTCATCGTAGCAAGCAGTTTTGCAAATCATCGAGGGGGTGGGCATAGCTACCTAAAATTCAAAAAGATTTGTTCTATCATAAATCGTCCATTTTTCCTTTTCATCTAACATGGAGAATGTATAGGCGTTGGTAATTGATAAAAACACCTCCAAAGTGCTATTATGCGCGTCATGGTTTTGTTATCTATGTTAAAAATGAGGCTACATATGTGATAGGGTTCCTATAGCTCATGAGATCAAGATTGATCTTTCATTGCTCATTAGGATTCGAGATTGCTTATGACAATCACGATCAACCTTTCATTGGCAATACCTGCCATTCCAATAGCTCTTAATTTCAATTAACGACCACCAATGATTGAGCCTTCACGTTGGTCCATTCCCCATCCAATAGTTTGTAATCACTACCTTCAAAAGTTCAGATATTTGACGCATAGCACAAATACAAGAGAAAATGTAACCAAAAATACCATGTGCATCGTTGCTACCATACCCAAAAAGCCGTGTTGAAAACCAAATTAGTCTTGAAGAAATTGGCTCATGATCTTTGGTCCCTCATCTAGGATAGTCATGGTGGTAGTGTGTAGGTTGCTTAATTGGGAGACAATCACTCAGTAGATTGTCCATGCAAGTGGTGTGATCCAATAAAACAATCTCCACCAAATTGGCATTACCTCTAAGTACATTATTGTGTTAGTAGAACTGATGAGCCCTAAACATTGGTATGGACCGCTATCATCCTGGGCTACTACTGTTATGCAATGCTTGCTATTGTTCATATTGTTTGCAAATGTGGTTGTTGCTATCCCAATGCTTCTACTGGCAACCTCTTAGCAAACTAGTGATAATCACATGATTAGCTTCAAACACAGTCCTATCCTCATAGTAGATGTGAATTGGGGGGCTCCGCTCTAGGATCTCGCATTTAAGTAGTTCATCTTCTTCAACTATTGACTTTCACCTGGAATTGCATTCAACACATTGGAGTATCTTTCCCAATTTTTTTGTGCTCGTCCTCGCTAGGATACTCCCAATACTCTTAATTATAGTATATAGACATTACTTCTTAGAACTTTTCACCATTAACACTGAATAGGATTCTTTCTTCATTCTCTGAACATCTGGATGTGCTTTTGTCCTCCAACTAGCTTGGGAGTGAGCGGATTAATTAAAATTCACTTTGTAGAAACATCTATAGACGTATTCATACAACCAAATATGTTTTAATCCGCTGTAAGGTTTTCTAAAGAGTCTGATGGTCCTTGTCCTGGTCAGGGTGATTGAGCATATTCTATGAAATACAATCTACGTCCATTACCAAATCCTCAACCCCATAGGCATTCATTTCTCACAAAGTTGTAAGGATGACAATTTGGTCAATCGATAGGATTGCTTTTGTAGCTCATGCAATTTCATTGTTGCGAGATCAAAAGAATTCATGGTATTGGCTATTTAACTTCATTCTTCTCTTGCCGGTCACATGATGAGGAGGAAGCGACAACCCAATTTTATAGACAAGGTTGATTGTCCTTTGTAATGTTTGGCTTTTTCATAATTTTGGTTACTAGGATGAGCGTATCCTTGCCAAAAGCTTTTGTCAGGACACAGTGCTATATTTTTCTCGCCATTACATTCTTATTGTGCTTTATAGTTACACCTACAATTACATTTATGGGCCCCATTGATACTATAGTCGATAATTAACATGGTAGTTACAACTATTATCATAATATGTCACTCCTACAAATAAAAAATTGAAATTTGGGCTCAAATTGACAAAAATTCGTAAACATATTAATTATTAAGGAGGAGGGGGGAAAGAAATTGGGGGGGGGGGGGGAAGAGGGGAGCGGTTAATGAAGAATTCCGTCTATGTCTATAGAGGGTGCACTCCCCTCTTATATGAGGATAAGGGCCTATTCCCATTTGTTGTTATATTAAAGTAGCATATTGAGTCTTGACCCATGTCTTTGCCATAGTTTTATAATGAAGTTGATGAAACATCAATTGGATCTAACACAATCATTTATTTGAGCAAGAAATTTTTTACATCTTTAAGGGGGTGGGCATAGCTACCTAAAATTTAGAAAGATCCCTATTTCTCCATTGAACGATTTGTTCTATCATAAATTCTCCATTTATCATTTTCATCTGACATGGAGAATTTATAGGTATTGGTAATTGACAAAAACACCTACAAAGCACTATTATGCAAGTCTTGGTTTTGGTATGCACATTAGAAATGAGGCTACATATGTGATATGGTTTTTGTAGCTCATGAGATCAAGATTGATCTTTCATTGCTCATTAGGATTAGAGATCACTTATGACAATCATCACTGATCTTTCACTAGCAATCCTTGCCATCCCAGTAGCTCGTAATTTCACCCAACAACCTCCAATGATTTAGCCTTCATCACACCCTCTTGCTCATCCATTCCCCATCCACTAAATAGTATCACCGTCTTACATTATATATTTGATGCATAGTGCAAATACAAAATCAAATACAACCAAAAACACCACATGGATTGCCACCAACACACCCAAAAAGCCGTATCAAAAACCAAAGTGGTCTCGAAGAAATTGGATCACAATCATTGGTCCCTCACCTGGGATAATAAATTCACTTAATTTGGAGGCAATCACTCCATAGATTGTTCATGCAAGTCATGTGACCCAATAAAAATAACTCCACCAAATACATTTGAGTACATTATTTTGTTAGCATTAGCCCGAAATGTTGGTATAGACCGTTGTCATCCTTGGCTACTACTATTGCACAATGCTTACCATTGTCAATATTGTCTACAAATATACATTGCTACGAACCTAATGCTTCTTCTATCAACCTCCTAGGCAAATAGTGACAATCACATGGTCAGTTTCAGACACAGTTTAATCCTCATAGCGGATGCAAACTGGGGGGCTCCGCACACTGATATTTCACATTTAACCAATTAAATTCTTCATCTTCTTGCCAAACTATATGCTTTTACCCAGAATCTCATCCAACACACTGGAGTATCTTTTCCCAATTCTTATGTGCTTGCTTCGATACTCCCAATACTCTTTGTTAGCCTCCAAATCTAGATCTGCCAAGGAATGCAACATGGTTAAAAGCCATGCTCCAAATTCTCACACATGATGAATAGTTCATTTTCAGTGAGCAAAGGTCTAAAGAAGGTCCTAAGTAGTCCCATTGGAGTGTTTTGGGGAAGCTTTTGACATTTTCCCATCCAACATAGAATCCCTTCCTTTTCCATTCACCATGACATACACTATGCTAATCGCTTGCCCATTCGAGGTGTGCTAACCATGCAATTCTATATTATGTAAATCTTTTGTGTCAAGAGACATATCTTCAATCCTTCCTATAGATAGGCAATCTTTATTTTCACACTCCAAATGCACTAGCAAATCCATAGCCTCTATGAAAATTTCCATCCGTGTGGTGGATGAATGAATGCTATAATTGATTTCCCAGGGAAGTTGAAATATCCACATTCAAAAAAGAATCAAGTGCCCCATATGTCTTATATTTAATCCGATACTACAAGGCTCTCTAATCATCCTAATTGAAACCTCTCCTTAATAGAGAAGATAAATTTGCTAACGTAAACAGAACCCTGATTAGTTAAAGATAAAATGTTTGCTTGATTTTGATTCCAATTAATAGTTAACTTACACTCAACTTACATTAATTGTGGCCTGCATTTTTCCTTGTGCATTCCCATTGCACTAGTTATGACTATGGCAACTTCTCCTACTGCCATAGTCCAAGGCCCTCCTAGAAGAGGTAGTGATAGCATCCTCGGATCTCATAGTAAACTGGGCATGTGCATAAGAAATGCTCCTCCATCTCTACCTCACCCAATTTGCACAATCTGCAAATCTGTTGCTCCCTTGGTGCGCCTGTGGCTCTCCCTACATCAATCCTTAGGTGATGGGATGAGACTTGTATCTTCCTAATGGAAATACTAAGGGCATGTGAGAATCACCTGTCCTTTAGATACTTGGTTCTGATGATCACTCCATCCCCTGACATCTCAAGAGGTGGCCGTGATAGAATCGGTCTTGGTGGGGAATTCATAGTCCCCTCCCCATTGTGACATATAAACCTGGAGCAGGTCTAATCATATGATACAATTGACCTCATCCCATGGAACAAGAGGATCAGGAGCATCAAATCTATATTGGAATGGGGGAGATGATCCATTTTATTTCCATGTCTATCAAACCATTAAAAAATGCATGCATACCAAGCCATGCTGCCTCCACTCTCATTCAGATAGATGACTTGAGTGCTAAGACCTAGACCTTGTGGAGATAGGTAACTTTACTTGGAAGATAGCATTGATATTGAGCGGTGTCATAGCAAACTCTGCTTGTATGATCTAGTGGGGACTGTCTCCGCTTGCTTTGAATAATCTTGGATCCCATAGTCACATGTAGTCTCTCGAAGTGTCGCCACTCAGTTGTTGTCAGAACTCTATCAGAATCACATCACTAGATGGGTGTCACGTATGGCTGTAGGCCTCACTAATGTATCAAATAGCCATCCCTTTGTTGAGGGTCCTGAAAATGTGCTTGAAAATACTATCCTCTAATCAAGCCAAAGCTCCCTACACCAACTACACATATACACAAGGGTGTTATATCATACTACAATTCCACCCTCGATTGTAATGGATGTCATTCAAAAGATTGCACAAAATATATGAACTTCACCAACACAAAAAATGGGACCGCATAGGATATGGGATGCTTAAAACTTGAATGACCCAATGTGAGCAAAGCTCCCTCTATTATCACCCTATTATTCACATGTTGTCAACTCTTGATCTATTTTCTTTTTATCTCCAAGACATTTAGATGAATGGATCAACTAAAAGGGTCATGGTCATCTCTTATGAGGCATGTGACTTCACATCCTGCTTTTTCCAAATCATGGGCATTTCTTGGCTCTTGAAGCAATGACATAAATAAGTCATCTTGGCCAATGTTGGAGGGCCTTGCCTTACCAAGCTCATTGGATTTAGGTTAATTTCCAGTTCTACATTCTCTATAGGCTCATTTAGTATTTGAGTGATTTTTTGGATCCACCTATCCTTTTGTGGTTTCTTAAGGGTTGCTTCCTTAATATTTGTCTTGTGGAATATGTCCTTAGCTTCCTAAGGATCTAATCACTTTTCAAAATTTCTATCCACCCAACAAATTAGTGTGGTACATAGGTCCTTTCATAGAAGTGTACAATTCCATTCTTAGCATTGCCTTATAATTGTAATGGGTAAACCATTGAGCACCTATTAAATGGTTCCTTTTTCTTTTTATCATCTTTCCATGTAAGTATTGGCTCAATAATATCCATCATGGTGTAGCAAAGTGGAATAATTTTGATGTAGCATAAAACATCGATATGTTTTCAAATATTATCCCATTTACTGAGGTACACATTACACAAATCTTAGTATGATTTGGATAGCTACATCCTCTATTGTTTTTTTTGCTATGTGTGATAATAATGTCATAGTTCATTGCCATTGTCTACATGGTTTCTGTATATATAGAATAGTCACAATATATTATCAAGTTATTTAAGAAAGTATTTTGTGATATCTTTTACTCCTCTTTTCTTGATCTTACTCACTTTGGGTCCATTAACAATAGATGATGTGCCTAAACACAATTTTAGGAAAACTATGTTGCTAGATGTAATCTTGTTTAATGGTAATCCCAAAATACTTTTCTAGTTCAGGGCTCTCTTGGGGTCACTTGTTCAAGTGATTTTGGGGTCGCCCAATAAAGAAATGAAAGTGGAGATGCTTGTAAGCTGGGCGAGGACAATCAATAAAATTTCAAGAGTGGGAGCTCAAAACAGTCCAAACCACTTTGGATTTTCTTAATGGGAGCTCTTTAATGGTCAAATTATTTGAGCAATATGCAAGAGTGTTTGTATGCCCTAAATGTGGGTTACATTTGCATATATATCACTAGAATATCTCCAAAAGCATAGGTATTACATATCAAGTCAACAAGCATCACTTAGATTTAGCATGCAATAAACCTTTGAGTATGGTAAGTTCTCATAATTGCATATGTGTGCTGCATCTTTTTCATAATTTTCCTAATTTCTCAAAAACTCTTCACCCTTTTTCATTTATGCATAGGTTTGATGACTTGCCAAAAGAAGTGAACAATGACATAATTCATCAATTTGACCTTAAGGTGAATGGCTTATGGGAGCACAATATTAATTGATCTTGTATTTGAGTTCAAAGGTGTTGAATAGATAATCAGCATGTTCTAGCTTATTTGTAAATACAGATGTTACAGAAGAAAACAAAGACTTTTTAGTGTGCAATGGGTCAAAGTATGGTTATGTTACTTGGATTTAACTCTTTGCTCTTACTTTCCAAGGTTTAGGACCTATGGTGTCCTAAAAGATCCAAAATTTACATCAAAATAGGATAGGTAATACATCATGGGAGATGTATTATAGGGGAATGTAGCTTAATGTTATACATGTATATAACCTTAATGTATAGGCTTGGATTGGAGAAAGATGAGATGTTTTGGATACTTGTATGTTTTGGTATATTGTTGTACAATACATTGGGGATATCCATGCAGGAGAGGAGTTGTTTTGTGAGTGTGAATTTTAAGATATAACACCATTCATGTTGTTGTTGGCATACTCCCAAACATATTCAAATTTATAATTTAAGGTTTGTAATTTAAATATCAAAGATGTTTCTTAACTCTACATTTTTCTTGGGAAACTTTTGCTCTTATGTTTAAAGTAGTTGTTGATGCTTCGGTTCCCTTACCGGAGAAGGGTGCTAAGTGTTAATCCAATCGGGTGCTATGCTCGGTGAAGATGTTCTCTCTTGTAGTCCTAACGATGGAGAGTAGAACACATGCCAACTTCACTCTCAAAGGTCGTGGCGATCACTAGAGAACTGTATGATGACAGGAGAATACCGAGTCACATCCACACTTAAAAAAATATGAAGTGTCTTTACATCAACAGAGTTGAGTACATGAGCAAAAAGTATCAACTTGTATTGAAACCACTCAAACTGTCTTGAGTACAACCAAGCCTCCTCGGCTTGCAATGAACACTCCCTATCGTAGCAAGCTTAGATGAAGAGAAATTGACACACAAGTTTCTTATTCTCTTCTCTAACTGTTACAAACTTATCAACTACCTAGCAAAACCTCCTTCTAAATGAATACACACTCGGTGCGTTGACCCACATCATGTGATTGGTGGTGGCACGGAAATCTCTTACACCTCCACTACAAAATGGTACACGATTAAGACTCCACCACTTCCAAGGTTGGCACTCAGTGATAGCACTTAGACCTATGGCTCCATGTTAGCCTAGCTTGAGGGCTAAACTTTTGTGTGGGATACCCTTAGCCATGCCCTCATGGAGTAGGTGGGACCCTGGAATGCGAAGGCTCCAAGGTTAAAGCCGTGTGATTGCCGATGATGGAGCCTTCACTGTAGTGGGAGACACTAACGAACTGGCTAATGAGATGGGCCAGTGCCATCGGTAGTGGAAGGTTAGGGAGGAGGATGGGGATGCTCGGCCTTAGAAGTCCATTTCCCTTAAGACGGCCATAGGTATATATCTATTAGAGGCCACTTGGGGTTGGTAAGCCATTCCATGGTCCGCAGTCCACTTGGGGTTGGTAAGCCAGACGCTTCAGCCACGGGGTCCTTAGAGGGCTTGGTAATGTCTAGAAGCATTGCAAAATTTGAATTGTAGTGTTGGACCTAGCTTATCGAAAGAAGATCTTGCGGCTCAACATGACATGAAATGATATATATGTTAGAACATGAAGTCAAGTTGAGTGTTCTAGTGTGTACTAGGAACTAGTATTTGTGTGAGAGTGCCACGTGTCATATTGGGAATTATCCCATATACACTAGGTACTTTAGTTTGTGTGTGCACTCTATAAGAGTGTTGTACTTCCTTGTGTCAAATCAGAGGAGTCTACATCTACATCAAGCTTTCCATCATGTGAGTACTTTGGTTATCTTTGCTTTGCTCTAGCATTTTCATTATGTCTTTCCATTCCATTCTTGCACCTTCATGTGGTATCAGAGCCATGTTCTCTCCTCCTTTCCCCTTCTCCTAGCTCAGCCTAGAGGATGAGGGCGGCTAGAAAAGGAAGTTGCCCTCTTCCTCTATGATGGAGCTCCCCTTCCCTTAACCCCTTCATGTGGAGCTGGAACTTCCCTTCGATCTTCAACATGAGTTGCCCACCATCTCCGTCTACTTCTGCCCACCATCTTCCTGAAGTTGCCCGCCATCATCTTGCCATGTTCTTCTCCTAATTGCAGCCCACGATCTACTCCAATATTCAACGCACCATTTCATCCTTCTTTGCCTTGCCATTTCCAGCTGCATTCTGCCTGCCATTCTGCACATTATTCTTGCCATGTTTTGCCCCAAATCTGCGTCACATTCAGCTCCAAAAACAGTGCCACATTATGCTCAAAATCTGCGCCATTTTCTTCTCATTCTGCCTGCCATAAATTGCCTCAGATCTGCGTCATTCTCTGCTGAATTTCTGCACCACATCTTGCTGAAATCTGTGCGCCATGTCTTGCTCAAAATCTACCCCAAATTGTGCTGATTATGTTCGTTGTCTTCCCATGAATCTACCCGCCATTTTCAGTTCACTGTCTGCGTGCATGGGAGTTGCATATTGGTGATCTTCACTTCGAGTTTGGGTACTTTCCAGCTTGATCATGATGAATACTCACGTTGCCATTGAAAAGTTCAATGGCCAAGGATTCCACACCTGGCAAATGAAGATCAAGTTCCACTTGATGAAGTACAATCTGTGGAATCTGGTCAAGGGAACTTCTTCATCAAATGAGAGGGAAAAGGGACCTCAACGTCTCGAGCAAGCATTCGCAATCATTGCATTGGGTCTTGGAGACAATTATCTGCATCACATTGCCAATCTTGAAGATCCTGCTGAAGCTTGGGCTGTGCTTGACCACTTATTTGGTGCAAGTAGCAAGCATTTTAAGCTGTCACTCAAGATTGAGTTCTTTGAGTTAGAGCTAACATCTAGAGCACCTCTTGATGCTCACATCAACAAAATGAGAAGTCTCATGAACCAGTTGGCTTCGGTTGATTCACCGGTGACAGAAGATGATTCTATGGCAGTGCTTCTCAAAAGCATGCCAAAAGAATACGACAACCTGGTAACCACACTGAAATATGGTCCTAATCCTTCATTTGAAGGAATCATAAGTGCATTGCAGGAAGAGGAAAGGAAGAAAGAGAAACAGAAGGATGAGGGAGAACTAGCTTTGGCAACCAAGTTCAAAAGGATGAATTTTAAAGCTTGTAGACATTGTGGCAAAAACAATCATGATGAGAAAGATTGTTTTCGCATCAAGCCATGTGGGATTTGTGGCAAGAATGGCCACTCTGAAAATAATTGTTTCTCAAAGAAAAATCCAGCAAATATGGTGGAGGACACAAGTGATGAAAAAGCATATATGGTAGATGATAAAGATTTTTGTTTCTAGGGTTCCCTGCCTAGATCATGTTTCCAAAAAGGATTTTGTAAACCTGTTGCAACCGCTATGAGTATGCAAAGGTATCTTGTCTTATCTTGTCTCAGAGGTATCTATTATGTTTTGTGTGTTTATCCTGGTATATCCCATATTATGTACCTACCCAAGGATGTCCAACTTGCATGAGAGACTAGAGCCGTGGATTTATCCTTGACCAGAGACCCTGGCATGAGAGACCATGAGCCTATGATTTATTCTTGCAGTATGAGGCATTTCCTTGAGGGGGGATTTGTTGGGAATATCAAGGAACTGCATCTTTTATGAACTCATGCTATCACTCACCTTTCCTTCATGGGGGGTGTTAGAACATGAAGTCAAGTTGAGTGTTCTAGTGTGTACTAGGAACTAGTATTTGTGTGAGAGTGCCACGTGTCATATTGGGAATTATCCCATATACACTAGGTACTTTAGTTTGTGTGTGCACTCTATAAGAGTGTTGTACTTCCTTGTGTCAAATCAGAGGAGTCTACATCTACATCAAGCTTTCCATCATGTGAGTACTTTGGTTATCTTTGCTTTGCTCTAGCATTTTCATTATGTCTTTCCATTCCATTCTTGCACCTTCAATATATTGAGGAAATTGAAGGGGCTGATTGGGTCAGATGGGTAGGTCTGAGGAAACATTGCACCTCCTTCATAGACACCTTTACACTTAGCTCAAAACACTCTACAAACTGTCATTAGACACATAGTCCTATAACTTTGAGTAGAGACATGATATCAAATATTCAAACACATAAAGAGATGCGCCTTAAGATAGGCTTTGCATTGATATACATTTCATAAGAAAGAAAGAAGCGACTAGAAAGTTATGGGTAGTTTACTAGACGAGGGTAAAAGCTATCATGAAAACAGACTGTCACACAGTGAGACCCATAACTTTTTGCAGTAATATTTGATTTAAGATCTAAGAACATAGAGACATGTGCTTGAAGAGAGCTTTGTTCTGATATATGATTCGTAAGAAACAGAGAAGCGGCCAAAAAGTTATGGGCAATTTACTAGACAGAGGTAAAAACAGACTCATGAAAACAGATCTAAGCATATTTTAACATGCATCTTAAAGAGATCTTTGCGTTGATATAAGTTTCATCAAAATCAGACTATTGAGCAAAAAGTTATGAGCAAAATACTAACAGGGGGTCAAACTATCATAAAAACTGCCCTCCACCCATGCTAATTTCGCCTGAGCAGGATGCTCCCTCAGAACTCCACCTTCATCAACCATCCACCACTCATAGATTTTTCCTAGAAGAGAGTAAGTGATTCCCTTCATGGCTCAGGAAATGGATGGACCATGTGTGTGCAATGAGCGGCCGAATAGAAAGAACTTTCAAAGAAAGAAAAGGAAAGAGACACTCATGAGAGAGAACCTGAAGTGACCTTCATTACCAATAGAGTGAGACTCCACTCCAATGCAACTCAAAACACTATAAACACAAGGGAGAAGAAGAGGTTTCATATGTACAAGAGGGAGTGAATGCTCCAAGACTACTCATAGAGAGAGAACGAACTAGAGAGAGATGGACTCAAGAGTCTACATAAGAAAATATCTACAAGAGGGAGAGAAGGCTCATGGAAGAGGCTTGAGGAGACTAGAGCTATAGCAACATGAGGCCTAATGGTGGAGAGATTGATGAACAAGGGAGAGGAGGGCTCCTTTTATAGAGATTTTATCACCCTCCTTCACCCATTTACAATTGCTGCCTGTAGATTCCTTTCCCCATCATGGCATAAGCTCGTATGTCACCATCCATGTCCTTTTTGGCTACTCTTGCCATGTGTCCCATCAAAAGATGCTCAAAACTCTTAAAATATTGAGAAAGTCAAGAGTCTTCCCACATGGAGCCCATAGGGACCCTCTCTTTTCCATATGTCCACATCATCCTTATTCCACATAGGAATTTTAGAAGGATTCCTCTTGACTCCACACTCCTCCACATGCCTTCCACATGCTTGGCATGTGGCCTCTCTTATATTATTAGAACACGTGGACATGAGCCCACCTCTTTATATGACTCACTCTTCCTATTTTCTAAAAACCCCATAATATCCCATACACAAATAACTCTCACCCCATACCAAGGTATTTGTAATTCATACCTATGGCATTTACAATGATCCATTCCACTCATCCTCTCAATCCCATACAATATCTTAGAAAATAGAAATAAGTGAGAGCTGCTAGGCTATCACTTGCTACTCAAACTCTTATCAAACATAGAAGAAAACAATACCAATGCCAAATAAAGAATATCAATTTTTGGTGTCACATCTTTCCCCCCCAGTAGATCCTCTCTAATGATAGAGAGGGTCTGCTGGCCCTCAAGGTGGTCGAGCATAGAAGAATTTAAGGCGATACTCATTGGTGCGTCCAGGTATCACCATGCCATCAACATCCTCAAGCTGATAGGTTCCATTCGTGAACTTCTTTTTGACTTGATATGGTCCCTCCCATCGACCGATAAACTTTTTGTCTAGCCGCTTGTCCAGACAGCTATCAAATATCATGACCAAATCTCCTTCTGCTATATCTTTCTTCTTGCGTAATTTGGTGTCAAAATGCGCCTTGCGTCTTTTTTGAGAAGCTTTCAAGTTTTGTTGTGAAGATAGTGGGAGAGAGGGAAGGAGTCTCACTTGAGGCTTTCTCACAAGCACAATGGGGGAATACACACAAAGGTGGAGGCTGAAAACAGTTTTCCTCTTCTTAGTTGTGAAAGCCAAAAGAATTCTCGTACAAAGAAATAGAAGAACCCTATATGTGGGTCTCAAACCAAACTCAACTAACTAAGGTGGCATACTAACTGAGCCACAAACTAGAGTAGATAAGGATAGCTGTCATCCAGCTATTATTCATGGGCAGTGTACCAACCGCATCTCTAGCTAACAAGTCAGTGACATAAATGCACAACAGTCACCCTGGCATATCGCGAGTGGAGCTCGATATCTCAACACTCCCCCTCGAGCTCAATCCCAATTCCTGCACACCAAGCAGGTCTTTGAACTTGTGCAGCTTCTCTGTGCCCAATGCTTTCGTGAATATGTCAGCTACCTGATCCTCTGTGCTGACATAAACTAGATCAATAAGACCTAGTAAAACCTTCTCCCGCACATAGTGATAATGCACCTCAATGTGCTTTCTTCTAGCATGAAAGACTGGGTTCTTTGCGAAATGTATACTGCTCATGTTGTCACAATAAATGACAACCGGCCCATCTGTAGACTGATGCATATCATAAAGTAGCTTATGCAACCAAGCTACCTCACATGCAGCCATTGCTGCACCCCTGTACTCAGCCTCTATGCTCGACAAGGCAACTATAGGCTGTTTCTTGCTGCTCCAAGTGACTGCAGCACTCCCAAAAGAGAACACATATCCACTGGTAGATCGTCTATTAGAAATGCTACCAGCCCAATCAGCATCAGTGTATCCATGCAACTGTATCTGAACCCCAGCCTCATAAAATAGTCCATACTGCAATGTGGACTTCACATACCTGAGTATGCGTCTAGCCGGCATCCAAATGCTGTTTCCTTGGAGCCTGCATAAACTGACTTACCAATCCAACAACATAGCTTAGATCTGGCCTGGTAATAGTCATATAAATCAAACTTCCTACTATGTGTCTGTACATAGTAGGGTCTTCCAAAAGCTCACCTGCATCTATGCTCAACTTCACATTCTGCTCCAAAGGAACTGAAATAGGCTTACAGCCTGTCATCCCATATTTGGACAGCATGTCCAATCCATATTGCCTCTGTAAGAGCTGTATCCCACTTGGTGATCTAATCATCTCAATGCCCAAGAAATAACGCAGCTCTCCCAAATCCTTCATCTCAAACTTCTGCCTCAATAGCATTTTCACATGAAGGATATCTTCATCACTATCACTTGTGATGATCAAATCATCAACATAAATGACCAGCAACATAATCCCTTTCTCTGTTTTTCTCACATAGAGTGAGAAATCTACCTTGGAAATCTGAAAGCCAATAGTGACAAGATACTGTCCTATCTTATCAGACCATGCTCTAGGTGCTTGCTTCAAGCCATACAAGGCTTTCTTCAACTTGCAAACAAACTCAAGATGAATAGCATGAACATAACCTGCTGGCTGCTCCATAAAGACCTCTTCTTGCAAATCACCATGCAAGAAGGCATTTTTTACATCCATCTGATGTAAAGACCATCCCTTTGATGCAGCCACAGCAATGGCTGCTCTTATGGTTGCCATCCTTGCAACCGGACTGAAAGTTTCTTCATAATCAATGCCATATGTCTATGCATACCCCTTGACAACTAATCTTGCCTTGTATCTATTCACAGAACCATCTGCATTGTGCTTGATCTTATAAACCCACTTACAGCCAATTGCATTCTTGTCTTTAGGCAAAGGCACCAATTCCCATGTAGCATTTGCATCCAAGCCATCCATTTCTTCATCCATGGCTTTCTCCCATTTTTCATTTCCCATGGCTTGCTCAAAAGAAGTGGGTTCTGGTTCCTATATCACTTTGACCATATAGGCATAGTGAATAGCTGTAAATCCATCATATTTCAGCCTATCCACAGGATACCTAACCCTGGTAGACCTGTGCAAAATAGGCTCACTTCCAGGTGCTCTCAAAACATCCTTGGTCTTCCTTACTCCAGGTGTAACAACAGAAGGAATACCCAACTCATCATCAATGCTCTGTTCTGAGCCACTGGATTCACCATCCACACAAGAGTGACCTGCATTCACATCAAACATGGGCTGATCTACCTTCTCTTTTCCTTTTCGTGATACCTGCATACCACTCTCTGCATTGCTTTGAGGAGATTCTCCTGATCTCAATCTGCCTGTCCATGGCGAAGTATGTGAACCACTGCTAGAGGACACTCCACGTCCACTAATATTTTGTGATTGTTGTTGTGAATTCTGTGCAGCATTACCATTTTGTGCATCTACATCAATCATCACATTTAGTGGTTTATACCAGCTCCTCATCTCATAAAAAACAACATCTCTGCTCAGTGTGAACTTACATGTAGAAGGATTATAGCATCTATACCCTTTCTGCTGCAAAGAATAACCAATAAAGACGCACTTCTCAGCTTTTGGATCCAACTTGGACCTCAACTCATCTGGCACATGGACATAGGCAATGCAACCAAAAATTTTCAAATGAGAAATGTCTGGTTTCCTACCAGTATACATCTCCTCTGGCATCATGCCATGTATTGCTGCAGTGGGAGTCCTGTTCATTATATAAACTACTGTAGCAACTACTTCAGCCCAATAATAATCTGATAGATCTTTTTCATTTAGCATGGCCTGAGATACCTCTCCAATATGCCTGTTTTTCCTTTCTGCAATTCCATTTTGTTGTGGGGTATGACTGCATGAATATTGCTGCTTTATACCATGCTCCTGCAAGAACCTTGCAAACTCATTTGAGAGGTACTCTCCCCCTCCATCTGACCTTAGGCATTTTATTTGCAGGCCTGTTTCTTTTTCAACCATAGCTTTAAAAGCTTTGAAGTGCCCAAACACTTCACTTTTCTTTTTCATAAAATACACCCAAAGTTTTCTACTGAAGTCATCAATAGATGTGACAAAATAGTGACAGCCTCCAATAGATGCAGCTTTTGCAGTCCACACATTAGAGTGGATTAATTCCAATGGCTTTTTACTCTCTTGAACATGCCTAGGAAAAGGTTTCCTTGCCTGTTTCCCAAATTGACAGGCTTCACAAACCTTGTGCATTTCTGCAACCTTGAATTTAGGCAATCCTGCAATAATATTTTGGGCTTGCATTGATTTAAGTCGCTGTATATTAACATGACCAGTGCGTTTGTGCCAGATATCAATATCTGAAACTACACCGATCCCATGTGCAAACATTGCTGCACTCAATTCAGGCATGTCCGCATCCAATGTAAACATCCTGCCCTTCTTCTTTCCTTTTGCTATCAAGCAACCGTTATTTTTCATATCCTCAATAAAGTATCCATGAGGATTAAATCTAACCTGCAAGCCCTGCTCAACCATTTGACCAACAGAAACTAGGTTCTTGGTGATGTTCGAGACATGAAATACATCGGACAGGTATTTCTTTTTCCCATCCTGCATAGACAAAGGAATTTTACCAATCTGCACAATAGGATGTGTAGTATCATCACCAGTCTCCACAAATCCTGGCTTTTCCATTTTCCTTGCATCTTGCATCCATTATGCATGACCTGTCATGTGGTTTGACGCACTTGAGTCAACATACCACACATCATTTCGTTCTTCTGCACTTGTCACAAAATTGGTCATATGCTTCACCATAAATAGATGCTCATTTCTGTCATCACCCTGCCTACTTGAAGATGCATAATTGCCTTGCTGCAATTTTCCATTCATAATGTCATTCTGCTTTTTATAGCAGTCCTTAGCCATATGACCCATTTTACCACAATAGTAGCATTCAACATTGCTGTTTGCATTTTGGCCTCTCTGCCATCCACCACGGCCTCTTTGGCTCCCCCTGCCTCTAGAGTTACCACGTCCTCCTGCATAGGACTGGTTTTCTTGCGTTTGCTGCATATTCTGATTTCTACCACGGCCTGCAGATCGGCCTCCTCTACCTCTGCCTCTACCTCTGCCAGCATTTGAGTAGAAGACAGTTTCTTTTGAAGTTCCTGCTGAAGAAGATGCACCACCAGTTCTCTGCTCTTCGAAAATTAGAAAAGCAATCAACTCCTCAAAATCAGGAAATTTTTCACGGACGGCAATGGATGTCCGGAACTGTGCATAATCCTTTCCTAAACCATTCAAGGTCCCAGAGACCAAATCATCATCGTCCACTGGCAACCCAATGGAAGCAAGTGCATCTGCAATTTTCTTCACTTTCATGTGGTAGTCATTTATGCTCAAATTTTCTCTCTGCACATTGTGCAACTCCTGTTTGAGTTGCATTTTCCTGGCTTGTGTATTTGTGCTATACATTTTTGCCAAAGTATTCCATGCCACCTTTGGCATATTTGCATCCTGAATATGCACAATCATGGAGTCCGAAATACTGATAGATAGCCAGTACATAACTTTCCTGGCTCTCTCATGCCATCCTTTGAATGCCTGCATTTCCTGTTGACTGGGAACATTAGGAAGAACAGGTTCTTCTTCATTTCCTGTAATGAATTCCCAATAGTCTTTTCCCATCAAGAAATTCGTCATTCTAAACTTCCATGCCTGGAAGTTGTTCTTGTCAAGCTTTTCAGTGACAATCTGTGAAAGAGAATCAGATGCCATTACAAAACACCGCAAAATATTCTGTCACTACAAAAAACACAGCTTTTGCCTCACACGGGTAGATGTGCAAAACTGACGAAAGTGGTATTTCACCACACAGTCACTTCCTAGTGACAATTTTGCATCAACAGGCAACAAGCATGATTCTGCAACTCCCAATATCTCTGCACACAGGCATACGATGCAATTTCTGTGGCAACTTTTCATCGACTAGCCGCGCAGTGGTCGCACAACAAAAACAGGGCCTTTTTCTGAGTGCCTGCGAAGAATTTCCACCTTCAAAACGGCGGGCCCCGAAATGGCCTCGAATCAGAAAAATAAAGTCACTGAGGGCTTTGACCTCACCCGCAGCATATACTGCGCTCTCACCACACCGCGAAGGGCATCTCAATTTGAGACAGTGCACTCTTGCACTTCTGGCTGTGCTACCTGTAGAGATTTGTTCCCAAACACCGCGAAGGGCATCTCAATTTGAGACAGTGCACTCTTGCACTTCTGGCTGTGCTACCTGTAGAGATTTGCTCCTTGTTGGCATGAAGGACTAAAAGGCCCATCAAAATACAAAACAAAAGCTGTTGGTGGTGTATCCCTTTCATCTTTAATGTTCCCCTTACATTTCTTTTCTTCTCCTTGATCCTCCCATCCTATGAGCAAATCTGCCATAGTGGACCTAGTGGTATTTTTAGTGACAAAAGAGAAAGAAAACTCTTGAAGCTTTGACAACGATTTTGCAAATCTCCCCCCAGGATTAGGCTTGCACACTAGATATGCCAATATAGACTGAGAGGTAAGGAAGGAAAATGGCTGAGGTAATAAATAGGAGCAAAACTTTCTGACTGAAAACACCAAAGAGAGGGCTTGCTGCTCCATTTCTTCATACCTTGTTTCCACCTCTGTAAGCTATCAGCTGGCATAATAGATGGGTTGCATTCTACCTGCCTCTCCTTTTTGTAGCAATACAACACCAACTCAATGCAAAAATACACTTGGATTTACATAAAAGTCTTGAGACCACTCAGGGGGCTTCAATATTGGACCCTTACTCATGGCCTCCTTAAGTTGCTGAAAAGACTCTTGTTGCTCCACACCCCACTCCTTTTCTTGTAAACAAGTTCATGGGATGCACTATCTTTGTGAAATCATCACAAAAGCATTGATAATACTTGCTCTTTCCTAGAATTCTTAGAACACCAGTGACACTCTCGGGACTTGGTAATGCCATGATTTCTTGAACCTTGTCAGGATCCAGTTGTAGACCTTCTTCAGACACAATATGCCCCAACAAGACTACTTTTGTTTGAGCCAAATGAAACTTGCTAGGATTTAGACACCCTTTTGCTTCATCAATCATAGCTAAGGCCATCTTTAACTTCTCCATGTGATCTATGTGCCGAGAATAAATGCAAAAGTCTTCCAAAAATACCCTTATGAACTTTCCCAAGTAAGGCTCAAGGACTTGACTCATGAACCTTTGAAATGTAGCTGGTGCATTGGTCAACCCAAAAGGCATCACTCTGTAAGCAAAAACTCCCCAAGGTGTGACAAATGATGTTTTCTTTTTATCTTCCTCCCGAATACGAATTTGAAAGTACCCAGAATACCCATCCAATATAGAATACATCTCATGCCCTACTACTTGGTCTAGTATTTCATCTTGGAATGGCAAAGGAAAATGATCCCTCTTAGTGCATGCATTCAAAGGACGAAAGTCCACCAAAACCTACGGAGTTTGAAGGGCCTAATTAGGTCAGATGGGTAGGTTCCAAGGAAACATTGCACCTCCTTCATAGACACCTTTACACTTAGCTCAAAACACTCTACAAACTGTCATTAGACACAGATTCCTATAACTTTTAGTAGAGACATGATATCAAAGATTCATACACATAAAAAGATGTGCCTTGAAATAAGCTTCGCATTAATATACATTTTATAAGAAACAAAGAAGCGGCTAGAAAGTTATGGGCAGTTTACTAGACGGGGGTAAAAACTATCATGAAACAGACTATTAGACACAGAGACCCATAGATTTTTGCAGCAACATTTGATTCAAGATCTAAGAACATAGAGACATGTGCCTTGAAGAGAGCTTTGCATTGATCTATGTTTTGTAAGAAACAGAGAAGCGCTCAGAAAGTTATGGGTAGTTTACTAGATGGGGGTAAAAACTATCATGAATACAGACTATCAAACACAGAGACTCATAACTTTTTGCATTAATATCTGATTCAAGATCTAAGCATATAGTAACATGCGCCTTAAAGAGAGCTTTGTGCTGATGTAAGTTTCATCAAAATCAAACTATGGAGTAGAAAGTTACAAGCAAAGTACTAACAGTAGGTCAAACTATCATAAAATTGCCCTCCACCTATGCTAATTTCACTTGAGCAGGATGCTCCCTCAAGACTGCACCTTCATCAAGGATCCACCACTCACATTCATTCTCCCTTCCCTTGCATTCTCTCAATCTCTCTCCCCCTTCAATTCTCAATGTTCTTTGCATGTAGAGGAGTCCATAGCAAAAGTACACATGTCTCGCACACATGGACATTCTCCCCCATTAGAGGGCCATTGTAGTTTCATAAATGGTTTTGGATCTTCTATCTTTTCGTCACACAAACACACAACTTGTAACTCACCACTCTTCTCTTCTCTCTTGTCTCGACACCTATGCTCCCATCTAACCACGTGCAAGACATGAGCGTCATGTGGGGTGCCCATCCTAACCATACAAGATCTAGCAGCAACAAGTATGTATGGATTGAGGTAGATTGAGTCTCCAAAAAGGGGGGAAATTGGGGTATGCCACCCATGTGTCTCAAAACACATGAAGAACATCTAAGAATAGGAAGAAACGAATGCCACCCCTGCAATTGCACGGGTCCTTCTACTCTAACCGCACCCAAGGCAATAGCCTCATAGAGTTAAGATCCTCAACCAAGATCTAATGCATCTAAGATACTACAAGCCACTCACACTCATAGCTACTCTTCTACACAAGAAGATCAAGAAGGAAACAAGCACTCATGTTGATAGAAGGGCACAAGGACACACAGAGTGGATTCCAACTAGGGCTAGAGGCAATGATTACTCCTCTCACCATGCTCTCAATATATAGATCAAAGAGAGTAACCTCAATGCCACAACATGTCGTACAATGAGAGGCATATAAATTTGCAACCTATAGGATGTGGAGGTGGCCATGTTAAGCCAATTCCAGGGTTAACACATTGGTCATCCATGTTATATTTCAGCTAGGCTTATCTACACATTTGTATTACATTTAAGTGTGCACATTGCATATGGTTTGGACCATAGGTTAGGATGATTACATCCCCCTCCACATCCTATTGGTTGCAATATGTGTGGCCTCTCATTGTACGACATGTGGCATAGAGGTACCCTCTCTGATCTATATATTGAGAGGATGGTTCAACATGAGTGCTTGTCTCGTTCTTGATGTTCTTGTGTGGAAGAGTTGCTATGAGAGTATGAGCATGGTGAGAGAAGTACTCATTCCCTCTATCCCTAGTTGGAATCCACTCTTATGTCATTATGTCAACATGAGTGCTTATTTCCTTCTTGACGTTCTTATGTGGAAGAGTTGATGTGAGTGTGAGAGGCTTGTAGTAGCAACTTGGATGCATAAAAGAATGTTTAAGGATCTTCATGTGGCATGTGAGGCTACTTTGGGTGTGGTTAGAGTAGAAGGAGTCTTGCAATTGCTTGGGTAGAATTTCTTTCTTCCTATCCTTAAAGGTTCTTCATAATGATAACAAGACCACGGGCTTGGGCATATGCTTCCAGCATCCTCTTTGTGTCACACCTACGACCTTGGTCTTCAAATTATGCAACCTATATGTGTTCTCTATTGTGGTCTCCATCTCTCTCTTGTACATGCTATTGATTTGTTCTAGCTATTTCTCTCAAAGCATCCAATTAGTAGTCTACATTGTGCCCTTACTAACTTAGCATGCTTGCACTTAGAGCCAGCGTAATCTTCTATCTTGTAGAAAATATTTTGTGAGAGTTTGCAAACATATCCAAAATCCACGTGTTAGTGGAACTTATGGTACCATAGTAGTGATACATATTGCATGCAAAAAAAAGACATCACCACCTATGCCTTTGAGAGATTCCAGGGACCTCATGCTAATAGTAGTCCCATCTAGCCCCTTGTCTTGTGGGCATAGGGACTAAGAACCACTCCATCATCCTGGGAAAATCACCTCTCCTTATGACACAAAAGACTTCTTATGTAGCCCAAAATAGTGAAACTGACTCGACAGACTCCTTATGTAGGCACAACTGTATGAGTTTACAAACAATATTAATGAGTCTACTACTAAATGGTAAAGGTATCGTTACCATCGATAACCGTGATGTCACTGATGGCAGTGGAACCTGTATCACCGATAATAGTGATACTTTTAGTGGTTTACTTCCTCTCCACTTTTACAATTACTAGTATCATATTATCAATCATAATAGCCAATCTATCAATGGTAAATCCTTATTCACCGATGGTAATTTATCTCTTATTTACTGATAGTATTGGCAAAACTACCACAAAAAATATGCCATTTTTTAAAAGCTAGGAGGGTTTTGCCATCATCACGGAGATGATTTTGTAAAAAAGCTATTCGCAAGCGTAATTCACACAACATGTCCACATGATTACGTGAATACGTAATCCCTAGATGTTTATATTATACTACCCCATTCAGAGCAATGGATGATCCAACTCATCCAAACGGTATGTTGCAAGATTCATGTAAGGATTTTGTGGAAGTTTTCATGTTTGTATTAACACATCATTCAAAATCGTCATTTTTAGTCCAAAATAGTGTGAAAATAATGTTACCATGGAGGTAAAGCTTGAAAATTTCACTGAAGGATTGGATAAATATACCGATGGTAATAGTCATATACCTTCGATAATAGCCATGATACCATAGGTAATGGCTATGATATCAGTGGGCCATTGAGTAATATAGGTGGTATTAGTCTATATCCCATGACTGTTATGATATCACTGGCATTATGGCATCTATCTATGGTAATATTTATTGGATTTCTTGCCCATTTTTTCCTATAAAGGTTTGCAAGGCTATGAGTGCTCTTCATTTGGCAAGCTTGTAGTCCATAGCTCCTTTGCCTAGCATGGTGGGGTAAGGTGGACCATAATTGAGTCATGAGAGGAAGAGGATGAGGCAAAGATTTTTCATTGTGGTTGTGAAAGTGGTCAACTACTCCAATATCTAATATATTGGGGTAAGGGTTTACATGTACAAGCCAATGATCATGATAGAGATTATGGAAGGAAGGGAGAGAATGTGATATAGAAGAGGTTTTTCCCCCCTTACTTTTTGAATCTAAATTTCGGTGCAACTTGCGTGCACCACACTTTATTTTATTGAATGTTAGTGACCAAAAAATGCAATTCATGAATAAATTCTCTTCCTGTTTGATAATGAGTTCATGTTCATACATCACACCATAGTAACCACTTATTATCCTCAGTGCAATGGCTAAGCTGAGTCAACCAACAAGGTACTGTGATGCCAAAAATTGATATTTTTTATTTGGCATTGGTATTGTTTTTCTCTATGTCTAATAAGAGTTTGAGTATCAAGTGATAGCCTAGCGGTTTTCACTTATTTCTATTTTCTAAGATATTTATGGGATATAGAGGACGAGTGGAATGGATCATTGTAAATACCATGTGTATGAATGATAAATACCTTGGTAATGGGTGAGAGTTATTTGTGTAGGGGATATTATGGGGTTTTTAGAAAATAGGAAGAGTGAGTCATATCTGCACGTGGAGTAGGAGTTATTTTGGCTCTCTTTCTGGGAATAGCTGTGGAACTTGAATCTGCTCCATGATCACTCCTTCTTCCTGTAGTTGCAACAGTCGATGGTGTAGGTACAGTTGGAGATACTGTAGTTACTGCTATACCCAAGGGATTCACATAGGGGAACTTATGATATCATGTGAGTGTACAATAGGGGGGTTTTCTGAAATGAGGAATAAGCTTATACATTAGGGGTGGGGGCCGTTTTTATTTTTTCCCAATATTGAATTTAAGTTAGGGGGCCCATGCCATATTTAAGAGGGGGGGACATAGTATAGGCTACCTTGGGTAACTAGTCAGAACAAGTTTGGTTTTGTGTATGGTTTTAAATAGTGACAAGGAAAGTAGTCTAAAATTTCTTATTGTGTAATCTAAATTCTTGAGAAAGAACGTAGATTTAAGGAAAGGGGGGGACATAATAGAATTTTGGTGGTATCTTATAAGCTTAAATAGGGGTGTTTTATCATCCTACATGGATCTTAAATAGGGGGTTTTCTTGAAGTTCATGCACGCAGGTGACGTCCCCCTTTAATGAAGACTGAATCCCCCGGGCTGCTATAGATATTATAGTTACTCTTGCCGGAGATACCATAGTTATCGCCACAGATATTGGCAGTACAACTTGAGGGTTACATGTTATAGATGGTGTACTTACTACTATTGAAGGTACAACACCACCACTTGGAAATGCATCCCACATTTTCTTCAATGCTTCCAAGGCACTAAGTAATTCTTGGGATTTCTCAATTGAATCTGGTAAGGGCTTCAAGAAGTGCTTGTGCGTAACTCGTAACTTGTAGACCACATCATCATTCTTTCCTTTGCGCACAACTTCTATCAAATTGTTTTCTTTAATGTTGATGGTTAAGACCATGCCACCATTTCTTACTGCCTCTAGAGAATATTTCACGCTTGACACATTCTCAGCAGTGATCACCAAAAAATACTTTGATTTGCGCTCCATAAAATACCAAGCATGTTCAAGATATTTGAAAGACACCTTGGAACCAAAACTCGAAGCCATAGTTTTCTACAAAGGAATCAAAAACAAAAAATGAGAATTACAATGATTTTCAAACTCAAAATATTAAAAAAATTGCTAATTAAATATTCATAAAGTAAAAATTGAAAATTAATTAAAATTTTAAAAGTTAAAAAATATATTTTTATATTTCTAGATACTATTTTTTAATCTAATATTTGTCTACATAAATAATTTAATTCAAAATATTTTCTAAACATAGATAAAAGAATTTAATTTAATTTTTCTAAAATTTTATTTGATTTTTTTAAATTTATTTATTTATTTATCTATATATTTAAAATTTAATTTAATTTTTCTATTTTTTTAAAATTTATTTATTTATTTAATTTTAATTTTCTAAATGTTTTTAAAATTTAATTTAATTTATTAATTTATTTTACTTTTTTTAATTTTTTAAAATTTAATTTAATTTTTTCATCCTCTTTTTTTTTTTTTTGGGAGCTCGAAAGAGCCCCCAATTCCTTAAGGGAGGGTTAATCCCCTCCCCTAAGCCCCCAAGGGGGGGCCTGTTGCACGTGCAATAGGCCCCCCCCTTTGGGGGCTTAGGGGAGGGGATTAAACCCCCCCGAACCTGTTGCATGCACAATAGGTTCAGGGGGGGTTAATCCCCCCCTTTTCTCATCCGCATCCTGCCTCTCCTACACCTCCCGCCTCCCTCATCTCCTCTACCTCCCCACCTCCCCCTCTACCTCTCCTTCACCTACCCGTCGCTCCCTAACTCCCCGCCTTCGTGCTCCCCAAAAAGAAAAAGATGGACCGCCTCTCCGCTCCCTGCCTCCCCGCCCCCCCAAAAAAAAAGGATGTACTGAAGGGGAAGGGGAGGGAGGGAGAGGAGGGAGAGGATTCATCATCAGAGGGGGAAAGCGAGAGAAGAGCGGAGGGGGAAGCGGGAGGAGAGGGGAAGGGAGGGGAGGGAGGAAGGGAGGAGAGGGGAAGGGAGGGGGAGGAGAGGGGAAGGGAGGGGAGGGAGGAAGGAAGGAGAGGGGAAGGGGGAAGCGGGAGGAGGGAGGGGGGAGGGGAGGGGGAAAGCAAAAGGAGAGGGGAAGGGAGGGGAGAGAGGAAGCGAGAGGAGAGGGGATGGGAAGCGGGAGGAGAGGGGATGGCAGGGGAGGGAGGAGAGGGGATGGGAAGTAGGCGGAGAGGGGATTGTGAAGAGAGTGGGAGAAAAGTAAGGAGTCTCACTTGTAGCTTTCTCACATACACAATGGGGGAATACACACAAAGGTGGAGGCTGAAAACAGTTTTCCTCTTCTTAGTTGTGAAAGCCAAAAGAACTCTCTCTTAGCACAAAAGGAATAGGTAAACCCTATATGTGGGTCTCAAACCAAACTCAGCTAACCTAGGTGGCATACTAACTGAGCCACTAACTAGAGTACATAAAGATAGCTGTCATGCAGCTATTATTCATGGGTGGTGTACCAATCGCATCTACAGTTAACAAGTCGGTGACATAAATGCACAACGGTCACCCTGGCATATCACGAGTGGAGCTCGATATCTCAACACTCCCCCTCGAGCTCAATCCCAATTTCTACACATCAAGTAGGTCTCTGAACTTGTGCAACTTCTCTACACCCAATGCCTTTGTGAATATCTCAGCTACTTGATCCTCTGTGCTGACATAAACTAGATCAATAAAACCTACTAGAACCTTCTCCCGCACATAGTGATAATGCACCTCAATGTGCTTTGCTCTAGCATGATAGACTAGGTTATTTGCCAAGTGTATATTGCTCATGTTGTCACAATAAATGACAACTTGCCCATCTGTAGATTGATGCATATCATAAAGTAGCTTATGCAACCAAGCTGCCTCACATGCAGCCTTTGCTACACCCCTGCACATATCCACTGGTAGATCGTCTATCAGAAATACTACTAGCCCAATCAACATTAGTGTATCCATGCAAGTGTATCTGAACCCCAGTCTCATAAAATAGTCCATACTGCAATGTGGACTTCACATACCTCAGTATGCATCTAGCTGCATCCAAACGTGGTTTCCGTGGAGCTTGGATAAACTGACTTACCAACCCAACAACATAGCTCAAATCTGGCCTGGTAATAATCATATAAATCAAACTTCCTACTATGCATTTGTACATAGTAGTGTCTTCTAGAAGCTCACCTGCATCTGCGCTTAGCTTCACATTCTGCTCCAAAGGAGCTGAAATAGGCTTACAGCCTATCATCCCATATTTGGACAGCATGTCCAATCCATACTGCCTCTGCAACAGCCATATCCCACTTGTGGATCTAATCACCTTAATGCCAAAGAAGTAACACAGCTCTCCAAAATCCTTCATCTCAAACTTCTGCTTCAATAGCATTTTCACATGAAGGATATCTTCATCACTATCACTTGTGATGATCAAATCATCAACATAAATGACAAGCAGCATAATGCCTTTCTCTGTTTTTCACATAAAGTGAGAAATCTGCCTTGAAAATCTAAAAGCCAATAGTGACAAGATATTATCCTATCTTGTCAGACCATGCTCTAGGTGCTTGCTTCAAGCCATACAAGGCTTTCTTCAATCTGCGAACAAACTCAGGATGAACAACATGAACATAACCTGGTGGCTGCTCCATATAGACCTCTTCCTGCAAATCACCATGCAAGAAAGCATTCTTTACATCCATCTGATGTAAAGACCATCCCTTTGATGTAGCATAGCAATGACTGCTCTTATGATTGCCATCCTTGCAACTGGACTGAATGTTTCTTCATAATCAATGCCATATGTCTGTGCATACCCCTTGACAACTAATCTTGCCTTCTATCTGTTCACAAAACCATTTGCATTGTGCTTCACCTTATAAACCCACTTGCAGCCAATTACATTCTTGTCTTTAGGCAAAGGCACCAATTCCCATGTAGCATTTGCTTCCAAGGCATCCATTTCTTCATCCATGGCTTTCTCCCATTTTTCTTTTCCCATGGCTTGCTCAAAAGAAGTGGGTTCTAGTTCATGTATCACTTTGACCATATAGGCATAGTGAATGGCTATAAATCCATCATATTTCAGCCTATCAATAGGATACTCAACTTTGGTAGACCTGCACAAAATAGGCTCACTACTAGGTGCTCTCAAAACATCCCTTGTCTTCCTTACTCCAAGTGTAACAATAGAAGGAATACCCAACTCATCATCAAGGCTCTGTTCTGAGCCACTGGATTCACCATCCACATAAGAGTGACCTGCATTCACATCAAACATGGGCTGATCTACTTTCTCTTTTCCTTTTTGTGATACTTGCATACCACTATCTACATTGCTTTGAGGAGATTCTCCTGATCTCAATCTGCTTATGCATGGTGAAGTATGTGAGCCACTGCTAGAGGACACTACAGTCCACTAATTTTTTTTTATTGCTACTGTGAATTCTATGTAGCATTAACATTTTGTGGATCTACATCATCAATCACATTTATTGGTTTATACCAACACCTCATCTCATCAAAAACAACATCTTTGCTCACTGTAAACTTACGAGTAGAAGGGTTATAGCATCTATACCCTTTTTGCTACAAAGAATAACCAATAAAGATGCACTTCTCAGCTTTTGGATCCAACTTGGATCTCAACTCATCTGGCACATGAACATAGGCAATGCAACCAAAAACTTTCAAATGAGAAATATTTGGTTTCCTACTAGTATACCTCTCCTCTGGTGTCATTCCATGTGCTACTGCAGTGGGAGTCCTGTTCATTATGTAGACTGCTGTAGCAACTACTTCAGCCCAATAATAATATGGTAGGTCTTTTTTGTTGAGCATGGCACGAGATACCTCTCCAATATGCCTATTTTTCCTTTCTGCAAGTCCATTTTGCTATGGGGTATGATTGCATGAATATTGCTCCTTTATGCCATGCTCCTGCAAGAACCTTGCAAACTCATTTGAGAGGTACTCTCCCCCTCCATCTGACCTTAGGCATTTTATTTGCAGGCCTGTTTCTTTCTCAACCATAGCTTTAAAAGCTTTGAAATGCCCAAACACTTCACTTTTCTTTTTCATAAAATACACCCAATTTTTTATGCTATAGTCATCAATAAAAGTGACAAAATAATAACAACCTCCAATAGATGTAGCTTTAGTAGTCCACACATCAGAGTGGATTAATTCCAATGGCCTCTTACTCTCTTGAACATGTCTAGGAAATGGTTTCCTTGCCTGTTTTCCAAATTGACAGGCTTCACATACCTTATGCATTTTTGCAACCTTGAACTTTGGCAATCCTACAACAATATTTTGGGCCTGCATTAATTTAAGTCGTTGTACATTAACATGACCAATGCGTTTATGCTAGATATAAATATTTGCAACTACACCGATCCCATGTGCAAACATTGCTGCACTCAATTCAAGCATGTCTTGCATCCAATGTAAACATCGTGCCCTTCTTCTTCCCTTTTGCTATCAAGCGACCTTTATTTTTCATATCCTCAACAAAGCATCCATGAGGATTAAATCTGACCTGCAAGCCTTGCTCAACCATTTGACCAATAGAAACTAGGTTCTTGGTGATATTTGGGACATGAAATACATCAGACAGGTATTTCTTTTTCCCATCCTACATAGACAAAGGAATTTTACCAATCTACACAATAGGATATGCAGTATCATCACTAGTCTCCACAAATCCAAGTCTTTCCATTTTCCTTGCATCTTGCATCCATTCGGCATGACCTGTCATGTGGTTTGATGCACTTGAGTCAACATACCACACATCATTGCTTTCTTCTGCACTTGTCATAGAATTGGTCATGTGCTGCACCATAAACAAATGCTCATTTCTATCATCATCGTGTCTACTAGAGGATGCATAATTACCTTGCTGCACTTTTCCAGTCATGATGTCATTCTACTTTTTATAGCAGTCTTTAACCATATGACCCATTTTACCACAATAGTAGCATTCAACATTGCTGTTTGCATTTTGGCCTCTCTGCCATCCACCATGACCTCTTTGGCTCCCCTGCCTCTAAAGCTACCACGTCCTCCTCCATAGGACTGGTTTTCTTGAATTTGCTGCATATTCTAATTTTTGCCACGGCCTCTAGATCGGCCTACTCTACCTTTGCCTCTACCTCTTCCAGCATTTGAGTAGAAGACAGTTTCTTTTGAAGTTCCTCCTGAAGAAGATGCACCACTATTTCTTTGCTCTTTAGAAATTAGAAGAGCAATCAACTCCTCAAAATCAGGAAAATTCTCACGGACAGCAATGGATGTACGGAATTGTGCATAATCCTTTCCTAGACCATTCAAGGTCATAGAAACTAAATCATCATCTTCCACTGGCGACTCTTCTTCACCTTCATGTGGTAGTCATTGATGCTCATATTTTCTCTCTGCACATTATGCAACTCCTGCTTGAGCTGCATTTTCCTGGCTTGCCTATTTGTGCTATACATTTTTGTCAAAGTATCCCATGCCTCCTTTGGCATGCTTGCATCCTGAATATGCATAATCATAGAATCTGAAATACTGATAGACAGCCAGTACATAACTTTTCTGGCTCTCTCATGCCAGCCTTTAAATGCTTGCAACTCCTATTGATTGGGAACATTAGGAATAACTGGTTCTTGTTCAGCTCCAGTAATGAACTCCCAATAGTCTTTTCCCTTAAGGAAATTCGTCATTCTAAACTTTCATGCTTGGAAGTTGTTCTTGTCAAGCTTTTCAGTGACTATCTGTGAAAGAGCATCAGATGCCATTATAGAACACTGCAAAAATATTCTGTCATTACAAAAAACACAACTTTTGCCTCACAAGGGCAAATATGCAAAACTGACGAAAGTGGTATTTGACCACACAGTCACTTTCTAGTGACGATTTTGCATCAACAGGCAATAAGATGCAATTTCTACAGCAACTTTTCATCGACCTACAAAACAATGGTTGCACAACAAAAACAGGGCACTTTTCTGAGTGCTTGCGAAAAACTTCCACCATTAAAACGGGCCCCGAAATGGCCTCGAATCGAAAAAATAATGTCACCGACCTCTCGTCGCACCGTGAAGGGCATCCCAATCTGAGACAATGCACTCTTGCACTTTTCGGCTGTGCTACCTGTAGAGATTTGCTCCTAAAATCAAAAAAGGAAAGCAACACTGATCCTCTTACCAAGACACCGCGAACTTGGTTTGCTTTCTTGAGCTCCTTACCACGAACTTGGTTCTAATACCATGTGAAGAGAGTGGGAGAGAAGTAAGGAGTCTCACTTGTAGCTTTCTCACATACACAATGGGGGAATACACACAAAGGTGGAGGCTAAAAACAGTTTTTCTCTTTTTAGTTGTGAAAGCCAAAAGAACTCTCTCTTAGTACAAAAGGAATAGATGAACCCTATATGTGGGTCTCAAACCAAACTCAGCTAACCTAGGTGGCATACTAACTGAGCCACTAACTAGAGTACATAAAGATAGCTATCATCTAGCTATTATTCATTGGCGGTGTACCAACCGCATCTGCAGCTAACAAGTCGGTGACATAAATGCACAACAGTCACCCTGGCATATCATGAGTGGAGCTCGATATCTCAATAGGGATGGGAAGCGAGAGGAGAGGGGATGGGAGGGGAGGGAGGAGAGGGGATGGGAAGTGGGAGGAGAGGGGAAGGGAGGGAGTACCTGGGTGAGGAGGTGGTGGAGGAGCTCGAGGAAAGTTGTGAGAGAGAATGAGAAGAAGTAGAGTCTTATAGGAAATGGGGAGCTTTTAGGTCAAGTCAACTCTTTTAAAATTTTTAGGTTTTTTTAGTTCTTTTAGGTTCACTATAAGTAGAACGTTCTTCATTGTCTCTTTCATTCAAAGTTCATTCTTTCACACTCCACGCTTCTCTCCTCTCATCAACCTATTGCAGGATTCTCAAAATTTTCAAAATGTTGCAAGAGGTAAGTTCATTTCCAACCTATTGTGTATGCAAGAACTTCTAAGAATCAAGTTTGTGTAAATTTAATTTTTGGTTTCAAATCCGATTCTTTTCTCAAAAACCTGTTGCGTACGCAACAATTTCAAAAAACCATCTTTTGCATTAAATCTTTTTCCCCACAAATTTCCCTCTTTACCTCAAACTCTCACAACCTATTGTCACAAATTTCTCTCAAACTCAAACTCTCCCAGCCTATTGGGCATGCAATAATTTTTCAAAAAAAATAAATTAGAAAACAATCTATTACAAATTTCTCTCTCAACCTCAAAACCACTCAAACCTCCCTAACTATTGTGTACACAACAACTTCAAAACAAAATCTAACCATAAATCTCTCAACAAAACTCTTCTCGCGACACTTAATTAATGGGAAAAATCTTTTGGCGAGCTTTTTAATGTGAGTTTTTTACCATTTCCTTTGTTTTTGCGAGCTTTTTTTAGAAATCCATACATGTTCTTGTTATAAGAAAGCTGGGGAGGTTAGAAAGAGGGGGAGAGGATATAGGATATGTTCATTTTCATAGCATGTGGAAGGGGTGGAAGAGTGTATCCTATGCACAAGGGGGGGGTGGATATGAGTGGCAGTAGGAGGCAAAAAATTATGGAAGATATGTCCATATTCAAAGTAGAAGGGAGGAACTATGGGAGATATGTTCATTTTAAAAGTGTATAATTTGAAACTTTTGACCTCATATTTGGATTCCTCGTCGAATTCTGGTCATTTTGAGTACCAACATGACCATATTCCGATAAAAATTGGAAAAATGGTGTTTTTGTCATTTTGGCCTGTTTTGGGCCTATTTTGAGTCTGCGCCTGATACCAATACAACCGAATTGGGGGGAACAGCTATGGCTTCATAAAAACCAGACAGAATTCTACTCTCCAAAGCTTTCCCTCACTCCCTCTCTATGAAGATACACTAGGGCCCAGGACAAATTGTCGGGCTGGACCCCCCCGAAGGTCTTTATTCATTTCAGAAATTTTGTTACAGAAGTTCAGCTTAGAGCTGTCTCGTAAGTCTCTCCCCTAAAACGTGAAAAAAATCCTTCTTTTACAAGAGCTTCAAGCCCCATTCAAATTGGCAACATGCCACTTGTCTAAAATCTAGACTAAATCCTATTACAAGCCTCTAAGGGCCATTCTGGAGTCTTCAAAGCTCTCGGTCACACGAACCGCTTCCTAGATGCTTGTCAGGCTCCCATTTCGCTTAGGAAAAATAATCCTTGCTAGTACTTGCAACAATTTTCCAGCCCTCCCTTCCCCTTTACATTTAGGAGATGAACATAAGTTTCACATTCCTCATCCTCTCTCTCCCTTCCCCTTTACATTTAGGAGATGAACATAAGTTTCACATTCCTAATCCTCTCTCTTCTCCTTGCACTCCTCTTTGCATACCTTATAAGTTTCCCCTCTAACTATGATAATGAATATATGTTCCAACTCCCCTCCCCTCCCTTCTCCATGCCACTTTACCCATGCGACCATCCCTCCCCTTTTCCTTTATCTCCCCTCTCCCCCCTCTCTCCTCTTAACTGCAACCATAACCCAAACTTTCCACCCACCCCACTCCATGAAACCCCCCCTCCCCCTCTCTCTCTCTCAGGTGAATGAAAAGCTCACAATATTCATGAAAATTGAAAAAAAGCTCATGACAAAAAGCTCACCAAAAAATCACACCCTTAATTAATATGAGAAATCCATTTATAATATTTTTACTCCATAATATAATAAATTTTTATTAAATATAATTTTGCTAAAAAAATATATTGTTAATCTATAAATTATATAAATATAAATACATTAATTAAAAAAATATAACAATGTGCTTTATATAATACTTATTCTTCAAACAATGAAGAATTAGTGAATGTATTTGTAAGGTAGTTCTTAATATGAAAAATGTCTACAATATTCTTCCTTCTATTAACTAGATATTAAATTTTAGTTTTAATAAAAATATACATTATTAACTTAAAAACTAATATAAATATAATGTAATTATTATATAAATTTAAATAAATATATAAATTATTAATATTATACATTAATAACATTTAAAATTATGTATATTATATACTAATAACCTTTAAATTTTAATAAGGTAGTCAATCAAAGAATTGAATCAATTTAAAAAATAAGAAAATATTAAAATTTACACACGTGCTTTTAGCATGTATGCTTTTCTTCCATGTGTATAATACTTGTTAGTCGAAGAATGAAGAATTAGATAATGTATTTGTAAGGTAGGTATTTAAAACCATAGAATCTAGAAGAGGTTTAGCATACTTGCTTATCTTTGTTACAGTATGTAATACTTTGCAAAAGCCTTAAACTTTGTTTAAGGCTTTGCACTATTAACGAGAAAAATCAAGGCATGAGGCTAGATGCTAGGCATGGTGACGCTCGAGGGCCATGGGGGGAAGTGAACTTGAGGGGAGAAGCATTAACATGGGTGGGGAAAAGGGATTAAGAGGGGTTGGAATGAAGAGGGAGACTATGGCACAAGTGGAAAGGGAGAGGGGGAAGAGGAGCATGTACATGATGGGAGGTGGAATGTAGAGATGGAGACATCAAGGGAAGAGAGTCATGCTTTATTTGAAAGGAAGGATGGGGAAATCAAGGTACTAGCATGGTGGCTTTACAAGAATGAGTGTGTCACATCAAGGAATAACCCCCTCCTTTTATAGTCAAGAGAGGGGGTCTCTCCCAACAAATGCATCCTCTCACATGCATGGTGTGTGTAGAGGAATCTCCCATGTGGGCTAGGTGGGTACGCACTCTCAATTGTGTGTGACAACCCTTTGCCTCATTTTTCCACAAAAATCAAACCCCATATCCCAAGTCTAAGATACTCCCTTGGTCTCTTCTCAATTTTATAATACGTTCAAACATCTAGGAGGACAAGTGGAGGGTTGGCACAAGGAATCTTGCCACCTCATCCTACTTTCCCCATTATTTAACTTGCATTCTTGGACTATCTACACCCCCCCACATGGGCCTATCCTACATGGAGGGAATAATCTAATATAATATCCATATGGAAGGATGGCACATGGTCATGCCCTACCACCTCAATGCTAGGCCCTATGCACACCATATTTTATTATACTATTGCCACACATACAAGCACACACACATATTTATGCCTTTTACCTTGGTCAAATTTATCCATAACAGTTCCCCCCCCCAGGCAGGGAATGCTTGGGCTCTGTGCATCTCGCTTGCTTGCATAGCCATTGACTGAGCATTGTTTAACCGATTGCAATAACCAAGCAACCCCACATGTCCATTTCCAACAAACCAAACTAGCTCATGCATTGTATGGAAAGGAGGGCTCTTTTGGTTGGCAGGATCTAAAGGATACAAGGATCCTTCTACCCACAGGTCGAGATGCTTCTTTCCTTGCAAATGAAGACTGTGGATTTTGGAAGCTCCCCTCAATCCTAGACTACATGTGCTTGCATATCCAGCCTCCAACTCTAAGTGAACTTGGTACTTGTTGGAGACGTCCTCGAATGGTGCCATGACTAAAGGAGTGTAGAGAAGGAGAAGGTGTGGAGATGCAGGCTTGAAGGAGCAGCATGCAGGAAGAGGGAGGGCAAGGAAGAGGAGGGATGGGGGAGGGAGGACCAGTAGTTGAAGAGGAGGAAAGGGGGGTAGACCAGCAGGTGTGGAGGGTGAGGAGGAGTAGGCATGGAGGAGGAAGGAGGGAGGAGGGAGGAGCGGGAGCGAGGGGGAAGGAGGAACATCATTGGAGGAGGAGGGAGGGAGAGGGCAAGAGGAGCAGGTGTGGGGGAGGGAGGGAGGGGGAGGGCAGAAGGAGCAGGCATGGAGGAGGGAGGGAGGGAGGGGGAGGAGGAGGAAGGGGGAGGAGGGAGTGAGGAGGGGGAGGGGAGGAGAGGGGAGGGGGAAGAGGGAGGGGGACAAGGAGGGAGTGAGGAGGGGGAGTGAGGGAGGGGGAGGGAGGGAGGGAGGAGAGAGAAGGAGGGAGGGAATTCAAATTTTAAATTTTTGAATTTTGAAAATTTTAATTCCCACCTAGGAGTAAGAGTTGTGTAAGAGGTGTAAGAGGTGGGGTCACTTGTGGGCTTAACCCACCTAGGTGAAGGGGGGTTAGGATGTTTTGGGACCTACCTTGGCCATTTCATTAGGACTAATCCATTTCTTAATCCATTCCTTATGAGGCCCTTTTGAGACCCCAATTCTCCCCTAATGCAAGATACTCATAATTTGGATTTTCTTCAACCCAACCACAGAACACAGGAATGTCAGCCATGCTTGGAAAATGGAAAAGAAAGAGACAAAATGAGGCTTATCTATTGGCAAACAATGGAAAGAGGTAGCTTGAATTGAAAATCAGGTGAAGATACGTACACAAAGCACACATAGGCAGGGTAGGGTGTGAGTGGTGTATTGTGAAATGCTATACGGGAATAATCTTCAGCATAGAATAGCTCATAGACAATCTTGAAAGGACCAACCCTTATTGGTTAAGGCATGATATTGCATCTATCTTTACAGGCGAGGGTTAGAGGGACATCGTTGCATGAGGTTGTTCATCAAGGCAAACAAGAATGCCATGACAAATGTCAATAGTTGGAGAGCTTGCACATCACCTTCAGCTTCTTCCAGTTCTTGTAGTCACCATGCTATTTCTTCAAGGGGTGTATGGTTTGGCATCCTTCTTTTGAGCAATGTCCTTAAGGACCTTTCTGATGATGTTTTGAAGTCGATAAACTTGTATCAAATATGCACAACATTTAGATTCATGATGACCACAACCTTTGCATTCCTTACAAATGATCACCCTCATTTGTGCCTTGTAGCTTTGTTGAGGCGGTGCTTCCACTCATTTCATGTGTGATTGAAGTACAAGCTTCACGTGCCAAGAAATCAGCAACTAGCTCGAGGGATATGTTGAATTTTTACCTCTTCAAATTGTTTGCAAAGTTCCAATGCTTGTTGATGTCATGGAACCAAGCCTTTGCTTAGCACCTTCCACCTTCCACTAACTTGTTCACAATGAGTTGAGAATCTCCTTGCACCTCAAGCTACTTGATGTGATGTTCTTGCACCTTTTGTAGCCCAAAAATGAGTGCCGAGTACTCAACTTGGTTGCAAGTACTTGCAGGTGCAAACTTGCTATAACAATACACCTCACTCCTCGGTGAAGTGAGCTTCACACCCACACCACCAGCCTTGGTCGAAGGTTTATATGCTCCATTAAATTGAAGGATCCAAGATGTCATTACACCAAGACTAAAATTTGAACATCCCAGGTTTCTCGATAGTCCAAGATAGGTAGAAGGAGAGGGTGGGGAGAATTCAATACTTCATCAAGACGTTCAGCACCAAACAAACTTACAATCCTTTGTTGATAATTTATCTTTCGACAAAAAAGAATTACAACATGAAGCTCAAAATGTGGCTCAAAGGGTTGATTAGATACAAAGGGATTCCTTGGTTGAAACATTACCAACCATAGCCGAGCTCTAGAAACCTTTGTAGTGAGGTCAAGAAGAAATCATTCAAGACGAGCCTATCCATAGGAATTAATAAGCAGATGCATCAAATCTCCCCCCAAGCTTGTGGATCATCCCACCCTTGGAATGATGTCACCCTTTTAATTACCTCCGATGCAGCAAGTAGCTCGATCATCGCACAATGAGTAGAGTTGGAATCAAAGCCCTCCCAGTGTATCACTAGTTCATCACCTTGAACCATCCAAGGTGTCTCATCCCACCCATCGTCTCCTCGAGCAATGCATTGTACAATCAGTTGTTGAAGATTGACATGAAGATCAAGAAAGAGATCTTGCCAATTGGTAGCCATAATGAGCAGAGGACCCAGCACCAAATCCTTGAACTCGTTGAGAAGTGACATAAATATCCACCCTCTTCGTGTGGCGTGCATCCAAGGAGTGAACTTAAAAAAGTTCAGAATCTACAATCTAGTATGAGATATCAATAGAGCACATGAAGTGAAGTACTTTTGCTTTTTACAGCAAGAGGAAACTTCCCACGGTTAGAGAGTTACAGTTCATGAGATTTCAACATATAAGCAATATCATTACATTTTGATCACTTCCTATTTGCTGGCCCATTGGTAAGTCTTCCTTTTGTGAATGGGAAGGTCTTGGGAATTGAACTTGGGTTCAATTCCCATTCCTTAATAAAAGGAGGAGAGAAGAGAAAGAGAAAGAGAAGAAGAAGATAGAGGGGCACAAATTATGTTGCAGGAGATTTGCTGCCGCGACTAGAAGACATGTGGATGCGTAGGAGCCGCAAGCAGAAGACATGTAGATGCACAAGTACAGCAAGCAGAAGACACGCTAGATTGGAGGCACAGAAAGAGAGAAGTTTAACAGCCACAGAAATGGAGAACCGCGAGTAGAAGATGCCACAGAACCGCATGTAGAAGACACACAAATGTCACAGATTGGAGGCGCAGAAATAGAGAACCGCATGCAGAAGATGCCACCGAACCGCACACAGTCATAGGAGTAATGGATGTCCATGGATTTTATGCCACTAGCCACAGAGACTTGAAATCCCAACAGCCACACTAATACTATTAACTAGAAAAGAAATCAAGGCCTAAGGCTAGATGCTAGGCATGGTGATGCTCGAGGGCCATGGGGGGAGGGAACTTGAAATTAACATGGGTGGGGAAAAGGAATTAAGAGGGGTGGGAATGAAGAGGGAGACTATGGCACAAGGGAAAAGGGAGAGGGAGAAGAGGAGCATGTACATGATGGGAAGTGGAATGTAGATATGGAGACATCAAGGGAAGAGAGTCATGCTTTATTTAAAAGGAAGGATGGGGAAAATCAAAGTACTAGCATGGTGGCTCTACAAGAATGAGCGTGTCACATCAAGGAATAGCCCCCTCCTTTTATAGTCAAGAGAGGGGGTATCTCCCAATAAATGCATTCTCCCACATGCATGGTGTGTGTGGAGGAATCTCCCATGTGGGCTAGGAGGGTACGCATCTCAATTGTGTGCGACAACCCTTTGCCTCATTTTTCCACATAAATCAAATCCCATATCCCAAGTCTAAGATACTCCGTTGGTCTCTTCTCAATTTTATAATACGTTCAAACATCTAGGAGGACAAGTGCAGGGTTGGAACAAGGAATTCTGCCACCTCATCCTATTTTCCCCATTATTTAACTTGCATTCTTGGACTATCTACACCCCCCCCACATGGGCCTATCCTACATGGAGGGAATAATCCAATATAATATCCATCTCCACCTATTTTATATTACTTCTCCCATGGTTCTTGGGCCATGTCTCACTAAATGCAGGCATGGGACCACCTAGGTGGAGGGGTGGCACATGGAGGAACCATGCCACCTTAACATTTTATAATATTACTACCATGTACAACACACCTATGGGTCCTCTTACGTGGAAGGGTGGCACATGGTCATGCCCTGCCACCTTAACCATGAGCCCTATGCACACCATATTTTATTATACTATTGCCACACATACAAGCACACACACATATTTATGCCTTTTACCTTGGTCAAATTTATCCCCATAATAGCATAAAACTATAGTATCATTGAATCCATATCATTTTTCTACTTTAGCAACCACTAGATATCCATGGTATGAATCCATGATATGGAATACATATTTCTTTTGAATATTTCTTATCACATACTTCTTTATTTCTTATGATACACCATGCAGCATGAATGTAAGAAAATATGAATCGGTGTGCTTTTAGCCTATGTGCTTGTCCCTAATCAGTAGGATACTTTGACTAGGTAGACTTATAATTACTTAAAGTAAAGCCTTTGCAAAGGATCGTACCTAGTATTGGATATAAACAAAACACTTTGGAAAGCATATAATATATAGTCTATATATATCTAAACTAAATACTTTGGAATGCATGTTTTATATAGTCTATATACCTTAAATCCTACACCCTAAATCTTCAATCCTAAAGTTCCCTAAATCTTAGATTATACAATCTAAGCTCTTAAACTTATATAAAAGTTCTAATCCCTAAACCCTAAACCTAAAACCCTAACCCCTATAGCTTAAATTCTAAAACCTAATTTCTAGATTCTAAACCCTAGATTCTAGACTCTAAGCTCATGACCTTATATACTAAACACTAGACCCTAAACCCTAAATCCTAAACCCTAAACCCTAATACCTTAACCCTAAATCCTAAACCCTAAAATAATAATCATAAACCCTAAACCCTAAATCCTTAACCCTAAACCGTAAGCCCTAAACCCTAGATCCTAAACCCTTAGTCCTAAACCCTAAACCTAAAACCATAATCATAAACCCGAAACCCTAAACACTAAATCTTAAATCCTAAGCCCTAAATCCTTAACCCTAGATACTAAACCCTAACCCTAAAATACAACCAAAATTTAATGATTTTTTTCAATTTGTGCAATAGGTTTGATATATCCCCCAACCTGTTGCAAGTGGAACAGGTTAATGGTGCACCCAACCTATTGCAAAAATCAAGGAATTTTCTTGATTTGTGCAATAGGGTCACCCCAACCTGTTGCTTGAGCAACAGGTTGGGGGATATATCCAACCTATTGCACAAATCAAGAAATTTCTTGACTTGTGGAACAGGTTGGATATATCCCCCAACCTTGCTTGAGCAACAGGTTGGGGGGTATATCTAACCTGTTGCACAAATCAAGAAAATTCTTGATTTGTTGCTTGAGCAACAGGTTGGGGGGTATATCCAACCTGTTGCACAAATCAAAAAAATTCATTAAATTTTGGTTGTATTTTAGGGTTAGGGTTTAGGGTTAAAGATTTAGGATTTAGGATTTAGGGTTTAGGATTTAGAGTTTAGGGTTTAGGGTTTGGGGTTTAGGATTTAGTGTTTAGGAGTTTAGGATTTAGGGTTTAGGGTTTAGGGATTAAAGGTTTAAAGTTTAGGATGTAGGGTTTAGGTTTAATGCCTTCTCTGCTAGTTTTGATATAAAAGTTATTAAGTAATAATAAGCTCAATGATTATTTATTGTGTCTTTTTTTGAGTTGCTAATTTATTTTTGTACATAAAACATGTATTCACCCTAACAGAGGGTATGGATGTGGTGTTATATAAGAAGAATGAAGTGGTGGCTTTTGGACGAATTCATAGTCTTGATCCTATGAATGTGTGTCATTTCCAATGTTGTGGTGAGAGAAGATGTGTAGTGATAATCACCAATGTTGTAAATCCTGAAGTACATTTAAAATATCCATATGGAGACTTTGAAACATTGGGAGATATCTTACAATGTGACATCTTTGATATGCAAGCTGAAGGAACACAAATGGAGACAAAAGTGAACACCAGTGAATGGATGTGCTCACACACGAAAGCTCCAACAGATGTTCAATAGATCAAAATACAAAGTACTTGGCATATATAGTGACCAAGTAGAACATAAAAATAAACCAAGTACTAGACTAGCCTACAAGGTCATATCTTTGTATATGTCTACAAATCCCCCCTCAAAGATATGACTGAAGTACTCTGGAAACGTGTCAGAAGTACCTAGGGCACCTAAAGTACCATGGTTGCACAAATTCATCCATCAAGATATAGCAACCTATGGGGTAACACATGAATAACAATGTCATTTTATAACCCCCCCTGACATTGTTGTTATATCTCGTATCCCCAAGCCGTGTCGGTGACGAGTAAAAAGTGGAGCTGACAGGCTTTTAGTGAAGATATCCGCCACATTATCCTCAGTAGGACAATAGATAAGATCAATGAAGCCATCCTGTATACAATCCCGAACATAATGATAATGATTCTCAATATGTTTCATGCGGGCATGAAAGACAGGATTTTTCCCAATGGCAATGCAACTCACACTGTCACACAAAATGGAAGTGGCCTCACCATGTTGGGCATGATGCAAATCAAACATAAGCTTCCTTAACCACATTGCTTCTGTAGTGGTTGCGTTTGCTGCTCTATACTCTGCTTCACTAGAGGAAAGAGAAACACGGTCTTGCTTTTTACTGAGCCAAGAAATGCAAGCTGAACCCAATGAAAAACAATAACCAGTGGTGGATTTTCTATCATCCATATCCCCTGACCAATCTGAGTCTGTGAAACCACTCAGAGAAATGTCACAATTTGCAGCATAGTGCAATCCATGAGTAAGAGTGCCCTGCAGATATCTGAGAACCCACTTGGCTTCTTGCCAGTGTGTGACTGTAGAGGACAATGCATAAACTGACTCAGCAACCCAGTGGCATGTGCAATATCAGCCCTGGTAGAACACAGATAGATAAGACTACACACCAATTGTCTGTAAAGTGTGCCATTCTGCTGTGTCATGCTTTGAAAGCTTGAGTCCTTTGGTCAATGGAGTGGCCACAGGTTTGCAATTTTCCATCTTAAATTTCTGCAAGAGACTCTTTGCATACTTTGTTTGGGACATACATATCCCTTCCTGGGTTTGCCAAAACTCAATACCAAGACAATAGTGCAAGAGACCCAAATCTGTCATATCAAATGTCAGACACAATGCTGTTTTGATGGCTGCAATTTGCTGATTACTACTGCCTGTGAGTAGTATATCATCCACATAAAGAACTAAAATCAGCAAATCTGATTTTTCTTGCATAACATAGAGGTTGGACTCTGTATGTGTGTTCACAAAGCCCTGGGACAGCAAATACTGATGTATCTTGTGATACCAAGCACGGGGTGCTTGTTTTAGCCCATACAATGCCTTGCGTAGCCTGCAAACCTTGTGTTCTTGTCCTGTAACTTCAAATCCTTGGGGTTGCTGCACATAAACTTCCTCTTGTAAATCACCGTTCAAGAAGGCAGTCTTGACATCCATCTGAAAGACGGGCCAGCCATAACTTGCAGCAAGAGAGATGACAGACCAAATGGTAGTCATCTTGGCTACCGGAGCAAATGTTTCCTCATAATCCACTCCCTCCTCTTGGGCATACCCCTTGGCAACTAGCCGGGCCTTGTGTTTTCAATAGTGCCATCTGCATGGTACTACTTAACTTTATAGATCCATTTGGTACCAACCACATTCTTCCCAATGGGCTTATCAACCAAATCCCATGTGGCATTCCTTTCAATGGAACTAATTTCAGATTTCATGGCTTCCTGCCATGCGGGATGTTTCATGGCATCCTCAAATCTTTGAGGTTCAGTTTCAACTGCCATAACTGAAGCCATCAAAGCATAATTCACTTGTGATGATGCATTCCTTGTGGCTGTCCTGGTCCTCCCTAAAGTTGGCTGAACATTAGCCTCTCTGAGGGTCAACCGTGCCCATTTTGGGACTGAATTTGCAGCACCACCACTGGCTGGACCACTATTGGTATGGCGAGGTAAAGGATTCCAAACATGTGGCTGTCCTGCCCCACTAGCTGGCTGCCCTTCAGGAACATTTGAGGGAAATCCCCCCTCAACATATGGCACCAAATCTGAACTGGGTGAGGAGGATAAAGACTCCATCTCATTACTATCAAACTGAACAATATCAAGAGGCACATCATCATATGGTGGCAAATCAACATTGACCAGTTGCATGGTTTCATTTTCAGCAAAGACAACATCTCTACTGATAATAATCCTCCGAGTAACAGGATCATACAAACGAAAACCTTTACTCTCAATACTATACCCCACAAATATGCATTTGACACTCTTGTCATCAAGTTTAGTTCTATGTTGAGCAGGAATTAGAGCATAAGCAACCGACCCAAAAATTCTGAAGTGATTTACCTTGGGCTTGTACCCATAGTATGCCTCAAATGGTGTCCTGTTAACCAAAGCTTTTGTTGGGCATCTGTTCAAGATGTATGTGGCTGTAGTAATGGCTTCTCCCCAAAATCCTTTTGAGATTTTCTTGAATTTCAGCATGCATCTGGTCATTTCTACAAGAGTCCTATTCTTCCTTTCAGCAATAGGATTGTGCTGGGGTGTGTATGGCACAGTTAAATGATGTTTGATGCCATGTTCTTGCAAATAGCTTGCAAATACCTCTGAAGTATACTCTCCCCCTCTATCTATGTTGAGTGTTTGTATCTTGGAATTGGTCTGATTCTCAGCCATAGCCTTGAATATCTTGAACCAATAAAACACTTGGATTTGTTCTTCATGAGGAAGAGCCATGTAAATCTGGAGTAGTCATCAATGAAGGTAACAAAGTACCTTGCCCCTCTATGAGTAGTAACATTCATGGGGCCACAAACATCACTGTGCACTATTTGCAATGCTCTTATTGCTTTCACATCACCTTTCCCATCCTTTTTGAAAGGTAAGCGGTGCAATTTGCCAAGGGCACACCCTTCACATACTTCATTAACTGGCTGCTGTAATTTTGGCATTCCAATAACCATGTTGTTGTTAAACAAATAGGTCAAAGCCCTGTGATGGATATGGCCAAACCTGGCATGCCATAAATCACCCTGAGATACACATGATATAGCCATAGCATGCTGATTATAAGGCTGAGCATCAAGCTTGTACAGCCCTTTTTCATAAGTGCCTATAGCCACAATAGCATAACCCTTTTTAGGATCCTTAATCCTGCATTGGCTACCTTGAAACTCTACCAACATATGTTGATCATGAGCAATGGAGGAAACTGAAATCAGATTCTTCTTCAAATCTAGAACATACCAAACATCACGGATGTATTATTTCTTTCCTAAACCATCCAAGAGAATAGGAACATGTCCCACTCTCGTGATATCCTGAGTGGCATCATTAGCACAAACAACATGTCTGCCATGGACCGGTATAATGTCCTCAAACCAATCTCTGTGATGAGTCATATGCTTAGAAGCACCACTATCCAAGTACCAAGGATCAGTGGTGGCCAAAGATGCATCAATACCCTCTGACACTGGCTCAATAAGAGCATGAGCATGTGTAGCATGTGACATACTGGGCTCCCCCCTTGTGTCAATGATCTCATGATCCACAACACCAAAGGCAAAGTCCTTGTCATCCTGGGCATAATGTGCATGAGAAGAGGCATTTGAATTTTCAGCAGGTGCCACAAAATTACTGTTTGTAGTCCCCCTCTTCTTCTCATTAGCAATCCTCTTCTGACACTCGGCAATGTAATGACCAGGCTTTTTGCAATAGTTACATTTACCCTTTTTCTTAGAGGCGGGACTTGCCTGAGAACTTGCATTTGCCTCACTTTTGGGCTGAAATCCATTGCTGTTTTTTTTGTGAAAGTATCCTCCTTTTGACTGAAATTTGCCCTTTCCCTGCATAGCAAGAGCTTGCTCACCTTGGCGAGATGAATGAGCAAAATTAGAGGTTCTTTCCTCTTCTTGCAGGAGCAGCCCTACCAACTCATCAAATGAGACAGGTGCAGCTCTAAGCATGATAGACAAAGAGGTAACAAAAGTGCCAAATGACGGAGCCAGGCTATTGAGAGTGATAGTGACCAACTTTCTGTCTTCTATCTCCTCATCAACGCCTGCTAATTGATCTCTAAGATCAGTAATCTTAGCAATATGCTCTGCAATTGTTTGCCCTTCTTCCATCTTCAACTCCTTGAGTTGATTTGTCAAAGCTAGCACTCTAGCTTCATTTTTGACCTGATACATACATGCCAGTTTAGCCCAAGCATCTTTAGCATACCTGCAGGACTTGATAGTAGACATAATGTGCCTCTTCACTGAGAGGGATATCAAAGATAAAGCCTGGGCATTTCTTCTATCAAACCTCCTTTGCTCCTCCAATAGAGCAGGAGTAGGAGCTATGGATGTAGATGTGATGGATGAAGATGAACTAGTTGCAGTAGCAGCTGGCCTAGTTTCATCACCACTCACAATGTCCCACAAGCCCTTGCCAACCAAAATATTGCGGAGCATAAATGACCACAAGGCATAGTTTGATCCTTCCAATTTATCCCCTTCAATGATAGTGCCAAAGCTTTCAGAAAGAGACATTATTCCTGACAATTAACTGACAAGAAGATTTGGGTGTCCAAGAAGCAGGAAAAGAGTGCTGAAGCAAATCGATTTGAAGTAGGAGCTTCCGAGATGGATGTCAGTTTGATTCGGGGCTGGAAATTGCTGAGAAGAGCACCAATGTAGCAGTAGATGAACTCGTATTGAAGAAGATGGCTGCTGCTGCTGAGAAGAGCATCAATGCAACTATAGGAGACTGCTGTAGGTAGTAAAACAGCAAGAGGAGATGCCGGAAAGTGCTGGAAATCAGGGTGACCTGAAGTAGAAGCCCCCGGGCTCAAGGGCGACCTCAAAAAGAGGGGCGAAGTGAAGGCGACCTGATCTGAAGCTGTTCGGGCTGAAGTTTGAAAATCAGCAACATTGGTTGTCGACCAAGTCCTGGAGAGAGGCGACCTGAAGAAGACTTCCCGGGGCAGCAAAAAACTCAAGTTCTTCACGACAACTGACCGAAAAACGAGCTGGAAACTGAAGTGGGCTGAATGTAGGATTGAGAGCAACACGAGGACACGAGAGAACTTGCCACAAGACGGAAGGCAAGGCTGAATCTCGGTTCAAGTGACTGACGCTCTGATACCACTTGAAGGAACACAAATGGAGACAAAAGTGAACACCAGTGAATGGATGTGCTCACACACGAAAGCTCCAACAGATGTTCAATAGATCAGAATACAAAGTACTTGGCATATATAGTGACCAAGTAGAACATAAAAATAAACCAAGCACTAGACTAGCCTACAAGGTCATATCTTTGTATATGTCTACACAAGCACACAAAATGCTCTAGGACCAAGATGAAATTGTTCCAAAGACATACTTTCAAGATATCAAGAAAACTTATTTTGAGGGGGGAAAAGTAGAGATGTTATCTTGCTCCAGAGAAGTTTTAGCAATTGACAACTTTAAGGGCTATGCTCAGAGTTTTCTCTGTATAGTGGAGATAATTAAGTTGACTAGTGCAGATGTCATTAAAAGTGCAATGGATAGTACTTCACATCTAGACATCCATAATATGTCTCATCTACAAGTTCATAGTACTTGTAAATGGGGGTTAGCTTTCTTGAAATCAAGTTTGCCCAAGATAGAGTTTCCTTCAATGTCATGGAAGACACAACAGAATATTATCAGAAAAAAAGGATTATAACACAAATGGGATCCAAATTGATAAGAAGCTACAATAGTGATCAAGAGTATCATAGTGGCATGCTCACAGGTATTGAGGACATTATAGTAACAGATGTTGATTGCAGAAAAGGTTTCTTGTGTTGCAAGTGACTCAAATATACTCGCTAGTATAGAAGACTTGTCTTGTGTTGCAAGTGACTCGAATAGGCTCACTGGTATAGAAGACTTGTCCTATGTTGCAAGTGACTCGAACAAGCTCACTGGTATAGAAGACTTGTCCTGTGTTGCAAGTGACTCGAATAGGCTCACTCGTATAGAAGACTTGTCCTGTGTTGCAAGTGACTCAAATAGGCTCACTAGTATAGAAGACTTGTTTTGTGTTGCAAGTGACTCAAACATGCTTACTGATATAGAAGACTTGTCTTGTGTTGAGAATAATAAGATGGGACCACAAAGAAAAACACATGCAAAGATTGATGGGATAAGTGATGCAATAACAGGAATTGATGATATTATTGGCAATGATCATGATGTTACTATAAGAAAACAATACAATGTCTATGCTCAACAGATAATAGGATCTTGTATGCAAGAGAGAAAATCAGATAGTATGGAGAATTAAAAATTTGATTATTATAAAATTGATACAATAGATCGCGCTACCTCCCAGCCATGTACTCCTATGTGAGAAGCTTTGATGGCATGCTGGAAATAGTAGAGGATGGAGGTTGGATGCTAAGAAATCAAGGTTGCTATAGCCAGTGATGAATATGGGCTTCACGAGCGTGCTCTTATATAGCCACCAGTCGTAGTCGGTTAGACCCAATTGGGAGACCGACCCAGTCGGCCCAAAATGGCTGATTGGAGGTCGGTCTCGAAATAGGCCACCGACCACACGTTAGAACCCTAATGCAGAATAGAGCAACTAACCTACGGTATCTGTTCGGCCCAGAGCCATCTGGGATCATCTGGGGCTCCAAACGGGCCCCGCAACTCGAGAGTGGGCTGCCCCGAAAAATGCTTCATCTACTTGCTGATTTGTACTCAACCTCAGTAGAAGAAAGAGCAACTATAGGTTGCTTCTTGCTGATCGATGACACAGCTCCAGAACTAAGTGAGAAACAATAACCTGTCACTGATCTCTTGTTGTCCACATCTCCTGCCCACCAATCCGAGTCACAAAATTCGATCAAGATGTTGCCCTTGGTATAGGTGATGCCATAATCAAGTATGCCTTTGATCTATTTCAGCACCCACATCCCTGCCCTTCTCCTGGGGCTTATTGGAAAACCTCCTTAGTACACCAGTCGCAAAACTGATGTCCGGCCGCGTGTTGCACAAGTAAATCAAACTACCCACAAGTCTTTTGTACTTTGCTGTTGTAATACTGAAAAGAAAGAGTAGAGTGGACACAAACTCAGAATACTTGCTTATAGAATGAAGAAGAAAGAGGTCCTTAAGTAGGCACCTCATACAAGGTCACTGACATCACTGATGACCTCAAAGCTCCTCAATCATCTCCTCAATCTGCTCCTAGATTCACTCAATCATCCTATGTGGCTTTTCCACCACCTAACTGTGCTTGTGGGCACCTAACTGTGCCTCTAGCACTCACACATAGAAACATAAGGTGTGCCTGAGGCATACACCTTGAGATATCCCAACAAACCCCCCCTCAAGGAAATGCCTCAGGCTATGTCAAGGATACATCTAGTCTCATAGTTTCTCATGCCATCTCATGGTGGTCAAGGATTAATCTATGGCTAGGTTCTCATGCTAGCAAGGGTTACCTTGGGTGTAAGGTAAACAGAAAGGGATACAAACAGACCTTCCAATGGTTATCTCCCCTGCATGTACATGCACACAATGTCTGCAGGAGGTACCATGGAACAAAACATACACATGGCCTACATCATAAGGTGACCAGAGGTGTTTACAAAACACACAAAACACAATAGTTTATTTTCATTCATTTTGGAGGACTATCCAGGCTGAGTACCTTGACATAAAAGAGAGATCTGGAGCATACATAGAGATGATTTAAAATGCATAATCTTCATGGGATGCCTCATCTTGTGGAGGCAAAATATCCATGTCAAGGCAAGGTCTTACCACATGGGCAGTGTCTAGTGCCTTATAAGATGGTACTATGATAGAACAAGTGGATCTGAAAGTCATATCCTTCAAGAGAACAATTATCTTGTCATCTCCATAGTTGTGTAGAGAAGCATATCTTAGGTATCTGAGCTTCATCTTTTTCTTGTACTTGGAGTCAAATAAAAGTGCCATGAGAGGGTAGATCTCTGTAGTTGCTTCCTTTTTGGCAACCATTGTTTTGGCAATCTTCAACAAGGAAGTCAGGTTGGCATTTTCATCCTTTGTAGCATAACAAGACATTGCTTTATGTTTTGGCTTTTCACATATTTTGCATAAGCAAGCCATGAGAGGCTCTAACCCAAGTATTGGGTAGTGTCTTCTCTCTTACAGGGCTTAGAATAACAACTGAAATGCTTCAAAATATAAGCATTTAATGTAGCAAATAGTATTGACTAGATTTCAAACAATGATGCTTCCTTTTACATGCTTCATAGAAGTGAGTGAAATAAGCACTTTCCAATCAAAACCAGGTCTAGCAAGTCAAAAACAAACTGAATCCACACTTGTGCTGAAGTTATTGAAAGCTTCAAAAAACCAGAAATGCTAGAGTAGCATTTTATGTAGCATCATCTTCAAAAACTTGTCCAAAACTGTCAAAACTGAAAAGCTGAACTTGGAGGGCTTGTAGCTCACTCTTCAAAGCAAGGAAAAGAGGGCTTTCTGAAGCAAAAGAAAGCTCATATACCAGAGAAGGTCCAGCACAGAGGTTGGACGAAATGGTGCGCACTTTTCCCGGGAGAGTTGCTACAGGCTGAAACTGAGTTTTGACGATTTCTCCCTCGTTACTGAACCAAATGACTTGAAAAATGGCTCAAAATCTTCGTCTTGAGGTCGCCCATCTACTCCTAAGAGGGCTCAGGCAATGGCGGAGTATGCAGGGAGTATTGAGCAACAGAAGAAATTCGCTGTTTGGAGAATGGCAGCCACCACAGACGTTTTTTCTTCAATTGCTTGCAGGTGGAAGTTCGCCCATACTAGAGGAGTTTCCAGCTCAGAGGGTTTGGGCAATGGCTGTTTGTAGATGGAGAACCAAGCTCTCAAAGATTTTGGGAAGAAAGAGGAAAATGGAGAAGAAGAAGATGAAGAAGAAGATGATGATGTGGCAAAAATGGGCTCAAGGGGGATCAAAGGGCTCTGATACCATGTTGTAATACTGAAAAGAAAGAGTAGAGTGGACACAAACTCAGAATACTTGCTTATAGAATGAAGAAGAAAGAGGTCCTTAAGTAGGCACCTCATACAAGGTCACTGACATCACTGATGACCTCAAAGCTCCTCAATCATCTTCTCAATCTGCTCCTAGATTCACTCAATCATCCTATGTGGCTTTTCCACCACCTAACTGTGCTTGTGGGCACCTAACTGTGCCTCTAGCACTCACACATAGAAACATAAGGTGTGCCTGAGGCATACACCTTGAGATATCCCAACATTTGCTTCATCCACTAGTGGTGATGAATCCTCATTTGAGAGCTTCACGTCAACCTCCATAGGGGTGCCAACTATCTGGCACTTAGCCATGCCAAATGCCTTTAGTATCTCTCTAGCACACTTCAGCTGTGAGATGATTTGTTTTGGCTCTTTCCAAACTTCAATCCCCAAACAAAAATGCATCAGTCCGAGGTCTGTCATTTCAAACTCTCTTCCTAGCAACTGCTTTGTCTGCGAGATCTTCTCTTCATGGTTCCCTGTTATGACAAGGTTGTTAGATAAAGGACCATGATCATACACCTGTCTCCTTCTTTGTAGATATACAAATTTGCATCAGATGGGCTCCTCTTGAACCCATTTTGCAGAAAGTAGGCATCAATCCGCTGGTACCACGCTCGTGGGGCCTGTTTCAGCCCGTAAAGTGCCTTCTTTAGTTTATAGACTTTACCTTCTGAATCAGGGATCACAAAACCTGGTGGTTGTTCCACGTATACCTCCTCCTTAAGATCTCCATTCAGAAAGGTGAATTTTACATCCATCTGAAACACGGGCCAACTTTCCTGTGCTGCTAAAGCCAAAACACTACGAATTGTGGTTAGTCGAGCTATGGGAGAAAAAGTATCCTGATAATCAAAACCATGTATTTGTGCAAATCCTTTTGCCATGAGCCGAGCCTTGTACTTATCTAACGTGTTGTCAGACTTGTACTTGGTCTTGTACACCCACTTGGTGCCGATTACCTTGCGTTTTGGTGGTTGATCCACAAGGTCCCAAGTGTTGTTCTTCATTATGGAGCCATACTCCGACTGCATAGCCTCTATCCACCTATCATCGCCCTTTGCCTTTTCAAGACACTTGGGTTCTTCAGCACGGATCACCTCTGTCATTAAAGCGTAGTTGACCAAGTGTTCCTGTGCCCTTCTTTGCTCCTCTAATCTCTTGGACTGGTGGTGTTCAGATGGTTCCTCCTCAATGGCTAGGGTTCTCTACCATCCAAAAGCTGCTTTACCCACTTTGGGAATGGCCGTTGCCATTGTGGTTCTAGACGCTCTTCTTCCTCTTCTTTATCTTGAATCCTCCCAAGCACCGTTGGGGAAGTTTGTAACGAAAGCATGCATGCCTTAGGATCTATGGAGCACTCTAAGGTGGATGAAACCTGTGTGGAAACATGATGAAGAGAGTGCTCATGGCATGTACCTCAAGTCAATCAGGTTCCAAGATAGATTAGCTTGGACTCATAAAGAGAATCTTGAGATAGTGCAAAGTGCTTGATTTATATTACTTTAAATGAACCTCCCTTTTATAGGTGAGGGTACTTACATCCATTTGCTTGCTCACATGTGGGATATCTCCTCCATGCCATGTGGTAGCTTGCCCTTTACTCTACATGTGCTCATGGCACCACAACTCTCAACACCTCCCCTTGGTGCCATGATTCTTTGGTTACTGCAAGGTGGTCAGATGTGAGTTACAAGATCAAATCCTCCCCTGGGTGCCTACATGGCTACTCTCAGGTGGTCAAGTTTTGATTTACAAAATATAGGCAAGGTTGGCAAGGTTTTTGTTTCTCAATACATTCCATTGATGTTGCCTTTTGGCTCATGGCTTGATGACGATATCGTTGTTCTTCGCTTGGTGTAGCTTCATGCATGCTGCTAGTTCTTCCATGTGCCTTAATGCTTTGTGTGTAGATGCCATGCTTTCTGCAATGGTCATCTCATGCACTTGTGCTTTTGGCATGCTTTTTGCATTCATACGTCGCTTTTCCATTTGTTGCAAAGATCTTACCAATTGATTTATTTCAATATTGGCAATGTCTAATTGCTACCAATGAATTTGACTTGATAGGCACGTAGAGCTTGAAAAAACAATCACTTTTCCTTTTTGGAGCGTGTCCAAACTCCTCCTAGATTGCAAGTTATGCCTTGTCGAAGTTTTTGTGAAGAAGAGGGCCTTTGATGATGTGGCACAGGGATTCACATGCCGAATTCCATACTATGCTTAACAAGAGGTTGTGTGCTTAGAAGGCACTACTAACTATGCATAATGATGTGGTTTAACCAACCCTAACTCTAACTTAACCATGGCATATTGGTTTGACCTGATTGGGGTTAGCTTCATTGACCTAAGGTCCAATACACCTAACCATGGTTAGTTTCTATCTTCCATGTGTCTTTTCTCAGACTTTGGAGAAGAGATGGCTCTGTTTGTCGATCTAATGGCATCGCTCATGAAGGAGAGGCTCTGTCTGGTTGTTGGTCATAGTCGTGGGAGTTGCAAGTGCCTATTGACCTGCGGATCAGGCCCTTCATCATCTATATTGCTGCCTCTCCCACCATTTTGATCCGAATATAGACTTTTCGCATCTAGCTCTGCCGCCCCTAGTTTTGCCTCTTTTGCTACCCAGGGCCACCTCCATCCTTAACTTTACGGACTGCTTTCGTTTCCTTTCGATCTTCTTTCCCTCAGTAAACCTTTAGTGACGGATGGCGTAGGAAGCTGTAGGAGCCTTAGACTCGCTGGCTGTTGTAGTGTGTTTAGACATTGGAAAGGTTGTTCGATGGAGCGAGGGACAGCCTGTTGAGATATCGAGCTCCACTCGCGATATGCCAGGGTGACTGTTGTGCATTTATGTCACCGACTTGTTAGCTGGAGATGCGGTTGGTACACCGCCCACGAATAATAGCTGGATGACAGCTATCCTTATCTACACTAGTTCGTGGCTCAGTTAGTATGCCACCTTAGTTAGTTGAGTTTGGTTTGAGACCCACATATAGGGTTCTTCTATTTCTTTGTACTTGAGTTCTTTTGGCTTTTACAACTAAGAAGAGGAAAACTGTTTTTAGCCTCCACCTTTCTGTGTATTCCCCCATTGTGCATGTGAGAAAGCCACAAGTGAGACTCCTTCCCTCTCTCCCACAATCTTCACATGGTATCAGAGCCTTGTTCGTGGTAAGGAGCTCAAGAAAGCAAGCCAAGTTCGTGGTGTCCTGGTAAAAGGACTAGTGTGGCTTTCCTATTTCGAGTTTGGGAGCAAATCTCTGCAGGTAGCACAGCCAGAAGTGCGGGAGTGCACTGTTTCAGATTGGGACGCCCTTAGCGGTGTGGCGAGAGTGCAGTATATGCTGCGGGACGGGCAAAGCCCTTGGTGACGTTATTTTTCTGATTCGAGGTCATTTCGGGGCCCGTTTTGGAGACGGAAATTCTTCGCAGGCACTCAGAAAAAGGCCCTGTTTTTTTGCTGTGCGACCACTGCACGGCTAGTCGGTGGAAAGGTGTCGTAGAAATTGCATCGTATGCCTGTGTTCAGAGATATTGGGAGTTGCAGATTCATGCATGTTGCCTGTTGATGCAAAATCGTCACTAGAAAGTGACTGTGTGGTCAAATACCACTTTCGTCAGTTTTGCAGATATGCCCGTGTGAGGCAAAAGCTGTGTTTTTTGCAGTGACAGAATATGTTGCAGTGTTCTATAATGGCATCTCATTCTCTTTCACAGATTGTCACGGAAAAGCTTGACAAGAACAACTTCCAGGCATGGAAGTTTAGAATGACGAATTTCTTGATGGGAAAAGGCTATTGGGAATTCATTACAGGAAATGAAGAAGAACCTGTTCTTCCTAATGTTCCCAGTCAACAGGAAATGCAGGCATTCAAAGGATGGCATGAGAGAGCCAGGAAAGTTATATACTGGCTGTCTATCAGTATTTCAGACTCCATGATTGTGCATATTCAGGATGCAAATATGCCAAAGGAGGCATGGGATACTTTGGCAAAAATGTATAGCACAAATACGCAAGCCAGGAAAATGCAACTCAAACAGGAGTTGCACAATGTGCAGAGAGAAAATTTGAGCATAAATGACTACCACATGAAAGTGAAGAAAATTGCAGATGCACTTGCTTCCATTGGGTCGCCAGTGGATGATGACGATTTGGTCTCTGTGACCTTGAATGGTTTAGGAAAGGATTATGCACAGTTCCGGACATCCATTGCCGTCCGTGAAAAATTTCCTGATTTTGAGGAGTTGATTGCTCTTCTAATTTTCGAAGAGCAGAGAACTGGTGGTGCATCTTCTTCAGCAGGAACTTCAAAAGAAACTGTCTCTACTCAAATGCTGGCAGAGGTAGAGGCAGAGGTAGAGGAGGCCGATCTGCAGGCCATGGTAGAAATCAGAATATGCAGCAAAGGCAAGAAAACCAGTCCTATGCAGGAGGACGTGGTAACTCTAGAGGCAGGGGGAGCCAAAGAGGCCGTGGTGGATGGCAGAGAGGCCAAACCGCAAACAGCAATGTTGAATGCTACTATTGTGGCAAAATGGGTCATATGGCTAAGGACTGCTACAAAAAGCAGAATGACATTATGAATGGAAAATTGCAGCAAGGAAATTATGCATCTTCTAGCAGGCAGGGTGATGACAGAAATGAGCATCTATTTATGGTGCAGCATATGACCAATTCTGTGACAAGTGCAGAAGAACAAAATGATGTGTGGTATGTTGACTCAGGTGCGTCAAACCACATGACAGGTCATGCAGAATGGATGCAAGATGCAAGGAAAATGGAAAAGCCAGGATTTGTGGAGACTGGTGATGATACTGCACATCCTATTGTGTAGATTGGCAAAATTCCTTTGTCTATGCAGGATGGAAAAAAGAAATACTTGTCTGATGTATTTCATGTCCCGAACATCACCAAGAACCTGGTTTCTGTTGGTCAGATGGTTGAGCAGGGCTTGCAGGTTAGATTTAATCCTCATGGATGCTTTGTTGAGGATATGAAAAATAATGGTCGCTTGATAGCAAAAGGAAAGAAGAAGGGCAGGATGTTTACGTTGGATGCAGACATGCCTGAATTGAGTGCAGCAATGTTTGCACATGGGACCGGTGTAGTTGCAGATATTGATATCTGGCACAAACGCATTGGTCATGTTAATATACAGCGACTGAAATCAATGCAAGCCCAAAATATTGTTGCAGGATTGCCTAAATTCAAGGTTGCAGAAATGCACATGGTTTGTGAAGCCTGTCAATTTGGGAAACAGGCAAGGAAACCTTTTCCTAGGCATGTTCAAGAGAGTAAAAAGCCATTGGAATTAATCCACTCTGATGTGTGGACTACAAAAGCTGCATCTATTGGAGGCTGTCACTATTTTGTCACATTTATTGATGACTTCAGCAGAAAACTGTGGGTGTATTTTATGAAAAAGAAGAGTGAAGTGTTTGGGCACTTCAAAGCTTTCAAAGCTATGGTGGAAAAAGAAACAGGCCTGCAAATAAAATGCCTAAGGTCAGATGGAGGGGGAGAGTACCTCTCAAATGAGTTTGCAAGGTTCTTGCAGGAGCATGGTATAAAGCAGCAATATTCATGCAGTCATACCCCACAGCAAAATGGAATTGCAGAAAGGAAAAACAGGCATATTGGAGAGGTATCTCGGGCTATGCTAAATGAAAAAGATCTACCAGATTATTATTGGGCTGAAGCAGTTGCTACAGCAGTTTATATAATGAACAGGACTCCCACTGCAGCAATACATGGCATGACACCAGAGGAGATGTATACTAGTAGGAAACCAGATATTTCTCATTTGAAAATTTTTGGTTGCATTGCCTATGTCCATGTGCCAGATGAGTTGAGGTCCAAGTTCTTTCCAAAAGCTGAGAAGTGCTTCTTTATTGGTTATTCTCTGCAGCAAAAAGGATATAGATGCTATAACCCTTCTACACGAAAGTTCACAGTGAGCAGAGATGTTTTTTATGACATGAGCAGCTGGTATAAACCAGTAAATGTGATGATTGATGTAGATGCACAAAATGGTAATGCTGCACAGAATTCACAGCAGCAATCACAAAATATCAGTGGACTTGCAGTGTCCTCTAGCAGTGCTTCACATACTTCGCCATGGACAGGCAGATTGAGATCAGGAGAATCTCCTCAAAGCAATGCAGAGAGTGGTACGCAAGTATCACGAAAAGGAAAAGAGAAGGTAGATCAGCCCATGTTTGATGTGAATGCAGGTCACTGAATGCAGGTCACTCTTGTGTGGATGGTGAATCCAGTGGCTCAGAACAAAGCATTGATGATGAGTTGGGTATTCCTTCTGTTGTTACACCTGGAGTAAGGAAGACCAGGGATGTTTTGAGAGCACCTGGAAGTGAGCCTATTTTGCGCAGGTCTACCAGGGTTAGGTATCCTGTGGATAGGCTGACATATGATGGATTTACAGCCATTCACTATGCCTATATGGTCAAAGTGATACAGGAACCAGAACCCACTTCTTTTGAGCAAGCCATGGGAAATGAAAAATGGGAGAAAGCCATGGATGAAGAAATGGATGCCTTGGATGCTAATGCTACATGGGAATTGGTGCCTTTGCTAAAGGCAAGAATGCAATTGGTTGTAAATGGGTTTATAAGATCAAGCACAATGCAGATGGTTCTGTGAATAGATACAAGGCAAGATTAGTTGTCAAGGGGTATGCACAGACATATGGCATTGATTATGAAGAGACTTTCAGCTCGGTTGCAAGGATGGCAACCGTAAGAGCAGCCATTGCTATGGCTACATCAAAGGGATGGTCTTTACATCAGATGGATGTAAAGAATGCCTTCTTGCATGGTGATTTGCAAGAAGAGGTCTTTATGGAGCAGCCAGCAGGTTATGTTCATGCTATTCATCCCGAGTTTGTTTGCAGGTTGAAGAAAGCCTTGTATGGCTTGAAGCAAGCACCTAGAGCATGGTCTGACAAGATAGGACAGTATCTTGTCACTATTGGCTTTCAGATTTCCAAGGCAGATTTCTCACTCTATGTGAGAAAAACAGAGAAAGGGATTATGCTGCTGGTCATTTATGTTGATGATTTGATCATCACAGGTGATAGTGATGAAGATATCCTTCATGTGAAAATGCTATTGAGGCAGAAGTTTGAGATGAAGGATTTGGGAGAGCTGCGTTATTTCCTGGGCATTGAGGTGATTAGATCACCAAGTGGGATACAGCTCTTGCAGAGGCAGTATGGATTGGACATGCTGTCCAAATATGGGATGACAGGCTGTAAGCCTATTTCAGTTCCTTTGGAGCAGAATGTGAAGCTGAGCGCAGATGCAGGTGAGCTTCTGGAGGACCCTACTATGTACAGACGCATAGTAGGAAGTTTGATTTACATGACTATTACCAGGCCAGATTTGAGCTATGCTGTTGGGTTGGTAAGTCAGTTTATGCAGGCTCCAAGGAAACCACATTTGGATGCGGCTAGACGCATACTCAGGTATGTGAAGTCCACATTGTAGTATGGACTATTTTATGAGGCTGGGGTTCAGATACAGTTGCATGGATACACTGATGCTGATTGGGCTGGTAGCATTTCAGATAGACGATCTACCAGTGGATATGTGTTCTCTTTTGGGAGTGCTGCAGTCACTTGGAGCAGCAAGAAACAGCCTACAGTTGCCTTGTCGAGCACAGAGGCTGAGTACAGGGGTGCAGCAATGGCTGCATGTGAGGTAGCTTGGTTGCATAAGCTACTCTATGATATGCATCAGTCTACAGATGGGCCGGTTGTCATTTATTGTGACAACATGAGCAGTATACACTTGGCAACAAAGAACCCAGTCTTTCATGCTAGAACAAAGCACATTGAGGTGCATTATCACTATGTGCGGGAGAAGGTTTTACTAGGTCTTATTGATCTAGTTTATGTCAGCACAGAGGATCAGGTAGCTGACATATTCACGAAAGCATTGGGCACAGAGAAGCTACGCAAGTTCAGAGACCTGCTTGGTGTGCAGGATTTGGGATTGAGCTCAAGGGGAGTGTTGAGATATCAAGCTCCACTCGCGATATGCCAGGGTGATTGTTGTGCATTTATGTCACCGACTTGTTAGAGCTAGACATGCGGTTGGTACACCGCCCACGAATAATAGCTGGATGACAGCTATCCTTATCTACACTAGTTCGTGGCTCAGTTAGTATGCCACCTTAGTTAGTTGAGTTTGGTTTGAGACCCACATATAGGGTTCTTCTATTTCTTTGTACTTGAGTTCTTTTGGCTTTTACAACTAAGAAGAGGAAAACTGTTTTCAGCCTCCACCTTTGTGTGTATCCCCCCATTGTGCATGTGAGAAAGCCGCAAGTGAGACTCCTTCCCTCTCTCCCACAATCTTCACACAACCATGACCCAGCCACACTAATTTCAATGAGAGGCATGTAATAGAAGGCAAAGTGTAGGTTGGAGTGCCCGGGCATTCGGGTGGGATTCGGGTCGTCTGCTATTAGAGAGTGTCATGCTAGTGGATAGGCGTCATGAGCGCTATAGGCTGCGGTAGTACATGAGTCATTAAGCTTAAAGGACCTTGGAGGAGCAAGAGCACTTGGAACTGCTTGTCGGTAGCATGGCTCATTGAAGCACTTCAGCCGGTGTGCTGGTCAATCGTCTCCCTATGGTACTGCCGTAGTTGGATCTTGCCTTAGGAATCAAGGCTTGTATTGCCTTCTGGTGGGTAGGTTTAGCCAATAGTAGTGCTTTAAGCACTCTCTCTATCTATATATGTAGAGACCTCTCAGAGTGTACGATCACAAACTCAGACCAAGTTCTCAGAGGAATCGCTCTCTATGGATAAAACAACTCTCTCTTTCTCTCAATACTAGGTAGACTAAACTCTCAAGGTGAAATCTTTCAATGATATTTCTTTCTTTCATTAGAAGAAATCTCTCTCACATGAATCCTCACAAAGAAACACTCAAACAACTCACTCTCAAAGAAATGACGGAAATATCTAAGAGATGAACGGAAATTTTTTTTCAAGGCGAAATGAACGGAAATGTCTCTCAATAGAAGTGAAGATCACTCAAGAGAAACTCTCGATCTAAAACTAAAAACTAACCTAGGAGAACTCACGATTCCTAAGGCATGCACGTGTTACATGCTTCAGCCTAGAAAGTCTTTGGCAAATCTTTCCCTTTCATATACTCCTGCTCATTTCACAAATGACATGCATCTTGCACTCTGCTACTCCATTTTGCTGTGATGTATGTGGCGGGGGCTTCTGCCTCTTGATCCTGTGACTTTTGCAGTAACTTTCGAATTCACTTGATGTGAACTCACCACCTCTGTCTGATCTCAACTTCTTCACCTTCCTCCTCGTCTCTTTCTCGACCATTACGTGCCATTCTTTGAACTTACTAAAAGCCTCATCTTTAGTCTTCAGGAAGTATATCCATATCCTTCTACTATAGTCGTCGATCAGCGTCATGAAGTAGTAGGAACCACCCAAAGCTTCCGTCTCCATCTTTCCACAGAGGTCCATATGAACGAGCTCTAGAGGAGCCTTTGCCCTACTGGCCTCTTTAGGAAAGGGCTGCCGATGCTACTTGCCCATCATGCAAGCTTCACATACATCGGGCAGATCTGTAATTTCTGGTAGGTCTACAATCATTCCACTTTTATGCATCTCCTTTAAAGAACTAAGGTCTAGATGACCAAACCTCTCATGCCACAGCTTAGTGTTGCTCACATTGGCTCGAGCACCGGCTCAAGCACTGAAAGCTGAGAGTTTGTAGATGTTGTTGCGCCATGTATGTTTACCAATGACCTTCCCTTGAAGATCCAAAATCTGTGCACCATTCTTATCGAAGTAAACTTTGAGATCCCGATCTGTGATCATAGAAATGAACAAGTTCCTCTTGATATCTAGCACATAAAGAACATCAGACAACTGTTTTACAACTCCATCTGACTTGAGAGCAATCGTACCTTTTCCTTTTGCTAGACATTTTGCATCATTGCCGACTGCTACTAGGATGTCATTCCCTACTGGATGTAGAGAGGTATACCAATCCTTTTGACTGGTCATGTGGCACGATGCAACACTATCAATAATCCAAGGTTCATCGATAGGTACATGAACTGCCTCCGTGCAAGTCTCCTCAATTGCTATGGATAGCTCTACTAATACTGCCTGCGCGCTATTGCTAGACTCTTTCTTTACTCAGTTCTTCTCATCTGCAATCTTCTTCCACCACTCATTTTGCTTGTGCCTTGCCTTATTGCAATAGAAGAACTTGATCTTCTTCTTTCTCTTTTTATCATCAGAAGAAGATGGGTTACCAGAGTCCTTACCCTTACCTTTCTTTGATCCATCCGAGAAAGTCGAATCTTCTCCAATCCTCATCTTTTGACGCAACTGCTCCTCTAAAAGCATCGCGTTGAAATCCTCAAAGTTGAGGGGTAGATTTCTATTTTACGTATTTAGTGCTGTAACAAGACCGTCGTACTTTGGTGGGAGAATCCGTATGCACCTTCGTGCTAGATTCTTGCTGGTGATGGTGATGCCAATCGCAGTCATCTGATCGTGCAGATTCTTCACCCTGGTGATGAACTTCTCTACCATTTCAAACTCAGACAGTTTCTCATTCGCAAGTTGAGTCTCCAGATTTTGAATCCATGTCTGATTCGTGGTCTCGTACTGATTTTTCAAGACTGCCGTCCATGCCTCCTCCACTGTGGTGACATGTTGAATTAACGCCATGACAGAATCACTTACACTACAGACAATAAAACAAAGCGCATCTGCATTTCTTGTTGTCCACGCGAGAATCTAATCCGCAGTTGGTACTATCTGTTATCCTACATTGGCTAGATTTGGTCTCGCAACTGGCTTCACGTCCCCCAGTAGCAATATCCCAAAGCTCGTATGCGCTTAGGATGGTCTTCATCTTGAACTTCTGGAGTGGATAGTTAGTGCTGTCCAACTTTCCACTTTCATTGAACGGTGGGATTCGTAGTCTTGTGGGTTGGGCCATCTCTCACAATCTGCTCGCAAATAGAAACACACTACCAAATCTTCTTGCTAGAGCCCAAGCTCTGATACCATGTAAGAAAACAATACAACGTCTATGCTCAACAGATAACATGATATCGTATGCAAGAGAGAAAAGCATATAGTATGGAGAATCAAAAATTTGATTACTGTAAAACTGATACAATAGATGGCGCTGCCTCCCAACCATGTGCTCCTGTGTGAGAAGCTTCGATGTCGTGCTGGAAATAGTTGAGGACAAAGGCTAGATGCTAAGGAATCAGGGTTGCTATAGCTAGTGATGAATATGGGCTTCACGAGCTTGCTCTTATATAGCCACCAGTCGCAATCGGTTAGACCCAATTGGGAGAGCGACCCAGTAGGCCCAAAACAGCCGATTAGAGGTCGGCGGTCCCGAAATAGGCCATCGACCACACGTTAGAACCGTGGTGCAGAATAGAGCAACTATCCTACAGTCTCCGTTCGGCCTAGAGCCATCCGAGATCTCATCTAGGGCTCCAAATGGCCTCGCAGCCTGAGAGTGGGCTGCCCCAGAAAATGCTCCATCTACCCTCAGTGCGGTTAGTCATGGGATGCCTTCCTGCACTTGCAAGTAGCCTAGTTGGCAATGTGCCAACTCTAACTGAAGCTATCTAGCCATCAGGCCACACCTGGACCCCATTTGGTGTCCAAACCAGGACCTATTGGATAACCTAGCTACTCAAATGCCTTCTCCTCATACCGGGGGCTTACAATTAGAGTTAGTTGGTTCCCGCATTGTTACACGAGAGTGGAGCATTGATATCTAATAGTTACCACTCGAATGCAGTGCAAAGGGGGTAGAGAATCTGAGACTTATCATGTTGTTCGTAATATTGTTGCCAGCATGCTAGAGAATATAGATGGAAGAATCTTGAGTTACGAAGGAAAAAGAGTTCAACCACAAAGTTCAAGAGGCATTGTCTACCAAATTGCCATTTCCAAGATATTATAAGGCATCAAATAATTCTCAAGCCCACACAGCATTTGATTATAGAGATGAAGATTCAACGAAAATGGATTCGAGGTTTGATGGTCTTACAACTAACTATTTACAAAAAGAAAGTATGTGAGTGTGAAGAGGCGAAGAATCATGGCATCAATTCCAGAACCAAAGAGACATGTAATGTTATCCGAGGAGAATATGGAAAGAATGCTTATGCGAGTTTGTTGCAAGAGACTTTACATTAGAAAAGTTGGGAAAGATGATTGTGCAACAATACGGCTTGGTATTTGGAGTAAGACAACACCTAATAGACATAAATATCTCCTTCAAGAGTTTTCATGCTTTCTTCATCAAGGCACTGATCAAGATTTGAACACAAGACACTGTAAACCTAGATTGAAACCCATGGTTGATGGGAGACCCATTTGCAATCGAGGATATCAATGGTTAACTGGACTATCACATGGCACATACTGGACCATCTCAGCAGAGGTGAAAGAAAAAGTGATTCATACAATTCATGGAAATACCTACAAGCTTAAATGCCATGGAAGCACTGTAAATGCAATCGCAACATTAAAGCAAGTTCTTGAAGACCATGCATTACCACAGCCTCATCTTCAACAAACAATTCTAGATGGATGTGTCGAATGTCAACAACATCTTCCTTTGGGAATGACAAAAAAGGTCATCCTAGAAATTGTCAATAAAACTTTACAAGACAGAGATGAGAGCATAATTTCATGGTCAACCTTGTACAAAATTTGGCGTAGAGATTTTTGCCATGTCAAGACACCATCAAAGCAAAGGATGTCAAAATGTAAGACATGTGATGAATTAAAAAATGCCATTAAACATAGTAAATGTGAACAATAGCGAGGAAGATATATTAAATGGCAATCAATCCATTTACATCATGTGCATGATGCTCGAAAGTTGTATGCTTCTTGGAGAGAGGAAGCTATTTCACATGTCGATAAGTCCATGTGCATCACCATTGATGGCATGGACTAGAATACAACAACTGTGCCATGATATAGATGTATCCCACTGGCATTAGAGGGAAAACATGGACTAAAAACACACTTGTGTGGAGTATTAGTACATGGATACTGAATCTTTTCTGATGTATGGATTGATAGTTTGCATGACCATGATAGTAACCAGGTTGTTACATCAATCATGAAAGCAATAAGAAAGGTCAGAGATGCTCGCAGATGTTTACCTAGCACATTGCGAATACAAGCTACTAATTGTTGGAGAGAGAACAAGAATAAATATATATTTGCTTTATGCTCTATGTTGGTTGGTTTGAAAATATTTGAAGAAGTGGAAGTTGGCTTTCTTCTTGTCGACCATACACATGAAGACATAGATCAAATCTTCAGTATTATCTCTGGTGAGTTGTGATCAATGGATGTTTTGACAATGGAGGATATGCTATTTCAAATTGGGAAAGAAATTGGAGGGTGTCGCAAGGAAGAATCAGAAGTGGCTATCTTAGAGAGGATGGTAGATTGGAGAGCATTCATAGAGCCACATTCACAAGCAGGAGATGATACCCTAATAGGACATACAAATCCACACTACTTTTGGTTTCACATGCATAACAATATTCTAGTGATGCAATGAAGCACTACTTAGTAGATGGAGATCATTTATGGAGTGAATCATATGCTTTATTAAAACAAATAATTTCATTGGAGGAAACTAGATTTGTTCTTGCAAAAAACAAATCACTTGACATAGATGAAATGAAAGGCTTGAAAGCCTTTTAAACATCTTCAAAGTATGATGTAGAAATATCCTGAGCAATCAACTAAGAATTGGAGACAATTAAATCAACTAAAGCACTTATCCAATCTTTAGAAAGACAAGAAAACACAATAAAACAGCTCTATGAGGGATGCTTGCAAAAGAAACATGAATGGGTTCCAAATAATGAGGGATTAACAAAGGTGGAAGTCAATAGCATTATTCATTACTGGAAATCGAGGACATGAAGTTTTAAAAAGAAGCATGGATACAATGTTGAAAAATGTATCACAATCCTTGATCCAAGTCGTGTCCATATTAAACATCATTTGGCAAGACTTGACTAATCAAGCGCAAATACATTACATGAATCTGATGACTCTGAACGAGATTCAGATGCCTAAGATAATGTTTTGTATTCTTTTTTCCATACAAATGGTGTATCCATACACCACCAATAAGATAATGTATTATATGCTTTGTTTTAAAAAAAAAGGGTGTATCTATACACCACTTATATATTGAATTCAACAAACTCTTTTTTTTTTTTTTAATGGTGTATCTATACACCACTTATATGTTGAATTCAACAAACTCTTTTCATATGGTGTCATATTTTCACTTTATCAGCATAGTGTTAAAATTGAACTAGAGTTAGGAGACTACTACTATTATTATTATTATAGTTATTGGATGGGGGCACCATGCACAAGTTTGGGAATTATAGCTTCATTGAGCCATTTTTTTTTTAATTAGAGGTCACCACTTGACTTTTTAGCTTAATAACGCCATATTTGTATATAAGTGACCCATTTAGTGCTATAAAAACCCAATTTTTGACTCATTTTTGAGCTCACTAAGTGAAGTTGAGTGGAGAGGATATGCTCCAAAAAAAAGTCCAAACCAGGATAGAAAGTCCAAAAATTTTGAATAGTGTGTTACTCATAAAATGTGCATTCTTTGGTCACAAATTGCGCAGGTTCCTCCCTTGCAATGTAATCAAATTAGTTCGACAAACAAACGGTCCTCCTCCACAAGGAAGAACCTACTCATGTGGATCCTGATATGGTTATTTGCCACCAAGTTTCTCATCTATGAGGGTATTTTTGATAAAAAATAAAGTTGCTCTACCACATTCTTCCTCTGAGATGATGCAAAGGTCAAAACTAGAGAGATGATTGGGAAGGAGCCTTTGAAGGACACCATGGGCAGCTACAACCTGAATGTGGGAAGAAGGAAGATGGAGACGGAGAGATTAGAGAAAGTGCATGACTATATTCTTTTCTCCTATAGCCTTTGCATCTTGCCAAGGTCATCTCCTCCTTTGCAAAGATACCTCTCGTCATTCTAGCTTCGCCACTTGCAAATCCTAAATCCCCCTTCTTTGTAACACATGGCAAGCTCTTCTCCTCCAAGTTGCCATGTGTCTTTGTTTTTTCCCCCTCTTATCCATGGTTAATAGGTATAGGATGTGTAGATTGCCATGGGTAGCATATAGTTGTGATTGTTGGTTATCAAGAGACCAATGATAGATTGCCATGGGTATTGTATGGTTGTGGTTTTTGGTTATAGAGCCATCATTTGGAGGCATGGCCATGGATGCCTGATGTCCCACATTTCATGGTATTTCTCAGAGATGTGTCATCAATCCTTCTATAGATTCACCTATGGAAATATTGTTACGACTTCTCTTTCCTCTAAAGGATAAGGCTTAATCAATAGATGTGAATCGTCAGTATACTTGTGATGTGAAAACTTCAGTGGACTATTCAATTGGTAGGTGATATATATAAAGGGCGAGGACATTCAATGTGAGTTTATGACTCATACTTACTAAGAATTCATCATTGAAGATCAATACTTCTTTCTTATTGAATTCATGTTAAAATTCATCGTTGAAGATCAATACTTCTTGCTTATTGAATTCGTGTTGGAAACTTCTTAGGAACACATCTTTAGCTCATCCCAAGTCATGGAATGCCCTTCTAGGTATTGGTCGTACCATTCAATGGCCTTCTTGGTAAATGTAGTAAAAAAGTAAGTAGTCTTATGGGCGACCAATTTGGAGGATCGCCACTGTTCTTAGGAATTTTGCACATGGGATTGGGGATTTTCTCCCTCAGCCCTATCAAATTTTAGAAACTTCACTCTGATCTTTGGTCCTTGTTCTATTGGAACTGTATCATGGTCTTCTTCTTCGTCTCTTTCGTTCTCCCTTATTTCATTTTCTTCTTTTCTAATTTTTGCCTCGTCAGCCTACTCGAGTGTTTCTTATGAAGGTGGTGAGGACCCTCTTTCTTGTCCTTGCCAAAAATTTGGTCAAAATCATTGGAGCTGGGTTTTCTTACCCCTTCATCACTCCCTTTAGCCTCCCTATGTTCAAATTTGGTGATGGTGAATTGATCGGTCTACTCACGTCCCTTGCTCTTCTATCACTGAGTCTCGCAAATAGGTACTCTCTCTGCTACAAGTACCTCAATTGTCTTCTTGATCTTTCATTCGAGAACTCCACTATGCACCACACTAGAATCACTCACATTCTCCTAGTTTCTCCAATGCATGTGATTTATGCTTCCTAGTAGTATCAACTGAGAGTGCTCTCAATGGAAGCAAAATGGAAGAGGGTTAGAGAGAGAGAGAGAGAGCCAGAAGAGAGACACACATGTTTTGGTGGGTGCAGAACACCCTAACTTCTATGTCATCCATATATATATATGTGTGTGTTTGAGTATTGTACATAACAGGGGTTAAGGCACAATGGTATTTAACCCCCACAACCTCCCACTTAAAGGCCAATGTGCCTTTAAGGGAGAATAGCCAATGAGCATACTATCCAATGCCCATCAATACATGACAATACTCAAACCATTGACTAGGTAGACTCTTTGTAAACATATCTATAGGGTTATCATCTGTATGAACCTTGACAAGATCTATGCTGTGTCCTCAAGGACCTCCCTGATGTAATGGTACCTGACCTCAATGTGTTTGGTCTTTGTATGAAAGAAAAGATTCCTAGCTAAATAGCACTCATGGAATCACTATGTAATGTCGATACACCTACATGAATCCCCAAGTTTCCCACTAGCCAATCAAGCCATATTGTGGCTGTAACATAATCGGCCTCTGTGGTAGACAAAGCAATGCACTTCTATGTGCAAGACATCCACTGCATCACTTGTAAAGGTGAACACATAACTAGAAGTGGATCTCCTGCTATCCACATGCCCTGCATAGTTTGAATCTATGTACGCAAGTACATATATCTCTCCTTTGCCAAAGTAGATTCACATCTCCTTGGTACCCTTCATGTACCTCATGATGTACTTAACTACCTCCCAATGTCTCTTTCCTAGATTAGCCATATATTGGCTAACAACTCCCACTACAAATGCAATGTCTAGTCTAGTAGCTATCATAGCATACATAAGACTCCCAATCGCTGATGCATAAGGAACCTTGGCCATTATGGCCCTCTCATCATCTGATTTGGGACATTCTTCCTAAAATAGTTTCACATATGGGGGCAATGGAATGCTTACTGCCTTCTGTCCCTCCACATTGAAATGCTACAACACTTTTGTAACATACTCCCTTTTGTGGTGAAAGCCAAAGGAGTTTCCACTCCAGTCATGCGTGATGCGCATACCAATAATATGACTTGCAGGTCCCAAATCCCTCATGTCAAAGGCCTCATGCAACTTGGCCTTTAATGCATCCACCTCACAAGTGTTCTTGCTAGCCAATACCATATCATCCACATAAAGTGCTAGGAGTATCAGGCTATTATCTTTAGCCCTTTTAGTGTAGAGGCATTGATCAATCACACTCCTTATGAAACCCTGGGATTGAATCAAAGCATCAAAATTTTGACACCATTTTCTAGGCGCTTGCTTAAGGCCGTAGAGACTCTTTTTTAACTTGCAAACCAAATGCACTTTGCCCTTTTCTCAGAAAGTCTTCTAGCTACACCATGTAAATTTCCTCATGCAGATCCCCATGCAATAAATCTGTCTTGACATCCATCCGCATAAGCTCCATATCCTCTACTGCCACAAGTCCAAGTATGCATCTAAGTGTGGTCATCTTCACAACTGGAGAGAAGATCTCATCAAAATCCACACCCTTGTCTTGCTTGAACCCTTTAGTAATCAAATGATTTTTGTACTTATGCACATCATCACCTGTGACCTTCATCTTGTAGACCCATTTACATGGCAATGCTTTCTTTCCATGTGGCAAAGAAACCAAGTCCCAAGTATTATTCTTCCTGAGAGAGCTCATATTTGATTGCATAACATACTCCCACTTGTGTTTATCATCGTGCATCATAGCATCTTTGTAACAAGAAGGCTCCCTGCAATCAGTAAGCATCACATAGTCAGCCCTTGGAAAAAATCTATCAGGTAGTCTAGACACTCTAGTTGATCTTCTCAAGGGAATTTCAGCTTGCTGTCCCGCCTGCACATCAACTACATTTGGCTCATCATTTCCACCAATAGATGATCCATCATCTACCCTTGATTGTGTACCTATGTGAGTACCTGGTGGCACCATTTCCTACACATTTGTTACATGGACAGCTTGCTATCTATCAACATATGCGGTGGATTCACATCTTGGGAGGTGATTCTCCTCATTTCCACATCCCTCATGGGTGTCTTATGCATCTTCTTCTCATTGAGACCACATCATGGCTTCGTATGACTTGTTTTGCTTCTGGATCTCAGAGACAATAGCCCATTTCTCCACTTTCCTCATAACCTAGAAAGATGCATTTCCTAAACTTCAGATCTAGCTTCTTGTGAAGCTCTTTTGGCACATGTGCATATGCCTCACACCCAAATATATGCAAATGAGAGTAAGTAGGCTTATTGCCACTCCATGCCTCTTTAGGAATACCACTGTCCAAACTATTACTAGGTGATCTTTTGATCACATGTTCATCTATTCAGCAACTAGATTTTGCTATGGAGCACGAGGGGATGTGAGGTCCCTCTTGATCCCATATGTATCATCGAAATGCTGAAAGTCATGAGAGAGATACTCTCCACCATTGTCAGTCTGTAGGCATTTAAGCATTATATTGACTAATTTTCAACCAAAGCCAACCATTTTAGAAATACTTGGAACACATTGCTCTTTTGAGATATAACATAAGCCCACACTTGCCTAGTTGCATCTTCGATGAATGTCACATAGTATTCCAACCCCGCCTAATGACTGTGTAGGCATGGGACCACATACGTCTGAATGCACCAAATCAAGCCTTTCAATCTCGTACTTTTTCCTTATTTTATTGTTTGATTTAGTATGTTTCCCATAGAGACAATTCCTCATCTAGTTGACCCAGTGAAATGAGACTATTGGTCAGCTTAGGCACATGTCTCATATTTTTTAAAACAAATGCAGACCCATTTGCAAAGGAAAACTTTATGTCACCCTGCTCTCACTATATCACATGCATAGTTATTTCCAAGATGCACACAACCTATCTTTCCACTTTCATAAGTGGAGAACCATTCCTTATGGGGTGGTGTAACAAGTTTGAACCTTTGAATGGATTTTTGATAGAGAAATAGACGATCTGACATCTTAGATAGATAGAGCTTCTACAAATCTCCACAAAATCATGCAAGGACTAACAGATACAGGTTTTTAGGCCTCTGAAATGCAATGGAATGAACAGTTTTGAAAACCATGGTCCCAATCACTGCATCCAACACACAGATTGAAAAAGGTTTTAGCAAACCGATCTGTTTGTAAACACCGCTGGAGTGCAAATCATGAGCAACACATAAGATTTAGGATCTCTTGAGTCCATCAGAACTGATATATCCACCAATGGTTGCTTCAAACTTGAGTTCCAACATACTAGTAGAAAGTGTTAAAGTAGAGACAGTGAGTCAAAAATCCAAATGATCCCAAATTCAAGAGTGAAAGGGTTTTTGAACTCTCAAAGTGCAATGGATACCAAAAGCAGGCAATGGTTGCCTTTGCAAGTCATTCCAGGCTTTAATCGTTGAAAGGAACATGGGAATCATAAAAAAACTTCTTTTTCCTCCAAAAACACCTACAAGCTTGCAAAAAAATGCTCAAAATAACCAAAATGACTTTTGTAAAGGTTTCTTCAAGGTCTCTACACACCAACATGCAGGTAAAGTCAGCCACATCGAGCTTCCCATAGAGCTTCTCCTTCCTCTGACAGAGCTACAGCATCAGCAGACTTTGGGATCTAGGCAGGCACACGGGCTCAGCTAGACTGCCCACAAACATTGAATAGACCACTCAGGTTCTGATACCAGTTGAGAGTGCTCTCAATGGAAGTGGAATGGAAGAGGGTGAGAAAGAGAGAGACATAAGAGATCCAAACAAGTTTTGGTGGGTGCAGAATACCCTAATCTTCTATATCATCAAGATATATATATATATATGTGTGTGTGTATGTATTTGAGTATTGTACATAACCGGGGTTCAGGCACAGTGGCCTTTAACCCCCACATCAACAAATGTTAACACCAAAGTGCATATATTGCAAGCTATAACTCAATGGCCATTCATCCCATGGCCACTCTGTCTTCTAAGTGGTAGGCTTGCCATTTATAGATAGCTGGTTGAGGGTTATTGCAGTAAGCAAAGTGAAATAGATGCAACATACGTGAAGCAAGCATACAGGAAACGTCATGCACGAACAAATGTAGAAGCAAAGTGAGAGAAAATCCACAGCTTCTTGAAGAAAGAGTTTCTAGTTCATGTGGCCAATTAGCTAGATATAGTAGTATGGAGTACACTCGACACATGCTCAAGTGTTCATCTAAATTTTGGACCTTGGCTGTATGACTTCGAATACTACTATTTATGATAGCGTGAAATTGACATAGGTGGTGGGTACTACAAACCACCTTTACAAGAGTTTAAGGGTTGTGACATTCGCCCGCCTATTGCCATGCTTTTGTATTTGAGTCTAACCTTTGCCGTGCTCTAGTGACTTCTATGTCTCCCACCATCCAATGCCTTTACGACCATGATGCCAAAAATTGATATTTTTTATTTGGCATTGGTATTGTTTACTTCTATGTTTGATAAGAGTTTGAGTAGCAAGTGATAGCCTAGCGGCTCTTACTTATTTCTATTTTCTAAGATATTGTATGGGATTGACAGGATGAGTGGAATGGATCATTGTAAATACCATAGGTATGAATTACAAATACCTTGGTATGGGGTGAGAGGTATTTGTGTATGGGATATTATGGGCTTTTTAGAAAATAGGAAGAGTGAGTCATATAAAGAGGTGGGCTCATGTCGAGGTGTTCCAATAATATAAGAGAAGCCACATGCCAAGCATGTGGAAGGCATGTAGAGGAGTGTGGAGTCAAGAGGAATGCTTCTAGAATTCCTATGTGGAATAAGGAGGATGTGGACATATGGAAAAGAGAGGGTCCCTATGGGCTCCATGTGGGAAGACTCTTGAATTTCTCAACATTTTAAGAGTTTTGAGCATCTTTTGATGGGACACATGGCAAGAGTAGCCAAAAAGGACATGGATGGTGACATACAGGCTTATGCGATGATGGGAAAAGGAATCTACAGGCAGCAACTGTAAATGGGTGAAGGAGGGTGACAAAATCTCTATAAAAGGAGCCCTCCTCTCCCTTGTTCATCAATCTCTCCACCATTAGGCCTCATGTTTTTGTAGCTCTACTCTCCTCAAGCCTCTTCCATGAGCCTTCTCTCCCTCTTGTAGATATTCTCTTATGTAGACTCTTGAGTCCATCTATCTCTAGTTCGTTCTGTCTCTATGAGTAGTCTTGGAGCTTCCACTCCCTCTTGTATGTATGAAACCTCTTCTTATCCCTTGTGTTTGTAGTGTTTTGAGTTGCATGGGAGTGGAGTCTCACTCTATTGGTAATGAAGGTCACTTCAGGTTCTCTCTCATGAGTGTCTCTTGACATGAAAGGGTATCACCCTTTCAATAGTGGCTTTTGGAATCCAAAGCCCATGTACCCATTTCACTACCCTTAGCCTATGACTATGACTTCCTACCATTCAAATGAACGCATGCATCCTACCCATTCCTACCCCCTAGGACCTAGCATGTGTGAGTGCTCATCTTTATATAAATATCAAATAGTCAAATACATAATCCATGGCTCTATGCCATTATACCTGCCTAGCCTACCTTCTATTTTAATACATTCCATCGATTAACCTAATACAATCTAAACCATAATATTGTCCTGACAGTTTGAGTCATTTTCCATTTGTTGCTTAGGATAGGTTAGGTTAGGTTTTAGGTTGTTTCCCTTGTAGGATAGATTCATTTAATTAGATTAGTTTGCTGGTTTTTCACTTGCTCGTGTACATACTTCACTTTAGCCTAATATGTGACTTCCAACGTCACGTGGACACCTCGATGTACAAGTTGGCTTAACAATGTGTGCAATGCTCTAACAAACCCTTTGGTTTTTTATGCAAACACCAAATGCAATGATGAATGGGAATGCTATGAAGCACTGTGGCCATCCAAAATCCGCACCAAAGGTTTGTCTACAAGTGTTGATTGAGAGTCCCCTTTCTAGAAGAGCCAAAATAATATGAAAATAATCTCTCTCTTCTACTAGAGTTATGATTGTCTAGCTTTGCTCTATCAATTTGACTAGTCTCGTACATAAAGGAATGTCTCGCCTCCTAAAGGATACAAATAACTTGTAAAGGAACTCATGTGCATGAGAAGACATATAATCTAGATGAATCCAAGAACATGCCCACACTCATTCTCTGAAAACATAACACATATTGCAATTTCAATCAAGGACTAGCAATTATGACATGTCCGCCACCATCATCAATGCCCAATCATGGTTTGCCCAATCATGGTGTAGACCATAGTATAAACATATGCTCTCACACATACATAGCCACACACACACACACACACGTACTTGATTATCCGTTTACACAAAGGTCTTCCTACTGAGTTTTTGTCAACACTCTGGAGGTGAAGGGCAAGACTTAGCCATGACAAAGGATAGCACTAAAGGAGAAGGGTAATAAAAAAGTAGTCCACATTCTCTTCATTCAAGCTACAATTACATGTGAAGACTATCTCAAATGAACATTTATAATCAAAAAATGCTACACCACTTACGATAGAATTTATTGCAATATCAACAAGCTGCAACATAGGAGAAAATTTTCACAAGGTGAGATTTGCACGTCTGGTAATACGACGAGAACACATATATCTAGATGAAGAACATGCCCAACCTCATCCTTTGAAAAGATAACACAGTACAGTTTCAATTCCATGACCGTCACTCACAAGCTTGGCAACAATAAACTCCATCACGCATAGCAAGGACTAGCTACTATGACATCCCGTCGACATCATCAATGCCCATGTAGGGTGTAAACCATAGTATTAACATATGCTCTCACACATACATATCCACACATCCACACATACTTGAGCATATAGAAAGGTCTTGCATTGAGTTTTGGTCAATAATCCAGAGGTGGAAGGGCAGAGAGAGCCGTGGAAAAGGGAATCAAGGAGTAGTCCGAATTCTCTTCATGCAAGCCATAACCACTTCTGAAGACTAAACAATTTCTAAACAAGCTAGTCAATACTAGGCAACGCACCATACCACCGCAATAACAGCAAGTCGCAACATGGACAAAAACGTCACAAGGTGAAATTTGCATGTCCATTAATGTGATGGGAACACATATCTAGATAAATCTAGGAATATGCCCAAACTCATCCTCTGAAAACACAACACAGTCTATAGTTTTAATGTGATGATAGTCACAAGGCTGATATTCAGTTATCAGGTTTTTGCTTATTTGCAGAGGGTCTTCTGGCAGAGGCTTTGAAGATCTCAAAGAAATAGAAACATCACTCGTTTTTTTTGGCTTTCTATTCATGTAGGGATTGCAGTGAACAAGTGGAGGTCTAGATTTGGGACAAACCCCACTTGTCCTAGGTGCTCGTCTGCTGATGAGTCGATTCATCATTGTCTATGGGACTGCAGGCATGCGAGAGCCAATTGGATGGGAATTCTGAGATCCTCAGTACTTTTGTTGCATCTCGTTTCTTCATGACATGGGAATCAGAGACTTGGCTCTCCCTATTAGGGCCTCAAATCTTCTATGAGTGGCAGGATGCTTCTTGGGCCATATCAATTCAACATCACCTAGTTGAGACTTGCTCTCTTGAGGATGTGCCTATCTCCCGCTATAGACCAGTATATGCTAATGGGGATACAGCTCGGGAGATACTAGCTAGCATCACTGCTTGGCATATTTGGAGGGCTAGATGCATAGAGGCCTTAGACGGATCTCAGGTCCATTCCTCACACACCTTTGCGAGTATATGGGTTGACACCGTTCACACACTGATGGCCAATTGGACGAGCATGCAAGGTTCTTCCCGAGCAACCTCAGCCAGGAGGGTTATATTCCTTAGGGAATGGAAGGGTTCCCCCTTTTTCTTAGAGACTACAATAGGGTTGAGGTGGCACTTTCAACCTCAACTTTGGTTTCTTTCAAGCTCATTTTGAGTTTTCTGTTCCTATTTCAAGGGGTTTTCCTCATGCACAGCATGATGTATTTCCGCTTTGAGCTTGCTCACGCAGGTTTTTCATACTTAACAGAAATCTTTTTCATGGAAAAACCAAAAAAAAGGTTGAAAATCCATCACGCATAGCAAGGACTAGCTACTATGGCATCCCACCGATGTCATGTGCTTGAAAGATGCCCGACCAGTGAACCTATCCACCCTCACCCTTGTCAATCGATAAGGTATGTCTGCAAATGTCTCTGAAGTCCTAGGTGATGATGTGTCGATCTAATGATGGCAACTCTGTTAACACTCTAGGTACCCAATGTCAGGGCCAGTCTTCTCTCCTATCTGGACCATTGCATGTGTCACAAAAATCCCAGTGGACATCCTAAGTTATCAAATTCATCTCTCTCACAACCTTATATAGACAGACTGGTCACTACTGAGCTGGAATTACAAAATATTGCACACTGCACACTCTGTGTAACCATGCACAATGCACTATAGGCCAAATATCTCAAGAACTTTATGAGGTCTTATTTAATTGCAGTCTGCGATAGCACACCAAACGAACTGCTAAGTTTGCACACTGGCACACTCACTGCATGACCATAACCAATGCATTATACGGCAATGAGATTTTATTAAATTGTAGGCTGTAGCAGGTTAGTTATTATTATTATTATTTAAATCCATGCACAAAAAATAAGGGTGCTAGCTATGAGAGTTTCCATTGTCCCCTTCTCGTTTATTCCATTAAGACATCCTTCTTAGCAAATCACTCATCAGGTAACGAAATGTCAGAGGACTGATGTGTTCATATCTGAACAGCATGCCAAAGAAATTCAAAGAAAATCACCTGGACTCACACCTACAATAAAAAACATATACCTAGATGAATCCAGGAACATTCCCAAACTCATCCTCTAAAAACACAACATAGTGCAGTTTCAATCTCACAATAGTCACTCATAAAGATTGAAAACCATAAACTCCATCACGCATAGCAGGGACTAGCTACTATGACATCCCCACTGACGTCACCAGCACCCGGTGTAGACAATAAACATGGAAAGTACAATAAAAACATATTGTAATGCTGTGGCCAAATGTATTTCAGTGTCCAGTTCCCATGTCATGATGAAAAAGACTTCTAGTAGGAAGGCACAACAGTGAACATCATTATCAAGTCCCAGGACAGTCGACATCTGATCCTCCCTTGCACATACCATATCTACATGGTCATGAAGGTTTGGCAACTTATTGTTGAGCTGCAGATCAACGAATGAAGAAACACCAATTCACCCAAAACCCTAGTTCCAATTTATTGCTGTGTAACAAGTACATGGAATCTTAAGGATATCAAAATACAAGACTGCTGTATTATGTGGCTCCCCATGACTATGTACGATTCCATAATTACAATACAGGTCTGCCAGATTGTAAACAGACTCGTAGAATCTCCCAAGAGAATTAATGCAATGAATTTGCGGTCTGTATGCACTCACTGTTGTGAGCACATCAGAAAGAATCAATCTCCAGATGTTAGACAATGTAAGAAAACAGATGACCACCATTGTAATGCACAGCAGTAAGAATTTCCGTGGCTCTGTGACCTGGGACATACAAATTCCTCTCCTGGCATTGAATTCAAAACCTCTATTAAGCTAAAGCTTTTCGCTTAAGAGGAGCAGGAATTCCATATACCAATTAGCTTCACCATGAAGTAAAGCTTTGCCTTTGTGAGACATATTTTATACCATTTTCAGTGACTCTATGGAGAAATCAATAGCGGGGTCGGTGAGAATGCTATGCAATGCATTCCTCAGGATTGGCATAGAAGTAGTCCTCATCTTTTGGCCTTTCAGGAATCACATGTCTTTTAGTTGGCACACCCATACGATCACTGTGCACCTGCTGCACCACCCGAGAGAATTCATCCCATTCCAAGGTCCCATTATGATGCTGATCAAGCAGCTCTACAAGCTTTTTGCGATCCAAAGATATCGTTTTCCGGTATCCAAAGTATCTGCAGTAGATGAATTTGACCCAAAGAATCATTAGAGATTGGTTTCTATAAACAATCATACAATCTGCAAGGATAATATGCGATAGACATGACTGCCACTACCTGCGGTGCCCTTGAACAACCTTGGCCATGTTTCCATCATAAGTGGGTATAAAAACATCACTTTCTATTGCAACCAAATAATCAAGAGCAGCCATTTGAGAAGAATGATTCTGAAAGGGCTTCAGCTCCCATGGACTTAAAAGCATTTCCTTCCGCACCTAAAAAAGGATATAAAGAAGACTGTAAGTGCTTTTATTACAAGACCCCAAAACACCTAAAACATGCACGGTGAAGACATTGCAGAGTCTTGCATTCCTTTGTAAGTCTTTGTGACACATGAACTTCATGAACACCTACAGGTAGAAAAAATGATGTTAAAACCTGTTATGCATTATAGAATACATTCATAGCCCAAGTTAGCACAATACAATTTGGGAAAAAAGGAAACCGTCCATCGAAGAACCTTGTTCACAGGATCAACACAGCAGCGTGGAGCAAGAGCAGAGTTTCTTAGCCTTCTAGATACACAGCCCTTTGCTGGTTTCTTGTGCTCATGTGCTTTGCCTTTTATCTGGTGAAAGAATATATCTAAGTTCTCTCATATTCTCTCTCTTGTATGTGTTGTCTTAGCAAGTATCTCTTTGGCAGCCGCTGCAGCAGTGAGCAGTTGCCAAGATCTAAATTCTACTTCTGTGACAATTTTTTATGAGATAACCTTTGGAACGTTGTACATTTTCTGCATTAGTCTACTAGCTTCAGGCCTTAGCCTCCAGCACTATAACATTGAAAAGATCGAAGCCGTTCACTTTTGAAGAATTGGCGGCTATATTGGTGTAGGGCAAAGATCTATGATGGATAGGACAGCAAGAACAAGCCTTTCTTGCTCACACCAAGGGTAAGGGCTCGGGAAAAGGCAAACCCTGACAAAGGAAAGTCCAACAAAAAGAAGGACGATGAAAATTCTAATGAGGACAAGGATTCTTCTAGTGGTGGACGCAAGAAAATGTTTTTACTGTGGTGAGCTCCAATTGGACACTATGCGAGACACTACAAGAAGACTAATCAATTTTGGTGACGACCCAAAGATTTGTTGAGATCAGCTATGCGAACCTAGTGACACTAACTTGATTCTGCCATTGAGAGATGGTCTGATGAGGTAAAGGTACCAATAGCGTTTGTGAAAGTGAAGGATACCATGGTTGCTCAGACTGTAGTACGAAGAATGAGCTTATCACAACTTGCATGTCTTTGGAGCATAGTTACCAAGGAATGGCGTTCCCCCATCCAAAAGATGGTGTAAGAGGATTTTTTATTTTAATATTGCAGTATGTGTTTTGTGCTCGGAATGCAAGCAGCAGTGGAGGTCAAGACACCTCTAGATACCAAATATATTATTTATTGCAAGCTCCCCAAAGAATTGTGCATAGCCCCCTCTTCGGAATTCACAAAGCGTCGCCCCTTCCTTTCCACTCCCATTTACACCAGTCCTTTGCGAAAGTCTAGAGGCAAAAGGCAGATATCATCAAGAGCTGGCTAAGGAAATTAGCCACTGGGAAGGCAACAAATCTAGAAAAACTCATTGCATAGAAAGAGAACAAGATTTCTCAAAGGTGTTGCAAAAGATGCTAGTAATTACAGAGCAATCTTTTGTGACCACCTTATGGCAAAGCTGTAGGGCACAATTCTAGAGCTAAAATCATAGATGTAGGTAGACACAACGGTGTTGGATCCATGACAAACATCAAAGAGATCCACAATCGACCACTTTGTCATGACAGGAGTTGGTAACAAAAGGGCAAAGGTGAACTCTCATAAAGATAAGTTGCAGGCCCACAAGAACTAAGTGAAGATACATTCAGCTTCTATGGGACAATAATGGCCAAACTACCAAGCTGATAGAAGACGGCTTAGATTTCACAATGAAACATGTTGATAACTAGATACTTGCGTGAGAACACACAATGAGACAAAGATCAAACCCCAAGATACACCTCCTTTTGCTGATATAGTGATAATATTCACAAGAGCTCAAAAGAGGCTCAAAGAGACAATTCATGCCTTTCTACTAGCTTTTTGGCATGCAGCACCAACACATATACCTAGATGAATCCAGGAACATTCCCAAACTCATCCTCTAAAAACACAACATAGTGCAGTTTCAATCTCATGATAGTCACTCATAAGGTTGAAAACCATAAACTCCATCATGCATAGCAGGGACTAGCTACTATGACATCCCCACTAACGTCATCATTGCCCAACAATGGGTGTAGACCATAGTATAGAAATATGCGGCACTAACACAAACCAGTAGCAATTATATTTGAAGGAGAATATCTGAAAATGGTTTATCATACAACTACTCGAGCCTAGAGTTCATGGACAACTACAATGAATACATGTGTGGAGAGAACAAATTTAGTGGGATGAAAGCACTCTTTAGACTCCCTAGTAAACACAAAATATCAAGCATCACGAACTAGGGGATAAGAGAATCCTTATATCTATGCTGATATGCTCTGGGGATGTCATACTTGGGCTCCAAGACTCGCCGATGGATATCAGAACAGACTAGAGAGGGTAGAAAGGAGATTCACAATAGAAGAACTAGAATTTCCTACCCTATTAACACACGCACGCACGCACATCGAATGCTACCTTGTGAAAAGGAAGCTCTAACAACACATTCCTTACCTTCTCATAGTCTTACAAGGGACATGAGCAATGTCATTGAAGCAACCAAGCACAAGGGTTCGTACAAGGTACGGTGCATGTATTTATGGTGATTATCTCACAATATTAGCATCAAGCTTGTTCACTAGAGAGGTTTTATGGGGAACGTGAAAGAGGAAAAAAACAATTGAAATCTCTTCAAAATTTGAGTTAGAGGGTCAAACTATACGCACTAGCTGCTAACACATACACAAAATTCATGTCGCCATTAAGACTGCCACATCAATGATTCCATTATGACCATGCCACATCAATGAATTGCATTACGACTATGCAACATCAATGAATTCCACGTAAATGAAGAAACACATGATCAGCCAACAAGAATGCAATCCCAAACAACCACCACCATAATTGGGAATAAGATAAGCATTGAGCGGATGGAAAGGCTAGGCCATCTTCTTCAGTCCCATATCTTGTCTAGGAGTTTATGCAATACAAGCTCTATGTTGGTCATATCCTTGTTCAAAAGGTTTGACTCTTCTGTCCTCCAATAATGCTAATTTATGGGAAACTAGGTTATCTCAACGAGAATATCTCACTCTTTGAGACAACGAATATGTAGACCAACAACTAGATCTCATGAACTTGAGGTGGAGATTGGATGGAAGGACACACCAAGCCAGGAAAGAGTATACAAAATATACTCATTGCGAGACATTGAGATGTGCACCATCTACTTCTCATATTCTAGACATATCATCACATCAAAGAGAAATATAATATAGTGACTCTCTCACCTATGAGCTTACACAAGTCATAAAGAAAACTATAAATGGAATTGACTTTGAGGTTTCTTGATGGAAGAGTTTTGATTTCTACCACCATTAGAGGGAGCCATGCAAGGCCTAGAGAAATATTGCTTTCTACCGTCAAAGGAAGCCAGAAACTAACTCTCTCACCTATGCACTTACACAAGCTCTTTCGGCACCCATAAAGAAGACTTCAAAGTTTAGAATGCCAAGTGGGCTAGATGAGTAAATAGCATAAACTTTGAGGTTTCTTGATGAGAGAAATTTGATTTCAACCACCCTTAAGAGGGAGCCATGTGAGACTGAGTGGTACTATTTCTACCACCCTCAAAGGAAGCCATGCAAGACTGAGGTATTTCATAGGCCCGCAAGGCCTGCTGTAGACGTTAATATGTGTGCATGTGTGTGTGTGTGTGTGTGTGCAAATAGTCCATAGAACCCAAAAACGAGCCCAAGCTAGGATGGGACAACAGTTTCCTCAGGCATATGCTTTCTTCAAAATGTCCCTCAAGCAATCTTTATATGACAGTCATGTTGCGAGGGACTTGGATGCTACTAGCCTTGACGTGTTTTCTGACTGTTTTTGAGTTCTTCCATTAGGCTCTCTTTTGGAGTCTAATGTCATGTACATTGATTTCATGTTAATAATATAGTTACTAGTTTCACAAAAAAAAGTGTGTGTGTGTGTGTGTGCTATGTTAACCCTTGAAAGGCAGGTAGGTGTGTGTGTGTGTGTGTGTGTGTGTGTGTGTGTGTTTGTGTGTGTGTGTGTGTGTGTAGGGGTGTGTGTGTGTGAGAGAGAGAGAGAGGTGAGAGAGAAGTGTTTCTTTCTGTGTGAGAGAGAGAGAGAGGTGTGTGTGTGTGTGTGAGAGAGAGAGAGAGAGTGAGCTCTAGCCCTCCGCAACAGCTCTAGACCCTTCCCCAACCAGCCCGTGAGCCTCAGCTTCCTGTTGCGCTGTATCAGCGCTCAAAATACGGTGATTTGGAGCAGCCACTATCTGCCGTACAGCCCGCCACAGCCCCGTACAGATTTCGTACAGGTGTACGGCCTGTACAGACTGTTTCGCTGCTACAAGTTGCTGCTGCCAGTTCATCTCCGGCTCCTGGATCGATTTTATACAGAAATTTGCTTGTGGACTACATCTATACACCGATTTTGAAGGCTCCTTGCTCCCGTTTCTCTCCTCTTGGGTCTCTGGGTCCGGTGAACCTTTTCCATCGCCAAAATCTTCCCTCTTTCGACACTGGCTGCTCTCATAATTTCCTAGCTAGTTCTATGGTCGAAAAACTTCAGTTGACCACCAGTCCTAGTCTCATGGACTATCAGATTGAACTCGCAAATGGAACTACCTTCTTGTGCAACACCAGGATCAAAAACTTGTCTTTTCGCATCCAACATTATACGAACAAGTTGAGCTTCGACATCATGCCTCTCTCTCGGTATGATGTCATACTTGGACAACAGTGGCTCTACGACTATGATCCATCAATCAGTTTTCGCAGCCATACTATCCAGTTTGTCCACCAAGGAAAACTTATTGAGCTAACTGGTTCTAGGGACTCTCCTTCAACCCCAGTTGCCTCTGCCCTACGTCAAGTAAAGACTTCACTTCTGTTGGTTACGGCAGTAGAGGAGACACCAACAAAGGATCCTCCTGAATATCTCAACCAACCTTTTTTCCAGCCCTACCTGGATATTTTTCCATAGGAATTGCCAAAGCAGTTACCACCTCGACGACCAGTGGATCACCCAATCGAACTTATTCCTGGCAGTAATCCACCGTCGAAACCTCCTTATCGGGTTTCTTACACTCAAAATGAAGAAATCCAAAGACAGGTCACCGAACTACTCGACAAAGGTCACATTCGGCCCAATCGCAGCCCTTTCGAATCTCCTGTACTACTTGTGGAAAAAAAGAATAAGTCAATGCGCCTCTGCATCGACTACCGAGCCCTCAACAAGCTCACTATCAAAAACAAGTATCCATTGCCTCGCATCGATGACCTCTTCGATCAACTTCTACACGCAACACAATTCTCAAAGATTGATCTTCGTTCAGGTTATCATGAAATTCGCATACCAGAAGGCGATGAGTACAAGACAGCTTTCCGAGCAAAGTATGGACACTATGAATGTTTAGCCATGCCTTTTGGGTTAAACAATGCCCCGGCCACATTCATGACACTCATGAACGACATCTTCAGGCCTTTCCTCGATAAGTTCGTCATCGTTGGTCTTGCAGTGATTAGAGAATTTAAGACAAAATCTAAAGACCCTCAGTCTTAAACTGATGTAATGGCCACTCCATAGCCTAGTACTTAGTTCCTTTTATGTTTTATGTTCTATGTGTTTTGTTTTTTTGGAGGAATCTAATGATACTCCCAGGGAGGTTGCCTATGGCCCTCTCTGTACTGATGTATAAGCAGGTCTCTTTTGTCCCATAGACCTTTTTAGGTCTCCAGTGGACATTAATAAACTTTCTTTCTTTCTTTCTTTCTAAAATAAAGTTCATCTAGGAATTTTTACTAGTTTTTTCTCTCCTTTTCCTCTCTAAATCTGTCTTTTATCTTTTCTCGACCTCTACATCTCTCTTTCCCCTTTTTCTTCTTACAAATACACTCTTTTTCTCTTCTCTGAGGGCTTTTTTGTGGGCTTTTTTTTTGGACTATTTTTTTCTCTACTATCACTTTACAGGTACCTCCTTTCTGGGTTCCACCTTCTTCCAAAGATATGGCTGAATATTCCTATTTAAAAACTTTTCAAAAGGATCGTTCAGTTCATTGCAAGAAGCAAAAGCAGGCTGAGGGTCAGCATGACCCGGAACATGATTCTATTGAGGCACAACTGGTCTATGATGTCATGCATGAAGGCTTTGCAGACACAAGGAAAGAGTGAAAAGACTCGGTTCCATCGGTTGGCCTCATGGTTGAAGTGGATGAAATTGTGGATCCAGTTAGAGAATATGCCAAAAATGCAGTCATTTTATTTTTCCCAGGCTGGATGCCACCTGCTGCAGAGGTAGGCAACTGGTTGACTCGCACACTGGCTGGCTCGTTTGTTCGCAAGGTACACTATGCAGCAGGGGTTTTTTTGAGGTCATTATGGTAGATGAGATTCACAGCCAAATGCTTTTGGAACATTCGCCCCTCTTTTTTGGGCAGCAAATGGTACACGTATTGCCATGGTCTCCCACAAGGGATTTTCAGGCTTTGATCCGACACCGATGTCCGGTCTGGGTTGAAGTTGTAGACTTCCCGTAATGCATGGCTTCACTCTTGCCTAAAATTGCAACGACTTTAGGCAAAGTGGTTTGCCCACCACGGCCTAATGGCAACTCGAATCGATTTTGCATTCTCTGGGATACTAATAATCCCACACCAGACTCTTATTCAGTCACGGTGAACAATGTCGACATGGGAAGTGCTTTTTATAAATTGAAATGGGGATTATTTGCAAGGGCTTGCTTTTACTACAAAAAATTTGGACACATGGCTTCATAGTGTCCAATGAATCAGCATAAAATGCCTCCTGCTACTTTGCCTGTTCAAATGCCTACCAAGGATGCTCCTACCTCTATTGGAAATAAAAACAAAGATAGTAGACAGTTTTTTGAAACTCAAGATAAAGACAAAGCTCCAGTGGTTTCAAATGGGAATGTTTCTTCACATTCACCTCCTGCTATTCAACCCTCAACAGAAGGACTGAAACCTCCAATTGATGGATGGCAAAGTCCAAGAAAAGTTATTTCTGCTCGAAGACTTCCACCCCCTCGCACTTGGAATGGTGCATCTTCTAGTGGAAACTCCCCAGAGGTCAATATAGGAATTGGGATCACATGGGCTGCCGTGACAACTAGCAGAACACTCTTCCCTGAAGAAGAGGTTGCTGCTTTGCTGTCTACTCCTCAGGTGGATATTTCTTCTCAGGGAAGAGGCCTTGACCCTGAGATAGAAATGCAGGGCTGACATCATGAAGTTTGCTGTTGTACATCGCTGTTATTTTACTATAAATATCTGTAAATATGACTGCTCATATCAAATGTTTTCCACTTAATGTCCAGGGGATGTGTGACAGTAGGAAATGGAAATCTGTGTGGCTGTATATCAATAGATTTCAGCCTGACATAGTGGCATTACAAGAACACAACCAACATGTCTATGCAGGAAAGACAGGTCACTACTGTGGCTATGATATTTTCTATGCTGGGGAGCACTCTTTCTCAGGGATAGTCTTTCTGATCAAACATGAGCTTCAGCCAGTTATTGCTTTAAATGACAATAAAGGCAGATGGCTTATTCTTCAATGCATCATTCAAGGAGAGGTGTTTGAATTTGCTTCTGTCTATGCACCTCAATCCTCTCGAGAAAGAACTGCAATTTGGGATGCCATGCAACAATATCCATGGAGATATCATGCCTTTATATGTGGGGATTTCAATAATGCTCCACAACAAGGTGACAATACCTCCGGACATACTCATATGTTAACCCCTGAAAGGCATGCATGGTCTCAATTACTGATGCATCTTGATTTGGTTGATCTTTGGAAGGAATTGCAACCTTTGTCACCCAGATACACCTTCCAACATAATGTCCTTTCTTCTTATCAGGCACGTCTGGATCGATGATATAGTGTAGCTCCGCAACAAAATGGTGATGTAACATGCAAAATGTGGATTGACTATGCCTTTGTGCATTCAGATCATGCACCTCTATGGTTGAGGTTATCCTTTTATGATATGCCAGATGATAGATTGCCACGAAGGCGACATCTGATCGTGAACAATAGCTATTTGCAGCATGCTGCTTTCAAGGCCATGGTTACTAAAGCATCTCATTCTCTGTCTTCTCACAGCCATATTGATATTGATAATGCATGGGATTCTTTTGTTTCCAAAATGCAAGTTGTGATTAGAGGTTATGGCAAGTCTTACATGAAGACTCTGAGGGAAACTATTGCTCAGGCCAAATTCACTTGTCAGAACCTCACCAAACTCAGCCATCTTCGTTCGTTGTCCCTGCATGAGCAAACACATGAGCAAACAACACTATGCCAAGCTAGACATTGTCCTCAACTCAATGATCACAGGAAACTGGCTAAATGGGAGACTAGAGCAAGACAAAGAGCCTTTACAGATAAAGGCTGCTCTTCCAAACAATTTTCAAAAGCTTGCATCAGAGGAGATTAAAATCAAAAATTTGCAGGGTGCTTCTGCCTGATGGTTCATGGACTACCTCACGGTCACAGCTTGCTTCTGTTTGTGTGCATCATTTCTCTTAGCAGTTTGGTTCTGCAGTTCCTCCCTCGCAGCAGGTTCTGTCTGCACGAAACTTACTATTACAGCATGTTTCTCCTATTATTTCCACTACTCAAACTTTGGAATTAAAGGAACCTTTTACTGAGAGGGAATTGTCAGATGAAATCAAATCCTGTGGTAGATGAAAATCTCCAAGATGGGATGGTCTTATAGTTGAGTTTTTTCTAGAATATTGGCCTCTTTTGAAGCATACATTGCTGCATATGGTGAACGCTGCTTGGCAAAATCAGAAAATGCCAGACACATGGAAGAGAGGTCTTGTTAAACTCCTTCCAAAAAAGCAAATTTGTGAATCTTTGGCTGACTGGAGACCTATCACCCTTATGCCAATCATTTACAAGATTACTACCAAAATGATTGTCGATCGGCTAAAGGGGTTTTTACATGATGGGTTGCATCCTGCACGATATGGTTTTGTTCTGCGGAGGCATATCATAGATAACATTGATAATGCCTATGTTGGAATTGAATATGCCAAATACATGCAGCAGGATGTTTTGCTATTGCAAGTTGATATTGCCAAAGCCTTTGATACTATTAAGTGGGATTTTATTTCATCGACTATGCAGGCATTGGGATTTGGCACAAAAATGCAGCAAGTTATCACTTGGCTATATCAAGATAGTAAAGCTGCCTGCATACTTTCAGGGGATATTTCCACAACCTGGACTCTTGGTTGTTATGTTCGGCAAGGATGTCCCCTAAGTGCTTTACTTTTTGCCATAGCCACTTATCCAATGCTTCAATATCTGGACCACCTTTTGGACACTCACCAGTTGCATGGCTTGGAGATTCCTGGCAGCCGTAGCATGATTGCTCAAGCATATGCTGATGATTCCGTCTTTACCCCAAAAAATACTCAGAGTGATCTCTCCATGATTATGCAGGCTCTTTCTACATATGGATCGGCTGCTGGTCTTCGGGTCAATTTTCAGAAATCAAAATTGTTGCCGTTGCATGCTCATGAATGGCATAGTCTTTTATAGCCTAGGGAAATTGTTCCTGCTTGTCAATTGATTCGACATCTTGGCTATCCTCTAGGTTGGGGACTCACCCATTCTCAACAAACTAATCGGGTGCTCACAAAGTTGAGGGCAAAACTTGAATATTAGAAGCTTGCAACTTGGCCATTACATGTTCGTTTGCAAATAACACAATCCATTTTGATAGCATACATACAATTTTATCTGCCTCTCATCATGTTCACTAAGGCAGATCTGGTTTCCTTTATGTCTGCTATCATGGAAATTTTCTGGTGTTCAAAAAATGGCAAGAAAAGTCTCAGATTACTCTCTATGCATCGTCTCTGTTCTCCAAAGATGCACGGAGGTCTGAACACTCTCAATATTCAAATGCATCTACTTGCTCACAGTGGGAAAATGATGTTGCAGTTTATGCAAGGAGATCAGCCTTGGGCTTTCATGATCCGCTCTCTTTTATTACATATTGATACTTCTGCTTTTGGGCATTGGCAGCTTACCTAGTGGGATTTCCTATTTGGCTCTATCCAAGGCAAGATCAGAGGCTGCCCTTTTGTCTCTCGTCTACTTCTTGATTGGAAACATATTTTATCCCACTTGGAATGGAATGGTCGGGATTCTTTGTCAGGAAATTCTTTGAGGGCTGAGAATATTTATTGGTCTAAAGTATTCCACCCTTCTTTGGCCATACAGGAATCCAGACGTTCTTATTTTCTCTCTTTCAAAGGCATTTCTTCAGTGGCGGATGTACTTCAAGATGATGGCACTCTTTTATCCTTTTCTATGGCTACTAGCAAATACGGTTTGGGAGCTCATTATCGTCCTTTATGGCATCGGATTTCCGCAATGCTTCAACCGTTCTTGCCGGTACCTTGTTTGGAACTTCAGAATAGGCTTGAGGATTGGATTTTACATTCTTCTTCCTCTTCAGCTGTCCTTTGAAGCTCTCACATATCACAGTGTCATCTCTGTATAAAGTGTTATTATTTCTGCCTTGGATTTCTGACAGAGCCAATCCTGTTTGGCATATGGATCGCCCACTAAAGTGGTGGAGAAAGCGACTGCGTCTCCTTTGGCATTATAAAGTCCCTCTTCGGCAACAGCTTTTCCTTTGGTGAGTCCTACTTGGCATTTTTCCATCTCGCCAGTTACTCGCACATAGACATATTGCTCCGGCTGTTTGCCACAGATGCTTACACCATGCTGAATCTGTGCTTCACATCTTCTGGCACTGTCCACACACTTGTAATTTCATCGCTCTCATCCGACAGAGGCTTCGAGCGAGATTTTCTACTGTTACTTTTGGCAGGTTTTTCTGGTTGTTTGGTTTTCATCCAACTAGACAGGGTTTTGACTTATTTTTTGTATGGGTACGCTACTAGACACTGTGGACTCTGTGGATGGACAGAAATCATAGAGTCTTTGGTGATCCCCTATTTTCATCTTTTGTTTTTTTCAAACGATCTCTGCAGCAATCATTCTATGATTGCGTTCAGACTCGTTTGATTGATCAGGATGTATATATACAGCTTATACTCAGATTTTCAGTTGAGTAGTAGTTACTCCACTTTCGAAGTAACCATGAATGTAATTATTTTACAGCAATAAAAGATTTCTTTCCACACAACAAAAGTGTTTGTGTGCTCAAAATGTCAGTTTGCATGCAAGATCTGATACCCAATGATGAGATTTCAAAAAACAAGCACAAACTCTCCAAGGATAAAGGACACATCACCTCACGGACAGAAATTTATCTCCCTTTGTGGATGTTTCATCCTACAAATACATATATGTACGACTTTATCAATGACAGAGGACCTAACACATGCATGACCTAAAATGGATCTAGTGTCATATAGTAGCTTATAATCAGCGCACATGCTTCCCATGAGGTGAAAGAGTTAAAAATTGATGACAAAGCATTGGAAGCTGATAATCAAGCAATCTCCCTAACAATAGTGGAATAGCAAGGAAGAAATAACCAATGAAGACAAAGAACCCCCACATATGAAATTAGATAACCAATGAAGACAAAGAACCCCCAACATATGATGTTAGCTAGTGGCCACTCACATGTGTATTGACAACAATTAGAGCAGGCTTAGGCAATTGTAAAGATGGTTAACAATGATATTAATAGAAATAGCACTTGTGCATTTGGAAAACGATAGAGGCAAAAGCAAGGGGATGTGATGCAACACATGTTATAACACCAGACACAGAGACACTATGGATGCTAAAAGACAAGCAAGAATAGAATAAAAACCAGAAAAAAAATGTACAAGGCACAACTCACAGAAGAAAGAAAAGGATAGTTATGGAAGAAAAACAAATGAAGCAATATGAACAAGTCAAGGGAGATGCAAGAAATTCATTTAAAAATCTTCCTGCAAAGAAATGTGAAACAACATGGGAAGGCATGGTAGTATATATCGGGAATATCTACAAGAGAGATGAGACAAAAGACAATGGAGAACATAATCCTCATCAATACGGAGAAAGAGACCGTAAAAACGAACATATTGAGGAAATTACCCATAGGGAAGGAATCAGAGGGTCTCCTTGCAGAGATGCTAACATGGGGAACGAAAGAAACAAAACTGACCCTCACAACAATTTGTGAATGGGAAATAAAAGAAGCCTTCCCAAATGGGGACAAACCAAAAAAAAAGTCCCTTCTTTTTCTGTTCAACTACAGGTGTCTATTCAAGAAGGAAAAATAAGTTGAAACTCCAGCAGAAGAGTGGGGGACACTCTCCTACCAAGGATAGTCCCCATATTCAAAGGAAAAATTTATAAAGATCCAAAAACTACGACATCATCATCGTGAGCAACCTGATGATCAAACTCTATGGAAGCATAAAATCAGCACATAGAAAAAGTTGTGGTGCCATATCACCATCTCAAGTACATTTCAAACTGAAACACTACACAGTTGACCACGTGGTCACAAGAAGATGGCAAAACACAGTGCACCCACTATTGTTTTGTAGACTTCAAAAAGCATTCGACACTTTATCCAAGGAGAAGTTGTAAGCATGGATAACAAGGTTAGGAATCCCCCAAAACCTTCTTTAAATTATAGTATACTAGCCGAACAGCAAGGCAACTAGTCAATGGCTCAATCTCAAATGACATGGTTATTATACACAGTGATATCAGCAATAAACAAGAATGCCTTCTCTCCCTGACTCTTTATTTTCCATCTTCATCGATGAGCTAGACGACTGAACAAGGACACATAGTTGTACATGCACTGCTACACCCTTCTATTACTTCATTATGTAGATGATGTGGTTCTACTCACAGACTTAGAAAAGCATCCTGCGGATGGAAATAAGTGTTACCAAGACAAAAACCATTATCCTTGGAACAAGAGACAAACAAATCATGTTCTCATTTGAAGGAAAAGCTTTCTAGACGTTTCAATCATATAAACACTTGGGTCTAGAGTTTCTACAAATCGAATGCATGAAGAATAGAAAACTAGGGTGGATGGAAGCACTCTTTAAATTCAGAAGTAATTGAAACAAAGTCACACATTGAGAATCGGGAGATGATAAAATCTATATACACTATGCTGGTACAATAGTGATTCTCTATGGATGCCTAAGTTTGCACTTCTGAACACACCCATATTGGAAGAGAGTAGGGAACTTGTTTAAAACATCCAATGGAAGAATTGGGACTAAGGTTGCAAAGTCCTACCATTTCTACCAGCAAAGACAAGCATGACACCATTGGAAAGGGAAGCCCTATGTCATGACATTCACTACCTTTTTAAGTCGGAAAAATAGACATGCATGATCTTCCTCATTTGACAATGGCAGAAAATAAAAGCTTGGACTAGGGCACACATTTAATTTAATGGAATATCAGGAAAGATGCATTAGAGCTCCCTTATAAAGACAGTGACATCAAAGAGCTCGTAATACAAAAATCCCTACATAAGCTAGGGCATGAACCAAAGGAGAAGATGGATTTTACAGAAGGTAATTAACTCGGTGTCAGCCAAGAGTATCTAAATGAGAAGTTAGAACTTCTATCTTCTAGAGATGGTGAATAATCAGCTCTCATGAGCTTGATATGGAAACAAGCAGATGGGAAGATGTGCCAAGAGAGAACAAAGTTTGCAAAATATGCCCATTGAAGAAAACCCCATATACTTCTCCCATGCCAGGCATATCAGCACATTCGAGAGAAACACAAGATAAAATATCTCTACCAGTGAATCTGCCTAACCTCTTTGGGTAGCCAGAAAAAATGGTAGGATTGTAGGTTTGGATAGGGCTAAACACTCGCATTATTGATCAGAACATAACTCATAAGAACGAAAAGAAATGTGTCATCGATAGGTAAACATAGAGCTTACGGAGACAGTGACCGCAAGGACTTGAGCCAAAGCCAGAGATACGTCAGACTCACCAGCAAACTGAGGTACAGATCACATTAGGGGACCTTCCCTCCATGCTAGCCGGACCGGAGGGATGACCTAAAGGAGTGACAGTGGCACTTGTTCACCACCGCAGGGCTATAGCCAGCAGACCACAGCAGACTACACGTGTCGACAATCGGCAATGCTCCATCACAGGTTTTATGCCCACCACACCTGCCTGGCACATCGACATCCCTCCCCTAGGATTGATGCCCCTACCAGCTCCCACTCCATGAGCTCGAAGAGTTTTTTTCTCCCTGTGCATCGATGCCATTATGATCAGGATTACATGTTTTCTTTTGTATTCATCATGGGTGTTGATGCCCGCTTAGTGGCTCCACCCCTCAGTTCATTGTATCAGATTCTCTTAGTCTCATAGACCCTTTGGTCATCCGAAAGACTTTTAATAAACTCTCTCTCTCTCTCTCTCTCTCTCTCTCTCTCACACACACACACACAAACACACTTTTTTTTGGGGGGGAGGGGGGTGAAAAACACACACGCGCGCACATGCACATGTAGAAAACTGTTAGCTCTTTGCTGGTTGCACAAATGTGTGTGCACGCGTGTATTTTCAATTCCCCAGATATATGCTTCAGGTACTCGTGCCATAATGTAAAGAGTCCCCCTCATCCTCCCCTCCCCCCCCCTTTCAACCCCCCCCCCCTCCTCCCCCAACAAAAAAAGAATGAGTGCAGGTTTGCCACAAGATGGAGCATACAATTTTTGGATAAGTCGCATATAGTGGAGCCATCCTCCTCTCACTGCCATAGATTTCGCCAGCTGCAATGTATATCTGGGTGTTCTTGTCAAACCCCAATGCCTTTAGTACCAGAACAGTTTCCTCGGGGGTAAGAGGACATATACCATCCAATCTCTTCTGCTCCATGTCGATAACCTTCTCTTTCCACCTCGGATATGCATATCTGAAATGATAAGCATGTCAGACCAAGAACAATATTTAGGAGAAGGGAGACAATAGCCAAACGTATGCACATCATCCAACCTCATTTTGGTGAGTTCTTTTGTCTCTGTGTCAGTGCATCCATTGGTGCAGCCAGAAAAGGCCAACATATCCATTTCGTATCTCAAATGAAGCACCAAAAATGGGCCCTTCGCTCGGAGAATCTGAACCAACTTTTGACCTAGTTCTTCAATGCGAGGAGTAAATCTAAGAGCCGCATAGTTGACACGGCATCTTAGCTTTTGCATCTCTAAAGGCAGTCCATTGTTTGCCAGTCGTGCATCAGTTTTGCTAAAATGAAGAATTTTGTGTTTCTTGAGCAATGGAAGTATCTGTAACAGATCAGTATTCTTTGAACTGTCAAATTCCCATCGAGTTACACACATACACACAGAACCAAACAAAAGAAATGTCTCACTAACCTGATTTAGATAGTAAGACTCGTTGGACCAGCTGACCGGAGGCATAGACATGATTTCACCTTTCTTGAACTTCGCGTAATATTTTGAAGGAACATTGTTTACTATTCGTACTTCATCTCTTATTGATGCTATGAAGTGCTTGACGTCAAAAATATCCCCGAAATCACTATCAAGACACAGGAATTACAATCAAACTGTCGACATCAATACAGAGCACCTACAAAGCATAGCAGCACAATTAAATAATTCTAAGTACATCTTAGAATAGAAGTATATCTTATAATAGGAAAGTTGCCTCCCACAAGCATTTGTTTTGCATGTAGGTCCTCATATAGCTAACCATTTTCATTTGATTGGCATTCAAACGCCTTAACATTAACCATCCCATTGACTATGGATAAGCTTCACTTCCACATTCAGTCATTCTCTCAATCACTCAGTCAGTCAGCTGCTTCTGCACTTGTTTCTGTCACATTGGCTCCTATTGGTTACACTTACATCCGTTATTCACCCCAAACAAGGCAAGAAGTGGAAAGAGATGGAAATACAAAGATGGGATTAAGAAAAAAAGGGCAGCAGCGATTGGAAGTGGGGCACTGGAAAGTTTCCAAGCTATGGTAGGCAAAAGAGCAGCATAGGGGGCAAAGTGTACTGAGTTGTCTAATGCTTTAAAAAGTTAGGGGTGGAGGGGCTAAGAAGGAAAGGGGAGGGACCCGGCCGGGGGTTTCCAGAGCAATGAGCAAATATGGAAATAGAAGTCGTATGAATGGAAGTTTTAGCAAATGCATGAAGGGAAAAGGTTTTCATCAAAATCCCTCCTCATAAAAAATCCTAGATAGTAGGACAGTGTCTTAAAATATCAGGCCACACTTAATGCTAAAAAATAGGCAGCTATTGATTGGATTTACCATGAGTTTGCAAGGTGCATCCAAGTGCTTCTCTTCAATTGAAGTAAATTTTCTGTTTTAAAGCAATTTTTCTATTTTAAATTTAGAAACTATATGACGTCCCCAAAAAAGAAAGAAGGGATGGAAGAGCATTGCACAAGGGCTAGTTCCAAACCTTAAAATTACAACATGAGGAAAGGTCAAAGCCCTTACACTCATCATGCAAAACAAGAAAATATCCCAGTCCTTGGCAATATTCAGAAAGAGTCAATGAGTAGGCAGCATATACCTAGATGAATCCAGGAACATTCCCAAACTCATCCTCTAAAAACACAACATAGTGCAGTTTCAATCTCATAATAGTCACTCATAAGGTTGAAAACCATAAACTCCATCACACATAGCAAGGACTAGCTACTATGACATCACCATTGACGTCATCAGTGCCCAACAGTGAGCCATAGTATAAAAATACGCTCTCACACATACAAATCCACACACCCACACATACTTGAGCATCCATTTATACAAAGTCTTTGTACTGAGCATACAATGAGTAGGAAGCATAATGCCAAGTCATGCCATACTTCATCAATCATAAATGCATGCAAAGTCTTTGGCTTGAGTCTAGCAGCTTGAGAATCTTCATAACATTTGCACCACTAGCTAATACAAACTAAATGTTCTCTGAACAAATTTATAAAAAGATTTGTGTCCATCACTAGATTACCTCTAATTACATGTCATCAGTGTGTAGATGAAGTCATTGAATAGGTAAGAGATCGCAACCAACGGAACCCTGAAGTGGAGAAAGACCAATCAAATAATAAAGTAAAGCATGCCCTATTGAGGCTCCATATAACACTCCAACCTGGCTATGAGTCAAAGGACGAGAAGGTGATCTTATTTACTCAGACCATTTGCCAAACGAGATGCAAGTGAGTGCAAATACAATCCTATGTGAGGCTTGTAAGAAAGGGACCTGACAGATTAGGAGAAGAGGGTAGAAATAGCAAAAGAGAGAGAGAGGAAGGGGAAGGAGTGAGAAGTTAAGGAAAGGGGTAGAGAGAGAGAGAGAGATCTATTAACGTCTGCAGGAGGCCTCATAGGTCTATGGGACAAGGTACACCCCAAAAAAATTGCAAATACATCTGGGTATCCAAAGAGTTGAGGGAGTGCTCAAGGCAACTCAGCCCCAATTATTTACATGCATAACTAGCTACTATCTTAGAAAAACGCCTTGAATACAATCAGTTTAAGAATGAGAGTCTTTGGGTTTCGATTTGAAATCAAGAATCCAGGCTTGTCCATCACGATAGACTGCCCATTTTCCAGCTTTGCGTGCCTCCTTCACAAAGCAAGTGAGTCGGAGTGTCTGTCGAAGAAGCTTGGTTCTTCTTGCCCTCTTTATGACATAAACTTGTACTTGTGTTCCCTTCTGAGAGATACAACTAATGTCAGTTTCATCCCATTCTATGGTATCTCCTTCTTGAGACACGTGAACTTTTCTTCTTCTGTGTATCCCTCAGTAAAATCATCAACATGACAGCCAAGGAAATCCTCTGGCAACCTCCCAATGCACAATATTTTCTTATTTTTTGCTATGTTTTCCTGCTCTTTTACCTCTGTATAAAGATCTACTTTGTTGATTTTGTTGTTGGCTGTAATAGCCATCTCTTTCTTGGCTGAGCTGACCCGAGTGGTGATCATCTCTTCGACCGTGGAGACAAGTGTTGGGACTGGTAGAGATGAGCTGCATTTTTGTAGAACTTCAGCAATGATATCCTGCTTACCATTATTTTCCATCTCCTTCACTTTCTTCCCGAGAGATGCTACCATAAGCTCGAGCTCTCTTACTTCCTGATGTGGATAGTAGATTTGCTCCTGCGGGTCCGATCCAATCCTTCGCTTAAAGTATAGTGCATACGGGCGGGGTGTCGCTGATGAGGCTGCAATATCAGAGTAGGAGGGCTTGCTGGCTGGTGTGGTGGCCAACTGCTTCATCGTAGGGAAAGAGGGGGACTCCATAATAGTAGCCTGTGCAAATCTATGGACCCCTTAGCTGAAGCTAACCCCTCAAACTAGGCTAGGGGATCAGCCCAGTTTGAGGTGTATTAGGTCTCCCCCCCTCTGCTCTGCTAATATGTGACGACCTGGAAGAAAGGCTGCTCTATTGCTGTACGGCTTGTACCATTGTAAGGGTTCTGCTATACAGGCTGTATGACAAAGGGAGACTGGAGGCTGAGGGCTAAAGGCGCGCAGCGGTGGTGGGAGGCTGAAGTAGGCAACTGTACAGCGGCAGCGTGTGTGTACGAATTGTAGGCTGTTGTATGGCCTGTACTGTAAGGCAGCGGGAGCTACAGGAGAGAGAGAGAGAGAGAGAGAGAGAGAGAGAGAGAGATGATATGATATGATTGTATTAAAGTCCGCATGAGACCCTTCAAGATCTATGGGACTATTGATGACTATAAACAAATAGTGATCCTTTACATCTAGTGAAAGAAATATTAAAGACTTGCTATGTGTTGAGTACTTATTGAGCTAGTTGGTGCACTAGTCTGAGAACTTTGTTGTGGTGTCTTTTATGTAGCTTCCTAGCTTTTCTGCTGGCTGCTCCAACCAATTTTTCAGGTTGCTTCTGTTGTCCCCATAGCTTTCTCTGATGTGTACATAGGCTCAGCATCGTAGGAGTACATGCTGCTCATTTTCTACCTCTCCTGTGGGGAAGAGCTTGCAGATTCTTTCCTCTCTTGGGACCCTGGATCTTGCCCACCTACCTTTCAATCATGGTTCTCATTTGGTAGATTAGATGCCTTCTATTCATTCATATGTCTTGCCCGAGGTATTTTTATATTCAATAGCTTCCCATCGTTCATGAGAGAGAGGGGGAGAGAGAGAGAGAGAGAGAGAGACGGTGCATGAACGTGGGAGGAGGAAGGAGGAGAGTAAGGGGATAAAAGTAGATGCCACATCAAAATTCCCTACAAAATTGATGGGTTGGACTTAGAAGTATAGTTCCTTCCACAATTTCCTCTAATTCCACTCGTGTACTACTATATTAGTCCCCTTTTCCCCCCTTCATTGAAGCCAAACATCTATATTCATGAAGAACATAACACCCTTCAGCTCATCCAACAGACCATCCATTCTAGGAATTGGAAATCTGCTTTTAATGGTGGCCTCGTTGAGATCTCTGTCGTCGATGCACATGTGGTATGAGCCATCTTTCATTTTCACAATAGCACGAGGGAGACAAAGGGAGAAGTGCTTTGAGAAATAAAAACCTTCTCAAGCAACTCCCGCACCTGTTTTGCCTCCCGTTCCACTTTAGAGAGACGGTATGGAGCCTTGTTGGTGGATTTACTGCCAGGCTCCAAAACTATGGCATGATCAACATCTCTCTTTAGAGGTAGCTGAATTTGGCATATCAGCAAAATCTGAGAGCAGCTGCTGCATTTTAACAGCCTTCACCTGGGAAATGCTTCCTGTTTGAGGCACTACGTAGAGATGGATGAAGAAACCCAGAGAAGGCCTGATGTCAGATTGTACTATGAAAGAAAAGCGTACATGGATGAGGCCATACTTTATAAGCCTCAAATGGGAAGCATGGAGAATGCTTCCTGTTTTGAGGCACTGAGTAGAGATGGATGAAGAAACGTATATAAGCCCAGAGAGTGCAAGGTGTCAGATTTTACTATGAAAGAAGAGAATAGATGGATGAGGCCATACACTATGTGCAGCCCGTAGACCAAGGGTAGGGCCACCTTTATTTGCCTCCCTGCCAAACAACATGCATTCTCAAATGGAAGCAGACACTTATTCCAGCATCATGGCATTTGAGGTAGGCAAGCAATTATGAAATTGAAGCTGTTCTCACATAGCAGGGCCATCCAGCAGCTTACTTAAGCTATCCTGCCAGATGTTAAACTTGAGTATACTATTCATGACAAGAGCTGTATGCACTGGTTGAACTTTAAACCATTGGACGCTCTAATTGTTGGGAACCGAGGTGACTGTTGACAGTGATCACCAGCCCCAAAGGTACACAACTTGAGGCATGTGAATTGGACCACATACTCAAGAGTAGTTCCATCTTATAATTAAGCGTGACTAACAGGAAAGTTGATTCCTCAGCATGCCACCAACTCCAAATCCCTCCTTTTACTGACTAGCTTAAGCTATATACATCTGGCATAAATCTTGGGATAGTTTATACTCATATACTGTATCCTACCCAGGGCAACATTGATAGATATCTGGATTACTATTCCAGCACCAATATCTATACAAATGGACAAGTTTATGTCCACCAGGTCTGAAGGAGGCTTCATCAAAATAAGAACATGAAGGTTCAACAAGGATTGTACCATCCCCTACGAGTTCCATCGATGCCATTAGAGTCCATCTCCATGGACTTGAAGGGTTGTCAGCAACGAAGACACAGCACGATTGCATCTATGTCCTGGTGGATAAGTTCTCTAAGAAGGCCATGTGTATGCCTGCAGTAAAAATGGACAGACGGCTCACCTTGGAGTATATCGGATACTTAGCACGAGGCAGTCACCCAGGCAGAATAGTGGCCAACCCATGTACATATGATGAATAAACTTTGGTGTTTCACATGAATCCTCCCTTGTGCTTCTTGAATCGCAGATTGGAGGCCACCTACCACAGAATCTAACTGTTTAATCACCGTGACCCAGCATAACCTAGAATAGGTCCTCACTTCAGGGATTTCACAGATCTGGTGTGAGGTGAGACTGTTCATAAAACCTTCACTCATTCATTTCTGAATGTACGAGGAGATCCAAAGCAGCGTATGGAGGGGTCACCATCATGTACCTTTCACCTCAATGGAGCCCCAGCTCACTTCGAGGGACTGATTCAGAAGGGAAGTTCTCTAGCAAAGGGTTCAAGCTAGCTCTTGATCCCGCTATTGACATCTAGCGTTTGCTACAGAGGTCTTCTCCTAGTATCTTCCTTGCGAGAGTAAAAGGGCTTCATTTTGGTTCTACTTTGATGTTTGAGATTTCATATTTTGAGGCTTCTGTCAGCAAATCGAGAAGCCCCCTCTCCCCTTGCACTGTACAAGGATGGGTTGATGACAAGGCAATAGCCCATTGCTACTTTCGGGAAGGCTCCCCTCTGACATTAAACTGCATAAGGAGAGGTTGAGGGCAAGGCAATAGCCCTTTTCCAGTGCTAACCCGTATTTGGGTGGGAATGACGCCCTTTCCCATTGCACTTCGCGCATCATCTTTCCTTCTCGTATCGCACTGGACAGGCCCCATGACAAGCTTGTTTTCCATGTTATATTGTTCTGAGATTTATTGAAGGCTATCTTCGTTTTAAGGCAAATCAGGACTTTACAAAGCATATGAAGGCGGGCCCAAGAGTCTCAATAAAATGTAAATGCAAAATGTTATGAGATTCCTGTTTGGAAGGGTACCTTGGATCTGCCCAAAACGAAGTCTTGTCGAGCTCTGGTACCACCAAAGTCAAATTCAGATGCCTTGCGATCGCAACCATATCACAAATCTGTTATGAAAAGTACAACCTTTCAGATGAGAGTACCCACGACACAAGCAATGATTGGCTGGGAAGAGAACAGAATGCTACCTACTAACTAAAAAGCGTTTAGAGCAGAGTACCGCAGCACGCATTTGATTGAGGCCTCCATTACACGACACCAGTAGATAGCCGTTGTTTTTGTACACTCCTGCATGCATATAGCAGGACTGGGTGAGATGAGCATCCGAAACATTGGGAAAGGAAAAAGACTAGGAGTGTGAGAATGGGTTTCTTGATGGGCCTACAAAATTCCCAAACATAGGTAATGCTTAGCGGGGACAACGATCCGTGTCTCGAGAATTAGTGACGTTTTGCAAGAAATGAGAGAATGAGAAAGTGATGGTTGTGAAAGGGGAAGACATACTGGGAAGGGGATAGGAGGCGGCGGAAATAGATGAAGGGGGGGAGGAGGAGCGGGCAGGAAAGTGGGCAGAGTCGAGGCAAGGAGGCCAGCCGTGGAGGAGGCGAGATTGCCAGAGGTGGCCAAGGGCGATGATTTGGATGAGGCAGGTCCAGAGCAAGATGCTAGTACTAAATCGGAGGAGCCACAAGTGCAATCGGGAGCGGCAGGAGGATCTTGTTGCTGATGATGCTATAGCACTTGTTGCTGATGTTGTTGTTGTTGTTGTTGTTGTTGTTGTTGTGGGTTGGTCTTCCATGGCGTGCAAATCCACCTCCTACAACCATTCACAGGGGGATGAAGCTCCCTTGGCTTGGGTTATGGTGTTGCTCGCAAGCAAATAATTGGGTGTCCAAATCGCAGCAGAAACTGGTGGTGGTAATGGCGATGGAAGATTGCATGTGCAGGAAAGCTTCTGCAATGGCCGGTTGGAATTTCACAAGCTCTGGCTATGGTGAAACCGAAGACTGGCATGTCACAAGCTCTGGCTTATGGCGATGGAAGATTGCATGTCGATTGCATGTCCAGGAAAGCTCTGCAATGGCGATTGGAATTTCAGAAATCTGAAGAATTTCAAAAGCTATGGCGATTGAATCTCAAGAGCCTTTGCAAAGATTTGCAATGAATCCCATCGGCTCTCACACCTCCAATCCGCCATAGCTGAGCTTGCTCTCTTGACAATCCATTTCAGAAGCTCTGGCTATGGTGAACTGAAGTATTTCATAAGCTATGGCGATTGAATTTTCAAGAGCTTTGGCAAAGATTTGCACTGAACCCCATCGTCTCTCTGCTCCATTCCGCCATAGCTGAGCTTGCTCCTTGACAATCCGCCATAGCCAACCTTCCTCCCCAATTCAGCTGTGCTTGCCAATCCGCCATAGCCCAGGCCTCTGCTCTAACTAATGCTGCAACCTCCAGCGAGCTCAGGCATCTCCTCCCCCTCGTTTCCTCCACCTTTAGTGTCCTACCTTAACTTTCAGTCCTTCCAGTTTCCAGCCCTTCGTCGCCTCCAATCGGTCCACGATTAGAATTAGCAGAAGTACGCTTGAATACGGCCTCGATCGGGTACGATGTCTTCGAGGTGGTGGAAGAAGTTTGGAGGACGGGGTCCCAGGATGGAAAATACCGCTTCACCCACTTTGGTCGAGCGGCTCGATAAAGGAAATGGAGACACGAGAAATGCTAAGTAACTATGGCAACGGCAAAGTAAAAACGAAGGCATGCTCTCACTCTCATTGTCTTTTGCTCTCTCTCTCGCTCTGCTGCCTTACTCCATCGCCAACAATTCTCTCCTTATCAGGCCTCTGTTTTCAACCCGTCGCTTGCTTTCTGCTGTCTCGATGAGGATTTGGTCGCCCGTCTCTCTTCAACTCGCAGGTTCTTCCCATCTACCTTGACATTGGCCCATTGAAGACATCCTATCCTCCCTTCCTGTAGACCTCCCAAGCTGTCCCAACAGACAGATGAAGATGTCTCGGAAATCCTAAACCCTTACTCTCACCGCCCTGTGCTTTTCGTTGCTCTTCGCTTCGATAGTCCTTCACTCTCCCACTCTGACTGCTCGATTTCCCGCCCCTCCCACTGTACTGTCGTCCGCTATAACCCTTCGGGCTACCTAGCCAGATCCCCTGCCGCTTCCACTGCTGTGACTGCTGAGATTTACTCTCTTCCACGACGCGTGTTGGGTTCCGGTCAACTCAAACTCTTCTGCAACGTACATCCGTATTGGTGTCCTTCCGCCGTCATCGTCGCAGAGAGCTAGCAGGCTGCAGCGCTTGGTCTCTCGATTCTCGAGTCGTGCAAGTTGCCACAGGTGACAGTGCCACTCTTCCTGCACGATTCTAGATCTACGCAGTGAAGCTTTCGGAATGCCAACAGCATCCAATCATGATCTCGTGCATGACCTGAAGTTTTCCAAGGAAGCGAGCATGCGGGAGGACCCAACGGGCGAAGCGTTTGAGATCCCGATTTCCGTCGAGTCGTCGACTGCGAGGCTCGAGCAAGAGTGCTCCAAGAAGGTTTGACAAATTCCCGTGAACTGATGTCAGTTATAGGAGTCGGCACAATGCTGATGGCAAGTGCACAATCCAACTGCTCAACTGCTCATTGCAACCCATCACTTCCCCATGCTCCTCGCTTCCTCCCTACTTCAGATTCTGTACCACCTCTCATCACCCGCACCACGCCGCGATCAATCATCAATCGTTTCTTCCTCGGATATATAGAATTTTACCTATACGGCAGAAGATCGGATGAAACAGACTCCGTTGGAATCATCAGAGTATCCTTATTCGCAGAGAGTGTCACCGACCCGAGACGATCGGACGAAACAGACTCTTCTGTTGGAATCGTCCAGCTTCCAGTATCCTAATAAGTTCGCGAGAATTTCACCTACACGGGAAGATCGGAACAAACTCGTTCAAAATTTCGAATCGTCGTAAGAATGGATGAAACACATTGAACTTGTTCGAATCATACCAGCTCGGGATAGGGAATCTCCTCCTCCTCCACGTTTTACAAATTCATTCTTTTTGCTGAGTTCATCTCATGGCATTGAATTTCCACCTCGAGGGCGGTTAATCTTCACATGACATTGAAAATCCGCCACCATGGCTTTCATCACAGGTGGCGCTTCTCTACTTGTATGTACGCTTGCTCATAGAATGTGGTGGGAAGTATCGTGAGCACTCCCCTTAGATGTATGATGGACGTTGAAATCCGGTTAGCTTCGATGCTATCGGAATCAGGGGCACATGGTTGCTTGAAGGTGTCGCACCTTATCGGAGTTGCGGGCGCATGCTCAGGCTAAAGTCTGAGATGTGTTTTTATTGGCTATCCGGCTCTTGCCGAACCTTGCCTCCCTGTGTAGTCCGATTGTGCCCGTCAGGCATCCGGCTGCATTAGCTGCCTGAACCTTGCAAAAAATGGTACTTATGCCCAGGGTGAGAGGGACAATTTGATTTGGGAAGAGGGGGAGAGAGAGAGACACAAGGAGAGGGAAAGACGGACGAGTTGATTTGGGAAGGGGGGAGGGGGGGGAGAGAGAGAGAGAGAAAGAGGGGGGGGGAGGGCAGGAGAGAGAGAGAGAGAGAGGGGGCGGGAGAGAGGGGGGAGGAGAGAGAGAGAGAGAGAGAGAGAGAGAGAGAGAGAGAGGAGGGGGGAAGAGAGAGAGAGAGAGCTCAAGAGTATCGGTATTGGATGAGTGGTGATGCCTGAGTGGTTAGACCAAATCACGAAGCTTGTTCCTGCTTTTTGGTTTGTTTGTGTGACGTTTGTCCATACGTGATCAAGTGTGGATCCATGAATTGTTGTCTTACTTGCTCCATTTTTTGTTTTGACATGAATTGGAGAAGTAGTTGCATCTTGTGACTTGTTCTTTTTGTAGTCTAGGTTGAAGTCTTCTAATATGTATGTTGGCATAGTAGTTGGAACTTGGAGGAGTGGGTCTTTGAGGGTTTGCAACAAACTTGTTGTGTGTGCTCTTGGCAACTTGTAGATGTTTGTAGTGGCAAGCCTTGCCATTTCATTGGAGTGAGCAAGCACTCGCAATCATGCTCGGATCAATGTTTTTGAAGCACCAGATCAAGACTGTGTTGGTAGAAAGTTGCAATGCCGAACCTTGTAGATGTTATGACGTGGTTGAAGTCTAGAGCGACAAGTTACGGTTGAAGTTGTTAAATGCAACTCTTGCAAGTAGAGGAATTTTGCGTCGAGGATGCTGCCACAACTTAGGATGTCAACAGCATGACTGGGGAACGACCTTGTATTTAATTATTGTAGTGTAGCCAAAATTTGTACTTTGATTGAAGTCCACTTGGTCTAGTTCCCATAATAGTTGAGTTTTGAGGCGTACCATTTCTTGTAACACCATCTTGTCAACCTTGATGTGTCTACTTTCAATATTTGCTAAGAGATATAGGGCCATAGAGAATAGTGTATATCATGCAGCACGAAATTTGATGTTTGTTGGGGCAAATGCTAAGGAATCCATGGTTAGGTGAGTGGTGCGCTACTGGTTGTATTGGGAATGGGTTATCTGCACACAGTGTTGAGGTGATTTTTTCCCAATTTGGAACTCATACATGTGTGATTTGGAGGATGGGCATCCATATTGTTGGTGTGCTCTTTATCTAGAGAAAGTTGTATGCTGAACGTGCTTGTGCTTCAATAATCCTATCATTAAACTCAATCCGTGCAACTTGCGGCTTTGTGTTTGTTTGTGAGTTTCTAAATATCCCGTCAGCACCGTTGATGAGTCAGTCCTGGATATCTAGATTGCCTGAACATATTTCAACGATCATGCCTGGTTTTAATCTTAGTTCAGCTTTGCAGGCCTCAATGTTTTTAGGGTCATTTAGTATGTTAATTGTTTTGCTACATGACTTGAGCCTGATGCCTTTTTCTTTCAACACATGTGGAGTGGTTTTAAGAAGGTCAAACACATTGTAAGTTGTCTTTGGACGTGTTGGTCTAAAATAGATGCAGGACTATATGCTTCAGTGGAGGATCTTGTACGTAGAAGCTATTCAAAGTGTGGATATCGTCTAGTGAATTCTCTCCTACCCATATTTTGTTCAGCACATCAATGAAGGGTTTGTTCTTTTCGCGCATGATTTCATGGAGCTCGTACTATAGTACTTTCGACCACCAAAAGGAAGGCATGATTGCGTTCGATGATGTGTTTTCTTGGAAAATCCAAGAGCCTTTTGATGGGTTTGCTTGACACAAGTCACCACAAAGAATGCCACCAAATGGTTCCAAGTGATTGTGTTTTATCTCATGCATACACATGTCGGCTGCAGCAAAGGTATTTTGGCCAATCAAGGAGACTTTGTCAAGGACGATGACGTCCACCTCTTTGTAGAGTGCTTACAAAGTTCGCAACTTTTCAACTAAAAGGGTTGTGTAGTTTGATGTGAGGAGGGACAAATGGAGTGGTGAATGTATTGTTCTCCCTCCAATGTTGAAAGCACCTTTCCTATTGTGTACACTAACAACAAAGACTTTGGGAAGCTCAATGTCGGATGTTTGTTTGTGTGACTATAGACGTAGCAAGGCTTGTACCAATAGTAACAAAGACCCAAAGTTTTCCCTAGTCCCACAAGCAATAGTTGCCTCTACAAGTCAATACGGAGTCTCTGTCATCGAACAGAACATGGAAAAGCTCAAAAAATGACTTTTTCTTTGAAAGCACTTAACAAGCTCTCAAAATCACTTCGCAAAACCAAAGTGACTTTTTCAAAGGTTCCTCCAAGGTCTCTACACACTTGGATGCAAGTAAAGACACCCACAAAGCTTCCCACAGAGCTTCTCCTTCCTCCCACAGAGCTGCTGAGCTTCTAAGCATTCACGCACACTCAGCTAGATCACCAGGGCTCTGATACCAGTTGAGAGTGCTCTCAATGGAAGCAAGAATGGAAGAGGGAGAGAGAGAAAATAACACACCTTAGAGCATGTGTTTTTTATGGTTGTGCATAACACTTGGTGAAAAATGAGGTTTGTGGTGAGTTTGACCATCCAAAGGATATCTGAGGGGAATGATACGTTGCAAAATCCTCAAAATTTTATTAGATTTAATTGTATCAATATTATTATGCCTATTGGATATGTGCATGTTCGAATAACACACCTCAAAATACTATTTTTTGCGGTTGTGCATAATACTTGATAGAAAATGGGATTTGTGGTGGCAACTTTGACTACCCATAGCATATACAATGGGCATGATAATTTTCACACAGCTCAAAATAGGTTTTATTGATGAACTTGCAAAGTATCGTGCCATCGGGTATGTGCGCATTCGAATAACAAACCTCAAAGCATGTTTTTTGGCGATTGTGCATGACACTTAGTGAAAAATGGAGTTTGTGGCACATTTGACCATCCAAAGCATATTCGATGGGTATGATACTTTGAAAAGATCTCAAAATAGGTTGTATTGACATGAACACAAAGTATCATGTCCATCCAGTACGTGTGCATTTAAATAACACACCTTAAACTCTATTTTTTTGTGGTTGTGCAAAACACTTGATGAAAAAGGCAGTTTGTAATGACTTTCACCATCCAAAGCATATCCAATGGGCATAATACTTTGCACATGACTCAAAATAGGTTGTATTGATGCATGTGCAAAGTATCGTGCCCATCGGGTATGAGTGCATTTGAATAACACACCTTAAATACTATTATTTGGCAGTTGTGCATAACACAGTGAAAAATAGGGTTTGTGGTGCGTTTGACCATCCAATGCATATCCGATGGGCAAGATATTTTTCATGCACCTCAAAATAGGTTTTATTCACACTTTTGCAAAGAATAATTCCCTTTGGGTATGAGCGCATACAAATAATACACCTCAAGTACTATTTCTTGGCAATTGTGCATAACACGGTGAAAAAAGAAGTTTGTAGCGTGTTTGACCATCCAAAGCATATTCGATGGGTATGATATTTTGCACATGCCTCAACATAAGTTGTATTTATTTGTGTGCAAAGTATCATGACCATTGGGTATGAGCGCATTCGAATGACGCACCTTAGATACTATTTTTTTGGAATTGTGCATAGCACTTGGTGAAAAATGGAGTTTGTGGTGACTTTGACCATCCAGAGCATATTTGATGGGCATGATACTTTGTAGAAAGCTCAAAATAGGTTATATTTATACACGTTCAAAGTATCATGCCCATTGGGTATGTGCTATTTGAATAACACACCTCAGAGCATGTTTCTTTGTATAGGCCTCGACATAGGTTGAATTGACATAAGTGAAGATTATCGTGCCCATCGAGTATGTGTGCGTATGAATAACACACCTCAAATACTATTTTTTTACAATTGTGCATAACACTTGATGGAAAATGGGGTTTGTGGAGACTTTGACCATCCAAAGCATATACAATGGGTACATTAATTTGTATGTGCATTAACATAGGTTTGATTCACATTTATAGAGATTATCATGCCCATCGGTTATGTGCACATTCGAATGACACACCTCAAATACTATTTTTTCACAGTTGTGCATAACACTTGGTGAAAAATGGAATTTGTGGGGACTTTGACCATCGAAAGCATATCCGATGGACATAATACTTTGCAGGTGATTTAACATAGATTTCATTAACACATTTGCAAAGGATCGTGCCCATTGGTTATGTGCACGGTCGAATAACACACCTCAACTACTATTTTTTGGCTTAAGGTTTAGGATATAGGGTATAGGGTCTAGGATTTAGGGTATATGATTTAGGGTATAGATTTTAAAGTTTAAGTTATAGGGAATAATGTTTATGGTATAGGAATTTGGGTTTAGGCTATAGGGATTAGGGTTTAGGATTTAGGGTATGGGGTAGAGTTACAAATATTAGCCATGCTACCATTTTCAAGTCTTTAATTAGTTTAAGTATAATTAAACTTCATTCACAGGTTTTTAATAAGCTGGAATTTGAAAATTATAACCCTATAGAATGACTTTAGATGGCTTATGCCAATCAATTTGAGTACTTGGAGGGCTAAATTTGGACCTCATATGAGAAAGTTATGTTAACTTTTGGGTAAATTCATCAAATTTCAAGATTGAAATATTAGCCATGCTAGTTTGGAGAAGCTCCTAAATTCATCTTTGGGAAAATATTCTCCCTTAAAATTTTATCTTAGGGAGGGTAGGGAAAAAAGGGAATTAACGAAATGGAGGAGAGGAAAGGGGAGGGGGTGTTTGAGAGATCAAGCTCCACTCGTGATATGCCAGGGTGACCGTTGTGCATTTAAGTCACCGACTTGTTAGCTGCAGATGCAGTTGGTACACCACCCATGAATAATAGCTGGATGATAGCTATCCTTATGTACTCTAGTTTGTGGCTCAGTTAGTATGCCACCTTAGTTAGCTGAGTTTGGTTTGAGACCCACATATAGGGTTCTTCTATTTCTTTGTACTAGAGTTCTTTTGGCTTTCACAACTAAGAAGAGGGAAACTGTTTTCAGCCTCCACCTTTGTGTGTATTCCCCCATTGTGTATGTGAGAAAGCTGCAAGTGAGACTCCTTCCTTCTCTCCCACTATCTTCACAGGGGGAAGGGGGGGGGAGGGGGGAAGGGAGGGGAGGGGAAAGGGGGGAGAGGGGGGGGGGGAAGGGGGGGAGGGAGGGGAGGGGAAAAGGGAGAGGAGGGGAAGGGAAAAGGGGGGGGAGAGGGGAAAAGGGAGGGGAGGGAAAAAGAGGGGAGAGGGGGGCGGAGAGAAGGGGAGGTGGGGGGAAGGGAAAAAGGGGAGAGAGAGAGAGAGAGAGAGAGAGAGAGAGAGAGAGAGAGAGAAGGAGGAGGAGCGGGAAGTTTGAACTCCTTGAGGACATTATATTGACTCTCACCTCTCGCGTAACTCATTTTCAATCACATTCTTCCTCTTCTCGCGCCCCCATTGTGGTCCCCTCCCTTCCTCTCTCCCTCTCCCTC